>NC_080781.1:123214549-123517195 GCF_020826845.1 Diceros bicornis minor | reverse complement strand
AATCTTTCAGTTACTTGCTTACTAATATCATAACTTTTTGGCCCCCCTTCACCTTTAGTCTTACCAGTTTGGAAGAACCCCATCACACTTCTGTTACTAAAAGACTTCATTGTTCCCCCATGGTGTTCATTCTTAAAAACTTGTTCTTACAGGTGTATTCCTGGTGGTCATTGGCTGAAGGGCACTGACACTTCCAAGCTACCCAAATATTGGGGCATAAGAAGCACTGGCAGGCATCAAAAAGACTAGAATTGAAGTATGGAAAATTTTCACCCCTCCACCCCCACCTCATCATCCAGCATTACTCAACACCCAGTCAGTTGAGCTTATCACAAGAACACAGCGATTTGATTTTTCTGTCATAGGCAACTGAAGCAATCCCACGCAGAAATTGGTCCCTAGAAGTGGGGTCTGGCAAGGGGCAAGCCAAACAATGTGGAATTGACTAAGGCAAGGTTGGGTGGTTGGCAGTGAAAAGGCCTCTATCTTGAGTTGGGAAAATGGGCAAACCTTGTTAGATGGCTTCAAAGTGGTCATTTTTTGTAAACTGTGTGCCTAGAGAGGTTAGGGCCTCATGGGGTTTTGTAGAAAATTAAGATATAGGCGTTTTGGTTTCTCCTTGTGGCATTTAGAAAGGTTCTACAAGGAAAAGACAAGTTTTGAGTGATGAAGCTGATCTATCTGAAAGCAGAGAGGGAAGAAAGTACGACTTTCCTAATAGAAGCCCTGCAGTCTACACTCCAAGATGGCTGAGTCAGACAACTGTGCAAGGTGGGCAAAGCCCAATTATCTGCCCCAAGGTGAAGGTAGGGCCAGTGAAGGCAGAGACCTAGGAGGAAACAGACCCTGATCCTCCCAGCCTTTCCCAAGCACCTTAGGCTGAACATTCCCTGCCTAGGAAAAATACCAATTATCCCCATGGTGCCTCTCCATCTCAAGCTATTGTTTTGAATTATCCTAAAGCAGAAACCAAGGAGGTCATTAAGCTCAGAGCCAGGGGAATGGGCTTAGTAACAAGGACTGATGCTAAGAGACAAAACCACCCAGTCTGGACTTTAGTGTTTGGCAATTGTCCACTTTAGTTATCAGTCTATGGAATTGACCAGAAGCAAAGAGATCCCCAACCTCCTAAGTTGGTAAAGGGGTCATCTTGCTGGAGAAACCTCCAGCCTCACCATCAAGGACGTGTGAGTTTTTACCCCATCATGCGCCTAGCCTACCACCAGGAAGCAGGCTGCTACACCCCCAGAAGGGGACTCCTTCCCAGCTCTCTCCTCAGATGTGGCCACGAAGAAAATGGACAAGGTCAATCCTCCCAGAGAGCAGAAACCAGGGGCAACAGAAACGTCGCCCAAGAAACTCACTCCTCCGTCCGAGTGAGGAGTCCCTGCTTCTCCTCTCCAGCAGAATGTGAGATATGCGACAACTCAGGGGTGACCACCAAAGGCGATTTCTCCTCTCCTCCTTTCTAGATGGGAACCATATTACAGGTATTCTGTTATCTTACTCTCATCTTGTATTGGGACTGCTGGGGATGGTTAATGTTATCCTTTAACTGTAGATCTTTGAATTATGATGTGCCACATCCAGAACAAGAGGAAGGATCATGACCAAGAGGTACTGCACTTTAAGCTTGATGTAAAACAAGGATGAAACTTTGAATTGTCTCCTTTAGGAAGGGGGTGAGTGCCTTTGGCATAATGCAGATGAGATAGTGACATTATGTTAGAGGGCATTTTCGCAAGTAAATGAGTGGAAAGAATACTGTGTGTGGATGCTGGACAGCTGGTGGGGGCTGGGGAAGTGGGGTGGAGTCGGACTACAGTGAACATCAGTTGTTTTTCATACTTTGTGCATCATTTTCCCATATTCTGGTAAGATCAGTGGCACTCTGATGACAATCTGTGCACAATGAATTTTCAAGCATTTGGATCATTTCCTTTAGGATAGAGTCTCCAAAATGGGAACTGCTAAGTAAGAGTGTATATACAGTTTCATGGCTCTTACTAAATATTTGAAAACTGCTCCCCAAGAGGGTTGGAGCAATTGACATTCCTACCAGTAATACAGGAGACTATTCCTATATATTTCATCCACTTATTCTGAAGTTTAATGCTCCACGAATATATCCTTCAGCTTTGAGGGTAGAGGTGAGTCTCTATCGTGATCCTCTACATAGATTGACCAAGAATCATCCCACAAAGGTTTTTTTGACCCATGTGATAAAGCTGCACCCCCAAACAGGATCTTCTCCCAGTTTCCCTCTGATCAATTCTGCCGCCTCCACCAAAGGGATTAATGCCTTCATTTCTCCTCTTAAGACAATGATTTTCTGGCTTAACTCAGAGCATCATTTTACTTCCAGCCCTTTCCTTCCTGGCATTTCATTCAAATCCGAACACTTTGAGATAGCAGTTGAGACATCAAAATCTACTCTACTACAGTGTGAGGCATCTCAGGTTCCCAGGTAAGTAGACTATATGGGTGATCAGCTTAGTCACATCTTACTTGGCACAAATTAGCTCCTAAGTCGGGCTTTTCCGAGCTTTAGAGACATAAACAAAGGCTTTAGACCTGAAACTCTAAATGCTACATGCTTGTGAGTGTCATTAGTCCAAAACTCAGTCTGCAGAGAAGGAGCTGAGATCTCAGAAGGTTAAGGGTCTTGCCCAAGTGCACACAGTTAGCCAAGGACTGAGACTTCTGGACTTGTGCTGCCACTCAGTTCCCCCTGTAGATGATGCTGCTGCCTTGTTCCAGTCCATTTCATTCTAGACTGGCAGGTTATCTCCCTCAGCTCTGGCCCCTGGTCCTATCTTGGCTGAGCTCCAGGGAAAATTCCCCTGAATCCAGCTATAGAAACTGGACCTCTGATGGTTCCTAACATGGCAGTTACTCATTGTCTGGTCCTCACATGCAGAAACATCCAGCTTCCCTCTCCTCTAGGCTCCACAGCCTGGTGAAGACTGGGGTTACTCTCAAAGCTGGGATAGATCCTTCTCCTGAAGACCCTTTCAGCTCAGCAGCTTGGAAGCACTCCTCTGTCTTGTCACGTTTTCCTGCCTCCAGCTCTCCCCTCAGTGCTTCCATCCTCTGCCTGGAGGATGATGTCAAAGAAACTGCAGGTACAGGGATTACCCCAGACTCAGAGCGGTCTTTGAAGAATCTGCGGGGAGGTGGAGGTGAAAGAATGTCTTTTATCAGTCTGTTATTTCCTAGTCTCAATCCAGGAAACTCTCAGATCAGTGGATCTTATATTTCTTTTGGCCACAAGCTACCTTAGGAAACTGATGAAAGCAATGGACACTCTCTCAAATTCACATTAGCACAAAATTATATCTACAATTTCAGGGCCATCAAAGACCATCTGAATCCCATTCATGATTAACAGATAATTGTGGGAGATTTGATCACAGGGGTTACTTCCTGGTCTCAAGCAGAGATATTTTCTAATAATTATGGGGAGAATTTGAACCCTGCAGGTTACTTCTTTGCCTCAAAAAAACATGGGTAATTGTTGTGTCTGGAGTGAGAGGTGGGGGATTTTATTCATGGCAGGATTTTTCCTAGGCTCATTCACACAGATGGCTTCCTAAATAATCGTGGGGACATTATCACAATTGGTGGCTACCTAAAGTCTTACTGCTAATGTATCTCTTGGGCACAGGATGCATTACTCTGCACTGTCAAAACCAGTTTTAGGCTCCAGATTGGGCTATAACATTGGGAACAAAAACCTGCTTATGATGGCTTCTAGTTAGCTTTTAAGATTATAGCTGAGTTAACTCAGTTATTTTTACAAAGAGTAGTAGAGCAAGCTTGACAGATAAAGCCCTATACCGTACAAAGCTCTCACCCCACTTGTTATGGCTATGTCCCTGAAAACCACTGTGGTAAAAGATTTTGAAGTTGACCAACTTAGAACCTTATAGGGAAAGTAGATTCAGGAACCAAAGGTCAAATGTGAATCTATAAAAGCTCTTAGAAACATGTTTTGTCTCTCAACAAAATGAAATGTGAAAGATGACACATCAAACAAACAAAGCCCAAAGCCAGCAGAAGGAGAGAAATAATAAAAATCAGAGCAGAAATAAATGAAATTGAGACCAAAAAGCAGTAGAAAGGATTAATGAAACAAAGAGTTGGTTCTTTGAGAAGATAAACAAAATCAACAAACCCTTAGCCAGGCTTACTAAGAAAAAAAGAGAAAAGGCTCAAGTAAATAAAATTAGAAATGAAAGAGGAGAAATTACAATGGATACCACGGAAATACAGAGGATTATAAGAGAATACTATGAGAAATTATATGCCAACAAATTGGACAATCTAGAAGAAATGGATAAATTCTTAGACTTATACAACCTCCCAAAATTGAACCAAGAAGAAATGGAGAATCTGAATAGACCAATAACAAGTAAAGAGATTGAAATAGTAATCAAAAATCTCCCAAAAAATAAAAGTCCAGGACCAGGTGGCTTCTCTGGTGAATTTTACCAAACATTCAAAGAAGATTTAATACCCATCCTTCTCAAACTATTCCAAAAAATAGAGGAAGATGGAACACTTCCTAAATCATTCTATGAGGCCAACATCACCCTGATACCAAAACCAGACAAAGACAATACAAAGAAAGAAAATTACAGGCCAATATCGCTGATGAACATTGATGCAAAAATCCTCAACAAAATATTGGCAAACCGAATACAACAATACATTAAAAAGATCATACACCATGATCAAATGGGATTTATACCAGGGACGCAGGGATGGTTCAACATCCGCAAATCAATCAACGTGATACATCACATCAACAAAACAAAGAATAAAAACCACATGATCATCTCAATAGACACAGAGAAGGCATTTGACAAGATACAACATCCATTTATGATAAAAACTCTCAATAAAATGGGAATAGAAGGAAAGTACCTCAACATAATAAAGGCCATATATGACAAACCCACAGCCAACATCATACTCAACGGGGAAAGACTGAAAGCCATTCCTCTGAGAACAGGAACGAGGCAGGGCTGCCCACTCTCACCACTCCTGTTCAACATAGTACTGGAGGTTTTGACCAGAGCAATTAGGCAAGAAAAAGGAATAAAAGGAATCCAAATAGGTAACGAAGAAGTGAAACTCTCACTATTTGCAGATGACATGATTGTATATATAGAAAACCCTAAAGAATCTGTTGGAAAACTATTAGAAACCATCAACAACTACAGCAAAGTTGCAGGGTACAAAATCAATCTACAAAAATCAGTTGCATTTCTGTATGCTAATAATGAACTAACAGAAAGAGAGCTCAAAAAGATAATACCGTTTACAATTGCATCAAAAAGAATAAAATACCTAGGAATAAATCTTACCAAGGAGGTGAAGGACCTATACAATGAGAACTACAAGACATTATTGAAAGAAATCCATGATGACACAAAGAAATGGAAAGATATCCCATGCACGTGGATTGGAAGAGTAAACATAGTTAAAATGTCTATATTACCTAAAGCAATCTACAGATTCAATGCAATCCCAATCAGAATCCCAGCGACATTCTTCACAGAAATAGAAAAAAGAATACTAAAATTTATATGGGGCAACAAAAGACCCCAAATAGCTAAAGAAATCCTAAGAAAAAAGAACAAAGCAGGAGGCATCACAATCCCTGACTTCAAAACATACTACAAAGCAATAGTAATCAAAACAGCATGGTACTGGTACAAAAACAGACACACAGATCAATGGAACAGAATTGAAAGCCCAGAAATAAAACCACACATATACGGACAGCTAATTTTCGACAAATGTGCTAAGAACATGCAGTGGAGAAAGGAAAGTCTCTTCAATAAATGGTGTTGGGAAAACTGGACAGCCACATGCAAAAGAATGAAAGTGGACCATGTGCTATCGCCATTCACAAAAAAAAATTCACAAAAATTAACTCAAAATGGATCAAAGACCTGAAGGTGAGACCTGAAACTATAAAACTCATAGAAGAAAATATAGGCAACACACTATTTGACATTGGTTTTAAAGGAATCTTTTCGGATGACATGCCTACCCAGACTAGGGAAACTAAAGAAAAAATAAACAAGTGGGACTTTATCAGATTAAAGAACTTTTATAAGACAAATGAAACCAGAATCAAGATGAACAGACAACTAACCAGCTGGGAAAGAATATTTGCAAAACATACATCTGAAAAGGGGTTGATCTCCATAATATATAAAGAACTCACACAACTGAACAACAAAGAAACAAACAACCCGATCAAAAAATGGGCAGAGGAAATGAAGAGACACTTCTCCAAGGAAGATATACAGATGGCCAATAGGCACATGAAAAGATGCTCAAGATCACTAATCATCAGGGAAATGCAAATCAAAACAACACTAAGGTACCACCTAACGCTCGTTAGAATGGCTATAATCACCAAGACAAAAAACAACAAATGTTGGAGAGGATGTGGAGAAACAGGAACCCTCATACACAGCTGGTGGGAATGCAAATTGGTGCAGCCTCTATGGAAAACGGTATGGAGATTCCTCAAAGAATTAAAAATAGAGATGCCGTATGATCCAGCCATCCCACTACTGGGAATCTATCCAACGAACCTGAAATCAACAATCCAAAGAGGCTTATGCACCCGTATGTTCATTGCAGCATTATTCACCACAGCCAAGAAGTGGAAGCAACCTAAGTGTCCCTCGACTGACGATTGGATTAAGAAAATGTGGTATATATATACAATGGAATACTGCTCAGCCATAAAAAAAGACAAAATTGTCCCATTTGCAACAACATGGATGGGCCTGGAGCGTATTATGTTAAGTGAAATAAGCCAGAAAGAGAAAGACAAACACTATATGATCCCACTCATATGTGGAATATAAACCAACACATGGACAGAGAAAACTGGACTGTGGTTACCAGGGGCAGTGGGGGTGGGGGGTGGGCACAAGGGGTGAAGGGAGTCATATATATGGTGATGGGCAAACAAAAATGTACAACCCAAAATTTGACAATGTTAGAAACCATTAAAACATCAATAAAAAATATATATATACTAAAAAAAAAAAAAAAAGATGGCACATCAAATAAAAAGAATGTCAAAGTTTTGTATAGGTCATATATTAGAAATAGTCATAAATAGTCCTGTACAATTTCCATCTGCCATGCCTTAATCATTAAAGCATTTTAAGAAACTCTCTCTTCCTCTGTTTTATTTTTATTAGTGCTATTTATTTTTAAAGTAACACTCTTGTAACAATTTAATTGTATAGAAGCGCTATAAAGTAAAAAGCAAAACGCTCTCTAATCTCACTTCCCACTCAGAGATAATCACTGTTAGTGGAAGAACATTTGGGCTGTTTCTATTTTGGCTTTTTTTTTTTTGGTTCATTTTTCAGGTCGATGGTTTTCACAGCTACAGTGATTGCGAGGCTGCTGGATTTTAAGGCTCCCATGAAGCTGGGGAGAAGGGGATGGGAATAGTCCAAGTTAAAAAGCCATAAACCCTGCTGTTACTGAGATTCAGCAGTTTTTCTTGGATAAAAGCATCTCAGATTGTTGCAAGCCTTTCATTAATTTCCAGAGTTCTGAACACATTGACAATTTCTGCCACGTTTTCGTTGCTTTTATGGAGGAGCAGGTTTATGGAGGTCCTCACCCTCCCTCCACTGTCCAAGCCTTTTGTATTGCTCTCTTGTTAAAAAGTATGAGGGCCACTTATCAAGGAACTACGGGCAGCCTCTAGGAGCTGAGAGTGACCCCCAGCTGACAGCCAGCAAGAAAGTCCTAAAACAATAGGAAAGGAATTCTGTTAACAACCAGTGAGCTTGGAAGAGGACTCTGGGCCTCAGACGAAAATTGCAGTCTGGTTCATACCTAGAGCAGAGGACCTAGCTAACCTGTTCCCAGACTCCTGACCCTTGTCCTTCTTATCCTTAGCCTGCCCCTTTCCTTGCCAAGGCCCCAGTTCAGAACGGACACCCTTAATCCAGGACATTTAAGGAGATTTGAAATAATGGAGTTAGTTTTCACAAACATCTTCTAGGATGCATGGAAACCAGAAGTCTTTCATTCTTGGTAGTTGTTGAGAAGTGGCAAGGTGGTGAGGAAAGAATTTTTTTTCAGAGTAGCACTTATTATCCCCTCCAGGATACTAGTAGGCCCACATAATTTACAGAGGCCTGTAGAAGTGACTCTTGTTAAAGGATCATTATTCCTAAGCTTCATCTAGGAGCTGTAGAGATTTCAGCAGCCACTTCTATCTTATTCTAGTAACCTGACACAGACAACAAGGGACATAAACAACTCTAAGCAGTCCATGTCCCCAGTCACACTCTGCTTTGTGTGCTGAAATCTGTCAGGAACACCTAAAATATCCTGGGATTTATCTCAAATTCTTAAAACCTCACTGGACAGATGAAGGATGCTTCTGCTGATCAGCAACTATAGCTGGCTGGTAATAACCCACTCCAGTTCATGTCACAATCGTGAGAACCTCTGTCTTCTTCCCCAGCAGAGTCATGCATCTTGCATTCACGGATACTGTATACGAGATAGCCTCATTCTGTCTAGGAAAGGTATAGAAAGAACCCCATGAACATTCACATTTTGCTGGCTTCTTTCTTACTTCCATGATTGAACACGTGCACGGACTTGAGCTTTGAAAATACTCACAGCAGTTTTTTTTTTTTTTTTTGCAAGGAAAGATTCACTCTGAGCTAACATCTGCTGCAAATCTTCCTCTTTCTTTTTCCTCTCCAGAACCCCAGTGCATAGTTGTATATCCTAGTTGTAAGTCCTTCTATTTCTTCTATGTGAGCCACCACCACAGCATGGCAACTGAACAGGTGAGTGGTGTGGTTCTGCGACAGGGAAACGAACCTGGGCTACCGAAGTGGTGAGTGCCAAACTTTAACCACTAGACCAACAGGGCTGGCTTTCACAGAAGTTCTTTAACGTTAATCATTTGTCTCCAGCAAATCATGTCCAAAAAAGCTTCAAGTCATTTCAAAATGTAACGTGTTCCTCGCCTGATACATACTCACATCCCATTCATGCTGAGAAAAATATACCTTGGTACTAGGCAGAAAGCTCCTCCCCAGCCTGTCCTTCTACTTGAGTGAGTTCTGAGAGTCCTGAGGCAAAGGACTCAGACGTTTAGATTTCACAGAATGAAGCCCAGGAGGAGGGAAGAAAGTGTGATATTTGTTTTCTTCCCTCCTCACCTCCATCTGCTGGTAGACTGTTGCATTTCAGATGTGTATGGAGAGTTCAATTACATATACAGTGCCAGCTTGTTGCTGGCAACGGGGTGCCAGGACTTTATAGAAGAATCCATTCCTGCAGTCCTGGGTCAGGACACACCACAACAACCATGAACCCCTACTCTTTGTTTTATCCAGGCCAGTGTGGCCCAATACGAGGGCTACATCAAGCATTCCCAGCCTCAGTGGGAATGGTTCTGGGATCAGGAATCAAGAAACTAGTGCTTTTTATTTAAGAATATTCTGGTGTATCCATTATATTTTAAAATGGTCTTTAGAAGGAACAGGGCTGAAGTGTTTCTTCTCAGTGGCAACTTCCTTGCCTGACAGCTTCGGCAGAAGCAGAAGCAGTTGATAGTCACATGTCCAAAGAGGGCTCTAACCAAGGAGCAGGAGAAGGAGGCAGCAGTCCCCACATTGCTCATCCCAGTCCTCCCCAGAAACTGGAATCCAGCCGGGGAACTTCACAATGCCAAATGTCTACCCTCCTAGAACTTTTCCCATTAGGCTGCCAGACTCACCAAAGATAGTTTCTAGCAAGGACTGGGGTGAGGAATGTGTCGGGAGTGGAGAGTAGTGGGGACAGGGTTTCACTCAAGCTCTGGAGGAACTTGGTGTTAGGTAAGGAAGCAAGTCATGGATTTAGATGCAAGGACATGAGACAGGGGCCCTGTGATAGGCACCAGGCATAAGGCTGGGGCTTGGTCCCAGAAACAAAGCATGAGCCTGGTCTCTGGGGACTAGAGGGGGATTTGCCACAGGGTGCAATTGACAAAACGGTGCAGAAATGCCTGGCCTGAAAGTCAGGCAACCTAGCTGCTATCCTTGGCTCTCCCGCTTGCTGGTTGTGTGGCTTTGTGCCCATCATTGTGAGCATTCATTAGTTCATTTGGAAAATAAAGAAGTTCACTTATGTCAACTTCTGGAGCCTCAAGCTACCACAAAGCTGTGCTTCTCGAACTATAATGTGTACTTGAATCACTAGGGACATCTTATTAAAATACAAGTCCTGATTCAGTAGATCTGGGATGGGGGCCTCAGCATCACAAGTTCCCATGTGATGCCGATGCCTCTGGTCCCTGGACCACCCTTTGAGTAGCAAGCAAGCTACAGAAGTGGCTCAAGGGCTCTCTCTGCTGGTGTAGATGGGAGGCCAGAAGGCAGGTCTCTAGTCACCACCCTCACCCCAGCTTCAGACAGAGCAGCTTGCCTTTGATTTGTTTTGTGTATTAGGGTTCCACCTAAGCTTTTATTTGCAAAATAAAAGGAGTCTTTGTTTATTTTTTAAAAAGAGCTTGAAAAGCATTGGAATATAGCCCTTTTGGGGAGGGCATATTTTAACCTATTTTTATTATAGAAATTTTCAAACATACACCAAATTTGAAAGAAAAGTATAACAAACTCGCATGTACCCACTACCCAGCTTCAGCAAGTACCACCTTTTTGTCAATCTTGTTTCATATCCAACTGATAGGAACTTAAAAAACTAGGGCACAGGGCAGCCCTGGTTCTAGTGTCTGGCATTGGGCTCTGTTGAACGAAACAATTTCCATGATGGCTTACTCGATACTCATTTATGCTTTAATGAGATTGAGTTTGGACAAGATGGACTGCAACTTCTGAAGGATAGATTCCCAGAATTAAACAGCCCCCATGTCAAGCAAAAAGGCAAAGACTAAGACCACCAAGAAGTACTTTCAACACTCAGCATCCAACGTGCTCGCCATGTTTGACCAGCCACAGATTCAGGAATTCAATGAGGCCTTTGACATGATTGATGAAAACAAAGATGGTTTCATCAACAAGAAAAATTTGTGTGATATGCTTTTTTCTCTAGGAAAGCATCCAACTGATGTATACCTCAATGCTATGATGAATGAGGCCCCAGCGCCCATAAATTTCATGTTGCTCCTCATGATGTTTGGTGAGAAGTTAAACGGCACAGATGCAGAAGATGTCATCAGAAATTCTTTTGCAACATAGTCAAAAGGTACAAACTTTCAGTTGTAAGATAAATAAAGTACTGGGGATGTAATGTACAACATGATGACTATAGTTAACAGTGCTCTATGGTATGTAGGAAAGTTAAGAGAGTAAATCCTGAGTTCTCATCACAAGGAGAAATTATATTTCCTTTTTTCTTTTCTTTCTTTGTTTTATTACAGTAACATTGGTTTATAACATTATATAAATTTCAGGTGTACATCATTATACTTTGATTTCTGCATAGATTACATCATGTTCACCACCCAAAGACTAATTACAATCCATTGAGAGAGCTGCCAACAATGAGAGATCAGTTTATAGATGAGGAAGTAGATGAGCTGTACAGAGACTACTGACAAAAAGAGAAAGTTCAATTACATTGACTTCGTGCGCATCCTTAAACACTGAGCGAAAGATAAAGATCATGGAAAGAACTTTAACTAAAACCTTCCAATTACTGTGTCTTACTCTGTTTTATTTCCCAGTCACTTACTCCCACCCTCATAAACCTGTTGAATGTAGCTTAGTTTCACAGCTTTGCCTTTTTTTTTTTTATGTATTTATTCCTGACCTTTCTGCCACTTAGCACTTATACAATGAGACTGGAAATGGGGATGAGGTTGTAAATTATATTGAAAAAGAGATTGCAAATAAAAATCAATAAACGTGAAATCCCAGGAAAATACATCCATATTTCTGGTCTTGCTGGACTTTTATATTTTCATATGATGAAAATGATATTTTGAAATAAAGATTATTCTGACTCACATGGACTATGATGGCAAGATAAACAAATTAGGGGTAGTTGGAGATAGCCCTTTTTTAAAGTTTTCAAATTCATTAATTCAGATTTCATGGTAAAACTGATATTTCACATATGGGACCGTGGCCTTCAAAACATTTAAGTACATTTTAACATCATTATGCAGTAAAAACTAGTTACGCCTTTTTTTCAGGCCTCTAAGTCGTCAGATGTTTAAATTATTGAATGATAAACATAGAATGTACCTGAGAAAATATTAAACATCTTATTGATCTAAGATTCTAAGAAGAGGCAAAATTCTGCAGAAAAGAATAGTTATTGAACATTTACTGTGTGTGAAGCACTGCATATATACAATTTTTATTGATCCTCTCAGTAACCTTGTGAGATAGGTTTTCATTCACCTTGCATTTCAAATAGGGGAACCGAGCTCCGAGTAGCTGAGTAATTGATCAGAGTCACTCTTAGTAGGTGAGAGTTGGAGTTCCAACCTAGGACACCTAACTCCAGACCTTATAGTGCTGGAACCGCTGTGCTGTCTCTATGAAAAGTCCCAAGTGCCTAAAAGAGTCAAGACATTTCCATTACATTATAACATAATTCTGTAGTCATTTTTGAAATTTAAAATAGTTGAAGTAATTGATTATTTGAATAAAATTTCAATTAATTCTATCCCAGGTTAAAAAAAAAAAAAAGACGACATCGCAGCATTATTTACAATAGCTAAGATATGGAACTAACCTAAGTGTCCATCAACGGATGAATAGATAAAGAAGATGTGTTATAAACAATGGACTATTATTCATCCATAAAAAAGAAGAAAATCCTGCCATTTGTGTCAACATGGATGGACCTTGAGGGCGTTATGCTAAGTGAAAAAAGTCAGACAGGGAAAGACAAATACCATATGATCTCGCTTATATGTGGAATCTAAAACAAACAAACAACTTATAGATACAGAGAACAGATTGGTGGTTGCCAGAGGTGGGGAGTGAGCACGTGGGTGAAATGGTGAAGGGGGTCAAAATGTACAAACTTCCAGTTATAAGATAAATAAATCCTGGGGATGTAATGTACAGCATGGCAACTACAGTTAACAATCCCGTATTGTATATTTGAAATTTAAGAGGGTGGATCTTAAAAGTTCTCATCACAAGAAAAAAAGTTGTAACTATGTGTGGTGATGGATGTTAACTAAACTTATTGTGGTGATCATTTCACAATACATACGTATATCAAATTATTATGCTGTACACCTAAAACTAATACAATGTTATAAGTCAATTATATCTCAATTTTAAAAAAAGCAAGTATGATTCAATCTGGCTGCATGTGACTTAAAAATACAAAATAGCACTGGTAAGAATGGACAATGGAAGACAATTTACAATCTCGAACACAAGGAATACTACCATATATTGTAGACCTTGCTTCAGAAGAGAAGCAGTATTACTTAGTGGTTAGGGCCACAGACAAAAAATAAATTAAAAAAATAAAACAAAATAAAATAATAAATTGGGGAAAATTATTATTTAAACAGAATTTCAGAAAATTCTATCCCAGGTAAAAAAAATAGAAGACAGCAGATTATAAGCAATACTATTGTATGTTTGAAGGTAGTTCATGTAGTGTAGACTGCAGGGAAGGACTGAAAATCAGACAGGCAAGGGTGCTGTGAGTTCATTTGAAATCCTCAAGGCCAAGCAATTTGAGAAATATGAGAAAAAAATTTTTAAAAAAGGAAAAAAATCCATTAAAAAAATTCCCAATGTTGTTCAACACCTATTCCCTCTCCTAAAAGCGTTGTATTGGTATTTTGTCTGCTTAAAATCAATGCGTTTAAATATCGTTTAATATTTGTGCTTTACAGTTTGGTGCAGTAGGCAAATCTCTGTTTCCTCGCTTCCTTTTCCTTGTAGTCTGGTACAGTGCTTTGCAGTTCATAGGAGCATTCACATTTATTATCTAATCCTCACAGCCCTCAAAGTAAGTAGGGCTTCAGCAGAGCTGAAGTTCAGAAAAGCCAAGGCACTTATCCAAGGCTTCTCAAGTCCACAAGTCCACACCTGGGTCCCTTTTCCACTTACAACCTTCAAGTCACCATGAAGTGTCACAAAACCAGGTGGAGAATCACTGTGTGTTTAAGGACAGGGGAAAATATAGTGGGATCACCTTGATCATCATTAAATCAATATTTATCATTTATGTGCCAGGCATTGTTCTAAGAGTTGGGGATAACTGGGGGACAGGACAGACAAGGATACTGCCCTCCAGGGGCTCAAATTCTCCAGTGAGAGACAGACAATAAGCAATATCAAATAATTGCTGTGTGATGCAGAACTGAGCAAGTGTGGCAGAGGGTGGTCAGGAAAGGCCTCTTTGAGATATCACACTAAGCTGAGGTCTGAACGACGAGAAGGAGGTCCCATGAGATGATCAAGGCAATCAGGGCGAGGCTTTCCATTTAAAAGGGGTGGCTCCTCCCGAGGCACATGTGGCAGGATCATTGGGAGAGCACAAGAGAACACTACACGAACAGGATTTGCGGCGGAGCCTAAGTGTGAATTCACAGGGCTTTAGGCGGGAAAGAAACATGATTTGTGTTTTTAAAAATTCAGCCTTGCTGCTGTGTATAGAATGGAGGGGTAAGAATAGAGCAAGAAGGCTTCCAGTGAGGAGGCTGTCACCGTCATCCAAGTAAGACAGGGGGGCAACTTGGACTCGGGCAATGGTCGAGGAGATGACTGTAAAATGCCTCTACTTCGGCCAGCCTGGTGGCTTAGTGGTGAAGTTCACACCCTCTGCTTTGGTAGCCAAGGGTTTGCAGTTGCGATCCCAGGTGCCAACCTACACCCACTCATCAGCCATGCTGTGGCAGCATCCAACATACAAAATAGTGGAAGATTGGCACAGATGTTAGCTCAGGGACAATCTTCCTCACCAAAAAAAAGAAAAAAAAAGAAAAAAGAAAAAAAAAAAGCCTCTCCTTGTCCAACCCATTTTTCCCCCTCCAACTATGCCTTGTTACCATCTTTCTGGCATAATTTTTTTTTTTTTGAGGCAGATTGACCCTAAGCAAACATTCGTTGCCAATCTTCCTATTTTGCTGAGGAAGATTAGCCCTGAGCTAACTTCTGTGCCCATCTTCCTCTATTTTGTATATGGGATGCCGCCACAGCATGGCTTGAGGAGCAGCGCATAATGTCGACCCGGGATCCAAACCAGTGAACCCTGGGCGGCCAAAGCAGAGCGTGCGAACTTAACCGCTGCACCACAGGCTGGCCCCCTTTCTGGCATAATTTTAACTGTAATTATTCTATTGCTCTGCTTAAAGCCAGATTTGAAAGATTGGGGGAAAATAGCTTTCAAGATTAAAAACAAAAAAACGTAGTTGTTTCTTGAATGCCTTATGTTTACCCGACATAAACCGTTCTGATCCAGCTACGTTGTCTATAAGGAGCGTTGTGGAATCCAGTACTATACGGCGCCTGGCCAGGGCCTCGTTCCTCTTCAGTGTTAAATAAATATTATTGACGATGACGATGACACCAAACCAAACAAAAAGCAACAACAACAAAAGAAACACAAAGATTCTCTTTGGTCTCTCAAATGCTGAGATTCAAAATTCTTCCCACTGCAAACAAGCCCAGCTCCAGAGCCTCACGGGCTGTGCTGACTGGGCAAGTGGGGAATAAGTGGGGCCCGGTTTGGGGAGTTCTCCGGAAGCAGAGAGAGGAAACTGCACTAAGCATTACAAGGCCTGCTTCTCCCTGGTGGGGGTAAAGGCGAAGTTGCAGGAAGGAACGGAATTGGGGGCGGGAATGTGGCCGAGCTCTTGTCCTTCCGTTGTCCTCCCAGAGGCACTGGTGAGGAGAGACAGCACCAAGAGGCTTGCTTCTGCGGCTGCGGGAGGCCCAAGGTTCAGGCATACTAGGTCTCGGGACGTTTCCAGCAAAGCTGGGAGCCAGCGGAGAAAGGCCCCGAGTCACGGAGGCTCGCTGCGGATTTAAGCGGTAGTACAACCATCAAGTCATAGAGTGGCTTTGACTTTTCCAAAGCCGGAAAATTGTGGATGGATAGAATGTCCTCTGTTTTATGTTTTCTTTTTTCTCCTTTTCGATGTCTCCTGCCCCGTCTGTGCAGCTGAGTGCGAGCAGAAGAGAAACGGATGAACAAGGTGCAGACGAGGCGGAGGGAATGTTTCCGTGGGCCGGTGCGCAGTGGCAGTGCTCCTGCTGTGCGGGTTGCCACCCCAGCCGTCCCCTACGGAGCCCCTCCTACGTGCCAGGCACTTCCACCCGCTCAGCGGCACCTGATGCCCACGACAGCCTGCGAGGTGGTGCTTTGTCTCTGTGGTGTGTGCCCAGGCCGTGGTGATGACGGGACCATGCTCAGGCTTCTGACCAGGGCTGTGACCTTCTTCCAGAGGAGGGCAGACTCTGCGGAGGGGGAGTGTCCGAGGCAGCCTGGGGTCCTGCCAGATACTGTCACCAGCACCGGTTAGATGGGCGTGGTGAGGTCCCAGGTTCTTGGTCCACAGACGCAAAAGAATTTGAAAGCAGACACACAGCAGAAGTTTTAACAGAGGAGGATTTATTAGCAAAGCAAAAATACACCCCCAAGGGGAGGGGTGGGCAGGCTCAAAGTGAGCAACTGCCCTGAAGTTGTGGTGGTCAGTGGCTATGGAAGATGGGGTCCTGAGGGGCCGGTGAGGGTCTTGGAAAGTGGACCAATTGGGGCATTGTCTCCACCCCCATGTCGGGAGGGGGAGATTTTTCCCTTACATAGGCATCTCCGGAACCGTGATGGCAGTGATCCCCCGCGGGGGTGGGGGCGGTCAAAACCACAATGCAACTGAGGATATAATGAGGCTTGGGGCTACTCTCCGTCGGGGTCAAGGGGAGTGCTGCACATCCGAAGAGCCGCTGCCTGTTAATGAGGACGCTGCACCTGGTGGAGTGACCTTGCTCCCAGCTCATATCTAGCTCCCTGCCTATCTCAATACCCTCTCAATCCCATTGTCTCCCACACAAGGACCCTCCCCAGAGGGGCTCCCCCACACCTGGGCTGGGCAGCCAGGTCGGC
This sequence comes from Diceros bicornis minor, assembly GCF_020826845.1. Classification (NCBI taxonomy): domain Eukaryota; kingdom Metazoa; phylum Chordata; class Mammalia; order Perissodactyla; family Rhinocerotidae; genus Diceros; species Diceros bicornis. The sequence goes on along the minus strand of NC_080781.1, from coordinate 123,500,083 downwards.
TCCATCTTGTGTGCATGGCGGGTGGTCCCCAAGTCCCCGAGTCCCCCAGTCCCCCAGAGCTGAGCCTGCATCCACCCAAGCCCCGAAATCTCCTGTCCGTCCAAAGGGGCAAAGGTGGTGGCAGAGAAGCCCATGAGGGCACTTCCCCTCCCCTGCATTTCCCCAGAAGCTCGTGCAGCAGATTCCTCCCCATGTCTCCGGTAGAGCACACCTCCCTGATTTGAGGGTGCTTTTGATTTTGTGTCACAAACGTGCATGTGTTTGCAGCCAAGTGAAAGAGTCCTACATCTGTCACCCCTAAGAGTGCAGAGGCCATGTTTAACTTGCTCCCTTTGTATCCTAAAAACCTGCCTCAGATTTGGCACTCAGTGGATGACTCAGGGGACACTTTGAAGGCATCATTTTGTAGGTGGGAATCTGTTAAAACCGAGGTTTGCTGGGGTGGTGGCGTCCCTGCTCTGAATCGCATTGGTTCTGACGTGTGTTGAGTACTTGTCTGCGCCAAGCACTGGGCTTAGGCTGTGAGGGCATTCGTGTCATTTCATCCTCAGAACCCTCCCAGGAGAGAAGCCTGGGTATCGTCAAGTCCGTTTTACAGCCGAGTCGGGGAGACACAACCAGGAACGAGAGGACACGGGGCTAGTGTCACCCAGACCCTGAGGCCCAGCAGTCACTTCCTGACCTCTGTGCTCCTGCCTCTGAGGACTTCCTTCCACGGGAGTCACTTCACAGTGTGCTCGGGATGGTCCTTTGGAAGAGACTCCTAGTCGGTCAGCATTGTTCTCTCAGCGGAGGCCTGGCCTTCCTGCTGCCGGAATCTCTATGCAGCTTCTCTGCTCAGAAGCAGGGTTTCTCTTCTGAGTCCGGGGCCCCATCGGCAGAGATTCTGACTTAATTGGTGTGAGGTGGGGTCTGGGCACGGGTAGTTTTACACAGTGCTCCTGGTGTTTCAAATATGCCAGCCGGGTTGGGAATCCCTGATTTGGAGTGCCCTGCAGTTCAGATCCAAAGTGAGAAAGGGCAGGCTCAGCTAGAGTGTACGGTGCTTTTACATCAACGTTCCCATTATTTGTAATTACAGGTCTGCATTACTAGCCTACACGGAAGAAATGGGGTGATAGATGAGAGTATCTTTTTCACCTTGGATTCTCTGAAACTTCCTGATGGATACGTACCTTGGATAGCTGACGTCATTAATGCAGTCGCAGTGGAGAACATTCAGTCCTGCTATATTTGGAGAGCAATTTCTCTGACCATAGTGAAAGGTTTGTCAAAAGGAAACATTTTATTCCTCATGCAGCTTCTCTTCTATGGCCAGTAAAGGGCCTGGTTATTTGAAAAAATTAGCTTAGTCAGCCTAAACAATATTTTAAATAGGACTTCTCAGGTAAACCCAGTTAAGATACTGGCTATTTTACACTGGACCATGTACCCATTTTAGAGAAGTGCCCAATCAATTAAGCATGCTTTTCTGACTATTTATATTAGAAAGGAGTGCTTGCTTGGGCCAGCCCTGGTGACCTAGTGGTTAAGTTCGGTGCATTCCACTTCTGTGGCCCAGGTTCAGTTCCTGGGTGTGGACCTACAGCACTTGTCTATCAGTGGCCATGCTGTGGCGGCCACCCACATACAAAATAGAGGACGACTGGCAACAGATGTTAGCTCAGGGCAAATCTTCCTCAGCAAAAAAAAAAAAAAGAAAGGAGTGCTTGGAAATAACACTAAAATTAAACTTAAATTCTTTTTTTTCCATTGCCAAAGGTGGATTCTGTGACGGCAGAAGCCTGGTATGGCCCTTAACTGACCCTCGGAAGCAGCAGTGCCAGCATATTAATGGACACGATTTAAAGTTACAATTGGCCTTCAATTTTGAGTCCCCCTTACCTTGCCTGTTCTGTTTCTATTTATCATCTTCTATCCCCTGCACAATTTGCTAAATAGTTATATTTACTGTTTACCTATGTCTCTTTGTCCCTGTGCTAGAAGGGCACAAGGACAGGGCATTTTCGCTCTGTTTCTTCCATTAATGCATCCCTAGGCACTTAGAATAGTGCCTGGCACATACTGACTGTGGATTAAATATTATTAAATTCAACAAATGAGTGATCTAGTCAGCAATGATCTTTAGCTATAGTTAATTCATCACTCATTCAGTAGGAATAAAATTGTTGAACAACCCAGTAAGACTTCAGTTGTTTTTTTTACCAAAAACAACTCCAGATCTGGTGTACATGAGCCTCAAAGTGGTTAAAGATCTACTTTATTGGAGAGATTCAGTCCAACTCCAGACATGAATTTGGGGATAAAACCAGAGTCCCTTGAAGGAAAGGGAAGCTTCTTACCCATGGGGTATGATGGCACTAAAATCCCACAAGTACATCCCATGAAAATTTTGCTTCCTTCCTCTAACAGAACATTCCCCCAGACAACAGTGCACTAGAGGAAGGGTTATGTTCAGACCTTTTGGGCACCAGTGGAAAGTGGCTCTGAGCTCACCCTCAGTCCTGGGATTCAGAATTCCACCGTAATCTCCTGGTCAGTGAGTAAACAGAGTTTGGTTCTGAGTTTGCTTTATGGGTCCTGTGGGACCTCCCAACCATCCAGTGGTTAGTTCCCCTCTTTAGGGGTACATCGTCGGAGTGACTATCCTGTAGAGTCTAGGTCTTCACTCACTGGCTCACTCCACAAATTCCTGGTGATTCTCTTTTATGTGTCAGGCACTGTTCTAGGCACTGAATTTACAGCCTTGAACCAAAAGGTCAAAATTCCTGCCTTCCTGGACTTGCTCCCTGTTAATGCCTGCCTGGCATCCTGACCCATGGAGTCATAGGAGAGAAAGGGGCAGGTGGGAGGTGGTGGGGCTCCAGGTCCCTGTGGAAGTCGTCATTTCAAAGCAGCAGCACACCTGTGGGAATCACAGAGAAGCCCACCGTTGGACTTGGGGCTGCACGGGCCACGCCCCATTGAGTCCTCCTGTTGGTTGACGTGGACGAGCGTTCTCTGAGAGTGACAGTGGATGTCGGAAGCCCTAGCAGGTGGTGATTCCATGCCAGCTGCTGCTTCATAAACATCCTCCCCGGGGGAGTGAATCACGTCAGCACCCAGTGTGCGAAGGTTGGGCAAGTGAATAATCCCCTTCATCCTTTTAAATGGCAAACTCCAGAAACCGTTTGCTTTCGTAGCTGGCCCAGCAGCAGTATGTGTTGAATACTTTGTCTCAGTCGTATGTCAACTCTGAAGCTCTTTGCTATAATCTCAAATGCAGGGACCTTGGTAGTCTCACTCTCATCAGGACGTCACTCTGGTCTCCCTAAATGGATGACGTCATGGCGCTAGGACTGGGCAGCAGGAAGTATCAGTCTGGGCGTAGTTAGAAACGGGGTCTGAATAAACCGCGTGAAAACACAGGGACCTGCACCAGCAGTTTCCGCGGCTCCGGGGTTCTGCGGTAGAGCTCCCACTGGTGTGCTGGGAACGGTAGCAGATGTCTCGATGTAGAGAGTCCCCTTGGCTCGTTTAGGGAGAAATGCAGTGAAGGAAAGGGAGTAACACCGTCATATTGAGCAACATCGGCCAACTATACCCCCTGGGCCAAATCTGGTCTGCTGCCTGAGATAGGTCTTAAAAAACGAAGGTCCGTTCAAGTCCCTGGAGCCTAATCAGGGCCTAATGCACTGATCCTGCTGTCCCTGTCGTCATCATTATGGTTGTTGTATTCACAGAGGGAGTCTGACGTCTCCCATCGGGATTGTGGTTCCTTCTATAACTATTTGGATTCCTAATAGGTTGTGATTTGTTTGTTTCACTGCTGTTATTAGATGTATACAGGTTTGACTGTACATCTTCCTAATAGATATGTTTTATCAGCATAAACAATCCCTCTTTGTCATGTTTCATGTGTGGTTCTTTGACTTGTTTTGTCGGAAATTAAAAATGCCATTTCATCAGCCACTTATCCAAGGTTCTGTGGCTTTGTTTATTGGAGAAATTAGTGTTTAGAAACCAAGATCTTATGTCTATATCTATTGAAAACTCGGAGATTGCATCGGTACCTCCGGTATCAGTCCACAAGCACAGGGATCACCCAGGTTTCGCTCTCTTTCCACCTTTCCGTGTTTATAGCTCCCTCAGATGTGGAGACCCCTGCCTCCCAGCATCCTCGCATATTTGCTTCTGTGCACAGCCCTCCTGTATACACTCTGACCCTGCCGGCAGCCTTCCCACTATACTCTCACTCACTCCTCTCCAGGGCCCTGGCTTCCACCAGGCTGCCTGCGCACTTTGGGGCAGGCTGGAAGCCCACCGTCCTACCCGCGGTGCCCTGCCCTCCAAGGGAGGCAGTTGTGGGGATTCTCTCCTTTGCCTCTGGAACCCCTCACAAAGCTGGCTTATATTCACCACTCCATTGTAACTGCCACTTCAGGTAGCTGGACTTAAGTTCTTCATGAGCATCTTCCCAAGTGAGCTGACACCAGGGCTGATGGGCTGGCTACAAAGTGAAGTCTTGGGGTTGGTAAAGGGCTTTAGTTCTAAACATGCATAACTGAGGACTCAGATCAGTTATCGGGGAGTGGAGAGTTCTCTCGGCTCCTCCTAGAGCAGTTTCACTTCATGAGAGCACTGCCCCAGTTAACTGTAAATTACATTCATGAGAACACTTCATCCCTCCACTGCTCTGGGTATTTGAGGAGGTACTGTATACAACTAGTAAGAAGTATAATTTTATTGTTGAAACTACACCAAAGGTAGAGGTTATTTTGACAGTGTAAAAAACATGCTTCACAGTTGAAGAGTAACATCAACTGACATTCCCTGACCAAAAAAAAAATGTAGTACTAATTCAGTTATGAAAAAAATGTATAGATGAGAATTTTCCCCCATCCTTGAAATCATAATGAAAAATACACCTAATGATATATGTCATCTAAAGCAATATCGTTGTAAGTTTATAGAAATGTTTGTCTAAACATTAATCAAAAAATTATTTCTATTGTATATATATACCTCATCTTCTTTATCCATTCATCTGTTGATTGGCACTTGGGTTGCTTGGCTATTTTGAATAATACTGCAATGAACATAGGGATGCATACATCTTTTTGAATTATTGATTTCATGTTCTTTGGATAAATACTCAGTAGTGGGATAGCCGGATCATATGGTATTTCTATTTTTAATTTTTTGAGGAAACTCCATACTGTTTTCCATAGTGGCTGCACCAGTTTGCATTCCCATGAACAGTGTATGGAGGTTCCCTTTTCTCCACATCCTCTCCTACACTTATTTCTTGTCTTGTTAATTATAGCCTTTCTGACAGGTGCGAGGTGATACCTCATTGTAGTTTTGATTTGCATTTCCCTAATAATTAATGATGTTGAACATCTTTTCATGTGCCTGTTGGCCATCTGTATATCTTCTTTGGAAAAATGTCTGTTCATATCCTCTGCCCATTTTTTGATTGGGCTGTTTACTACTCAGCCATAAAAAAAGACAAAATTGTGCCATTTGCAACAACATGGATGGACCTTGAGGGTATTATGCTGAGCAAAATAAGATAGAGAAAGACAAACACCATATGATTTCACTCATATGTGGAAGATAAATGAACAAACACATAGATAAGGAGAACAGATTGGTGGTTACCAGAGGAGAAGGGGGTGGGGGGAGGGAGAAAGTGGTAAAGGGGCACATATGTATGGGGATGGATAAAAACTGGACTATTAGTGGTGAACACGATGCAACCTACACAGAAACTGAAATATAGTGATGTACACCTGAAATTTACACAATGTTGTAAGCCAGTATTACCTCAATAAAATAATTTAAAAAAAAGAAAACAAAATGCATACACTATAAAGATAGAAAAAAATATTTCCAAAGCAGCTTTTGTAATTGAAGTAATAACTTTTTCCTTAGCGTGCAACTCATCTTCACCAGGGAGGTTGAGTTATTGATATTACAGAAAACACAAGTGATTGGGTGATTTACTTACAAGTTGCTGCAGCCAGAGCCCTGAGGACAGGTCACAAAGCCAGGAAAAAGCTGAGTTGGGACCGGATCTCAAGTCTTCTGAGCAATAATTCTCCTGTTTATAGCCAGCCATAACATTGTCATGAGTAAGGACAAATAGTGCTGAGAAAGAGGCAAGTGGAAAAGTGAAATCTTCTGATTTGGTCTGACTAGACTTGAAACCAGATCCTCTCCCTAGGTCACCTGGAATTGCGCATGGTAGTACTCTTCTCTCATTCAGTTTATTCCTCCAGTATTATGAATACCCACTATGTATCTGGCACTGTTCTAGGTGCTGCAGGCACAGCAGAGAACAGCAAAAGAAATCCCTGCCCTCATGGAGCTGACATGGAAGTGGGGAGAGACAGACAATACTTTTTTTTGTTTTTGCTGAAGAAGATTAGCCCTGAGCTAACATCTGTGTCCATCCTTCTCCACTTTATATATGCATACCGCCACAGCACGGCTGGACAAGTGGTGCATAGGTCCGTGCCCAGGATCCAAACCCTCGAACCTCAGGCTGCTGAAGTGGAGCACACAAACTTAACCACTATGCCACCAAGCCGGCCCCCAGGCAATGCTTTTTAAAACATATCAATAATGGAGCAGAAGGAGTGACATCAGCAAAATAGTGACATTGGGGTCTTCTAGTGCGTGTTCCCCCTACACACAAAAATACTTTCACGAGAGCTAAGGATTCCAGGTGAGGGATTACAGTACGTGAGTGAAGCACAGAAATAAGAAAAGATGCATTGAGGAGAGTAGCAAAGATAGATTCACATTGCCCCCATCACCCCTCTCCCAAGCTCTGGCAGCCCAGCACAGAGAGAGACAGCTTACCCATGGGAGGAGAGTCAAGTGAGCACCCAACTTCACTGCTGACCGTAGATCAAGCTGGCCTCAGAACCAGGCCTACTCCCGTGCCCCTAGGTTCTAGATTCTAAAAATAGAACTACATATGATCTAGTAATCCCACTTCTGAGTATATATCCAAAGGAAATGAAAACAGGATATTGAAAAGATATCTGCATTCCCATGTTTATTGCAGCATTATTCACATAGCCAAGATATGGAAACAACCTCAGTGTCCATCAATGGATGAATGAATAAAGAAGATGTAATACATATATACACACATACACACACACACACACACAATGGAATATTATTCAGCCATGAGAAAGAAGAAAATTCTTCCATTTGTGACAACATGGATGGATCTTGAGGGCATTATGCTAAGTGAGATAAGAAAAACAGAGAAAGACCAATACTGTATGATATCATATTATGTGGAATCTAAAAAAGCAAAACTTGTAAAAACAGAGAGTAGAATGTTGGTGGGTGGGGGAATTGGGGAGATGTTGTTTAAGAGTACAAACTTGCAACTAGTAGATAAGTAAATTCTGGAAATGTAATGTACAGCCTAGTGATTATAGTCAACAATATTGTATTATAAACTCCAAAGTTGCTGAGAGACTAGATCTTAAATGTCCTTACCACAAAAAAGAAATGATAATTATGTGATGTGATGGAGGTGTTAGCTAACACTACAGTGGTAATAATATTGCAATATATAAATGTATCAGACCAACACATTGTACATCTTAAACATACACAATTTATACATCAATTATATCTCAATAAAAAAATTACTCCCCATAATTGAAAAGAGAAGTACAAATGACCAATGGGCATATGAAAAAATTTAATCTTGATATGTATTCAAAGGCATGTGCACTGAAACATCAAAATAAACTATTTGGCTTATCCAATTGAGATTTAAAAATGAGACTTTGGTACAGGTAAAGAGGAGGAGAAGAAGGAAAACATCGAGGTCTTTATCCCAGGACACTTGGAGACTGGATTTAACGCTAACTGTAAATTGGGGATGATGGGGAAGGAAGAGTTTTAGGGAAATAATGGGTTAAATGAAAGATTACACTGATCTTGAGGAGAGAGAAATGCACCCAGCTTGAGGCAATGAAAGGCAGTAACAAATTTTAAAACATCTGTTGTTACCCAGAATTTCCACCCTTGTCTCAAAACACTCTCATTCCTGAGTGGAGTGTGTAACTCGGCACCACCATTCTGGAGGGTGTCAAAACCCCTAAAGCATGCACATCCTTTGGCCCACTTCTAGGAATATATGTTAAGAAATTGATCACGGGCCAGCCCGGTGGTGCAGCAGTTAAGTGCGCGCGCTCCGCTGCAGCGGCCCAAGGGTTCGCAGGTTCGGATCCCAGCGCGCACCGACGCACCCTTTGTTAAGCCATGCTGTGGCGGCGTCTCATATAAAGTAGAGGAAGATGGGCACGGATGTTAGCCCAGGGCCAGTCTTCCTCAAGAGCAAAGGGGAGGATTGGCGTCCGATGTTAGCTCAGGGCTAGTCCTCCTCACAAAAAAAAAAAAAAAAAGAAATTGATCATGACTATGCCACAGCATTTATCCACAATGACATCTGTCACTGCATCATTGATAAAAAACAAATAAAAACAACAAAAAGCAAATCCTCACAACAACCAAAAACCCAACCCCACAAACAAACAACAATAAAGGCAAACAACAAAAAGGCCTTGGGAAATACATGATGAAACCTTCATACAAGAGATACCGTGCAGTTTTAGATGCAGAAAAATACTTAATCGCATGGTAAGATACACATCAAGTAGGGGGAGTAGGTTTCAAAGTCATATGTGCCTAATTTTATATATATAAAATATGTACACACAAAGTGAAAATACACCCCAAACTCAGCAGTTTCCCTTGGGGGTAGGGTGGGCTGGGATTCTGTCCACTGTTTATATTTCTCGGGTTCTACTGTATTGGCTCTAGTGCTCCTGGAACTGCCAACTCGGCTGCTGTTTTGCCCTCCCCTCAGGTGCTTAGATCCCAGCCAGTCTCCAGAGGTGAGAGGTAAGGGAGAAGACAGTTGGGCCCATCTCAGCGTGGCCCCAGCTGCTCCCATTGCGGAGCTCCATACCGAGAAGGCCCCCAGCTCTGCCCCCAAGCCCTGGATTTCTTATCTGTTTCCTGTCCCCTACCCAGAAAGGACAGGGTCATCTTCAGCCTATGCCACTCCCCCACCCCTCCAGCCCAATTCCCTGACCCTCCAGGGGTACTGGGGCGTCAGGAAAAAAAGATTCTGCTTGGGGTTCTAGTTCAGACTGGGTTTGAGACTCCAGTCCTCAGTTTCTCCATAAAATGAGAATAACGGTTAAGTGGTGTTAGTTTGCAAATTGGCTCCCTTACAACACAGAGGGCGAGGAGAGACTGAATAAAGAGGCATACCACTCCAGCTTGGTAGGTGGCAGGATTAATAAGCAAGGGAACTCACATACAAGGCTTGTCTTGGGAGGCCACAAGATGAATAGATCTCTGCACCCACCCACTAGAATCTTAAAAGTTTATATAGGGGTCTTAATGGCATTTGTCACATATACCGTCCAGATGGTCTCAACAACACCTTACTCTCTCAAGGCTGCATCCCTGAAACAGCTCCGGCTATGGGAACAGTGGGCGGAACATACATTTCAAGGACAGGAGAGGGGTTGACCAGCCTCCGATTGCCCTGGTCCAGCTCATGGGTCAACCAGCGGTCACATCCTCTTGATGACCTCCTCCAACAGGTGGCTGTGTGGATTATGATGAGACTGTGGAAGCAAAGCACCCAGCAGGGTACCTGGAGGTGGGTAGGCTCTCATCGCATGTCAGTTCCCTTTACTTGGTTTCCTCTCCACATAGTGACAAGGCTGCTCCAGGTGAGATGTGAGGACAAATGTTGGATAGATATCATCACACTGAATGCCCGTAACCACCTGAAGGCTCCTTGCTGAAAACACATGAGCGCAGCTGACTAGCCTGGGGCCACGCAGTGGTCAGCGGAGGGCCTGGGCTCAGGGCTCCACTCTCAACCAGAGCAGGACGTGCCTGCCTGCCTTCCTCCATAGCAGGGAAGGGTGGTCCTCCCTCATCAGCAGGCCTTGGACCCCAGGCTCTGGTCTGATCCTCTCCCACCTTGGTTGTGCCAGGCTACACGATCCCTGGAGTGGGTGCGGGACCATCAGGGACTGACTAGGACCACCTGGACAAAGGGGATTGAAGCTCAGGGCACTGGCAGGGACTGGGGTCCATCCCTCCTATGGTGGCTGATGTTGGAAGGGTCCCTCTTATCAGGGTGCTTTGTCTCAGGCCGTGCTCCTCAGTGTGAACATAACCCTGCGTCCTCAGGACGCCTCCCTCCTGGGGCCTGTGGGCCTTCCTTCCTCTGTGGCTGGCTGCTGTGCTCCCCCCCAGGCCTCCCTCACCCAGTCCTCTGACCCCCTGCCCACCCTTACCATGCAGCGGCCTCAAAGCCCCCGGCCCGGCTTCTCTGGGGAGGCACTGGGAGGGGGGCTCTGAAGAGGCAGTTTGGGTCTAGAGTGGGGGAGGGGGAGCAGGTTTCTGATCCTGGTGGTTCATCTTCCCCAAAGCTCCGCATCGTCCTGGCCAGCAGGGAGGCAGGGGGACCTTGCTACCTGCTGCTGCAGAGGGGCCTCCAGGTGACACAAAATGATCTGCAGACAGTCTATTTCACCTCACTTCCCCCAGTCCACCCTCGGGGTTCAACTGAATTAAGCGCTTTGTAACGCCAGGCTCTAAAATGAAGAAAAGACTTAGGTAGTAGGTTATTCAAACAAAGGCTGTGGATGGGACAAATTGCCACCTCTCGGGCCAGGCCTATGTTGCTGCCTTCTCCTCATGGGGGCAGTGGTCCAGGTCAAGTTGGGTCTCTGAGCATCCTCTGAACGGGTCCCAGCCCCTTACAGCCCTCTGAGGGTGCTCCCCTCCCCAGCTCCTGGCCATCAGCGGGGTGAGCTCACCACTGGCCCCTCTCTCCTCCAAGGCGACTGCACCACACCAGAAACAGGAGGCCTCCAGTTTTATTTTATTTCATTTCATTGAACTCAAGGACTGTTTTCAACTTAGAGAGACAACAAGATGTGACAACAGCAGAAACAAGACCATTTCTCTGACCAGACTGTGCGGACCAGTACAGAGTTAACACCCACAGGAAACTGAAAGTCATCTTACTAGGTCGGTGTCTTTGATTTTGTAGAAGCTCTGCTACCTGAAAAGCAGGCTGCAAATAAATAAAGTGCACTGAGAGCCCGTCAAGCAGCGAGGGCCCAGGGGGGGAGAGAAGGAAGGTGGGAGGGCAGAAGCGTGCTAACTACTCAAGGCCAACACGGTAAGGAAAGCAGTGGCAGGGACTCAGGCTGAGGACCTGTCCCTGGCCCCTCCCCCAGCCAATCCCTCTGAGCCCAGACAGCCACAGCCAGAGCCACCAGGACTTCCTGTGCTCCCCTGTGTGGGGTGGGGCTCTCTGCAGGGGAGGAGGTCTCGGAGGCCAGGCCCCTGAGGCTGTGCCCTGTCTGTGGGGAAGCGGCCTCCTAGGCCCCAGGCAGCTCCAGCTGAGCCCCCTGCCCAGGGAGGGCCGGGCACTCAGTGCACTCATCCTGCTCCACAGCTCCACCCCACCTCACCACACACACATGCACACACACACACACCTGCACACGCACAGGCACACGCAGTGAGTGAAGAGCCTCCCTCGTGCCATTCCCAGGCCTTCCTCCCCCCTCCCTGCCTGGACCAGAAAGATGCTGGAGCTGGGGATCGAGTCACCCAGAGGGTGAGACCTGGGCTTGAAAGGGGCACATCTGCATGTCAGCACCAAGGAGGCCCCTCCTCCTCCTCTGCTCTCATGCAGTCCCGAGTTGCTCTCCTCTCAGAGGCTGCCCCAGAGATTGATGGGTGGAGTCAGCAGGCTGGCAGGCTCCCAGAAGTGGTCCTGGGTGGACAGAGCTGGGGTGGAGGAGGGACCACTAGGACGGGGGCTCCCAGGAGACTTGGCACAAGGAAGGAAGCCATCGGGGCCCTGTCTGTGGGAAACTGCAGGGGCCATGTGGTGGCCTTGGTCCAGCCTCGTCCCTGGGATGAGGCAGGCAGAGATCTTCACCAGGACTCAGGCTCCGCCGGGCAGCTGAAGAGGGCAGATGCTGTGAGAGCGGGCCGCTCTGTCCCTGGGCTTGAACAGACTGCTGTGGTTTTCAGTCCCAGGAACCTGAGCACATGGGCCTGGAGCAAGCAGTGTAGAGCAGATGTGGGACGGGGCTCCCCTCTGGGCCACCACGGGCCGTCCTGGTATGCCAGTCAGCAGTGCAGCCAGGGCCTCCAGGACCAACCCAAGCCCATCCAGAGGAGATTCTCCTGTGTGATCCTGGGCCGAGCCTGGGGACAGAGAGATGGAGTCACGCAGGGACCCAGCCCCATCCCACCCCAAGGTTATCCCTTCACTCTCCTGCTTACATCATGTCCCACCCCCACCCCGTCACCCAAGCTAAGAGGCTTGTGCCACCCAACTGCTGCAGAGCCCTTGGTCACACCTGGGGTGGGGGTGGGGAGGCTAGGCTCTGTGGGTGAGGACCTCGGCTCCGGGGGAGAGTGGGGTGGTTCTGGGACTCATCTCTCCCGTGCCCTTCTCAGCTCAGAATGTTCTCCTGGTCTTCCCTGTGACCTCCCCTGCCACTCCAAGGAAAGCTAGTTCCCCACCTTCCCTACCATGGACCTCTCTCTCCCTAGGTCCCTTGGGAGCCTTGTGCTCCCCTCCCCATCCCCCTGTGCCAGGTCTTGGAGAAGACTGGGGGTCGCTGGGGGAGTGCAGCTTAGGCACAGATTCAGCTCCACCACTTATCTGTGTGACAAGGGCCAATCCCTCTTTCCCCGATTGCCCCAGTTTCCCCAGTCAGTAGTGGGGAGACTGGAACTCCCTCATGGTCCTGCTAGGAGATTTCAGTGCCTAGGTGACAGGGTCTGTCCTTCCCCATGCCAGAACCCGACCACTGGCCTACCTCACCCCTCGGGCCTCTGCCTGGAAGGCCCTTCTTCTCCTCCTCCATCAGGCCCTCACTCGCTGCTCCTCAGGCAGCTCTAGAGCCAGGGGCCCCCCATGGGCAGGCATTTGCCTCTCCTGACAAGGCCAGAGAAGGGGCAGGTCACCACCCACACACACCGGTTCCTGAAAGACAGAAAGAGGGAGACTTGAGAGTTGCCTCGCCCCCCAGAGAGGTCCCTGTTTCCCCAGTGCTACCTCTACAAGCCCCTTCTCCATGTGCTCCCCCACCCCAGCCTGAGAGCTGCCCTCTGCACAAGGAGATCCCCATTTCCCCAGATCCTTTGGGTATACAGGGGCTGCTGGAGGCCACGCCGGGCCGGAGGAGGGTGTTCTGGGGCACCGGGAGGGCAGTGGTAGGGCTGCAGGGAGCATGGCTGAGATGGCAGAACAGCAAGACTGTGGGGGAGGAAGAGGGTGAGGGAGCAAGTCTTTCCCACTCTTCCTTGTCTCCAAATGCAGAGCTTTGGGGGACGCCCTCAGAGAGGGCAGAGGGGAGCAACAGGGACAGCAGCAGCAGGCGGAGAGCAGGCCCCGGGCCCCAAATACAGGGCAGGCGGCAGCCTGCAAAGGGCTGTGCCGGGAGCTGCAGAGAGCCCCAGGGGCCTGAGGGCTGCGAAGGGGACAGACCTGGGAAACGTTTGGCCAAGAACACAACCATCCTCCCGGGCTGTCTACCCCAGGGGGTGGAGGAGAAGGGCAGCAGCATCATTTCTCCTCTAAGGCCTTCTCCCAGCCCAGGGGGGTGGGGACTGGGCCGTGGACAGGAGGGGACGCCCGGGTCTCTGTCGGTGATGGGCTGACCCTCCGAGATGCAGATGCGCGGTGTCGAGGCGCCGCCGCCCCTCACCCCCATCTTGGAACCATGACACGGGGATCTGGAGAGCCTGCGCCTGCCCTGCCTTGCCTCCGCTCAGCTCGGTAGCTTTCCAGGAGGGCTTCCTCGGGTCCCTTCCATATTTCCCCCAAACCACCAAGGGGCTTGGACATCTAGATGTCATGGCAACCGCCTCCCTCCAGCCCGCGAGTCCACCCTCGGGCCTCCTACCTTTGTGGTCAGGGCCAGCCGAATCAAGTTCCTGCTGCGGAATTTCTCCTTTCTGGTCCCCCTTTGGCCAATGTGAGGCAACAGGTCGGCCACACTCCATTTTCTCGAGCCCGACGGAAAGGGCCCGTTGTGTGAGTTTCGGTGCAACCTGTCACCGGCTGCGGCGCGTGTAGGCCGGTCACGCCGGGGCTGGGGCTCGGGGGCTGGAGCAGGGGGTCGGCGGCTCGGAGGCCGGCGGCTCGGAGGCCGGCGTCCTCCCGCGCAGGTCTAGGGCCCAGGGGCCGTGGCCGCCCCGCCTCCTCCCTCCGCCGCGTCCCGGCGGCCCCGGGCGGCCCCGCCGTCCTTCATGCCGGCGCCCCTGCCCGGGGGGCGGGCGCGGGACCCTCGGACCGGGCCGCTGTGGCCGCGGGCGCTCACTCGATCCGCACCTGCAGGCGGACGTTGAGCATCACGGAGGCCACGACGTAGAAGTAGGGGAAGTTCATGCGCAGCCGCCAGGCCAGGTCGAAGAAGGTGAGCAGCGTGCGCGTGAGCCCCTTGCAGAAGGCGCCGTAGGAGCCGCGGGCCGCCACCGAGCGCGACAGCCGCACCGCCAGGCCCGACAGGGCCGCCGCCGCCGCCGCCGCGGTCACAGCCACCGACGCCGCCATGGGCCCGGGCCCGCGCAGGCCCCGCCGACCCACCGCAGCGCGAGCCGGCGGGCGGCTGGGCAGGCGGACGCGAGGCCTGCACCGACCCGCGCTCGGTCTCCGGCTCCCAGGCTAGGCTCGGGCCGCACACACCGCCACAGCCACGGCCGCTTCTCAGTCGCCCACCGACAGCTCCGCCCCCTCGCTGGCTCCCTGAAGTGCGGCCGCCAGCGGAGCTCCGCCCCTAGCGTAGCCACGCCCCCTGCCGTGCGCCCTGGAGCCGCCGCCGCTGACACAGCCCCGCCCGAGGGACCGCCCCCGGCAAGCCCCGCCCATGAGGCCGCCCAGCCCGCAAGCCCGCCCCCTCCTGGGCTCCTCCCGCCTCAGGGCCTGAGCTGATTGGAAGCCAGGGACCCGCAGGGACCGCTCTTGCAGAATGCTCTAGAGCGGAGTGCAGGGCCAGAGGGTCTGGACCGCTGTGCTGATTCTGTACAGAAGGTCCGCCTGGAACGCTCCGCCGTTCACCCCATTCGCTTTCCCCTACCGTCTCCGCAGAAAACGCGGCCAGCCAACCCGTTGTACCTTGCTTTAATTCGCATTTCTCTGTTTCACCAAAGCCACACGCGCATTTTTTTGCTTTCTGGTATGTTTGCTCGTCATGTGTGTTTCTTTATTCGTGAATTGTTCCATTGGCCTTCCTTGTCCCTGTAGGGGTTGAAAGACTCTCCCTCTACTCTCCTAGATTCAATATATATACACCTCTTAGGTCTGTCAAATAAACCCAGAACAGGCAGATTAACAGGAGAAATGTAAACACATTTATCAGCTTTTAATATTGCTTGCACGGGGGCATCACAGGAAAAAAAGTGAGCACCCAGAAAGGCAGTGAGATTTGAGAGCTTATATACCGTATTCTTCTTTTTTTTTTTGTGAGGAAGATCGGCCCTGAGCTAACGTCTGCCAATCCTCCTCTTTTTGCTGAGGAAGACTGGCCCTGGGCTAACATCTGTGCCCATCTGGCTCTACTTTACATGGGACGCTGCCACAGCATGGCTTGATAAGAAGAGCATCTGTGCACTCCGGGATCCGAACCAGCGAACCACGGGCTGCTGCAGCGTAGCGCGCGCACTTAACTGCTTGGGCCACGGGGCAGGCCCCTATATACCATATTCTTAATAGGGGAAGAGGAGGGAAGATGTAGGCAATTTAGGGGAAAGAATGATTTTTAGAAAAGATGAATGGTCCTTAGAAGAGTAGATGGAAGATATGATACTTTGTGACAGAGTTTGTCTGAGTGTGGTGTGGACTTCTAGTTTCCTCTCCTGTGGTAAGAGTTAATTCTTCCCTGGCTGATGAAACTCCCAAGGAAGGGATTTATGACAACTGAGTTCCTTCTGGAGGATCTGTCTTTAGACAGATAAGGGGATTTCAGAAGAGGCCTCTCCCTGCATTTGCTGTTTTTCAAGTGCCTTCAGCTCAAAATAATCAGTATACTAAAGTGGCATATTTTGGAGTGGCATGTCCTGAGCTCCCTCTTACCTCCTAGTGATTTGTAAACCCTCCTCTTAATCCATTGTTTGCCCTGGATGCTGCACAGGATCTTCTCAGGTTTTCGTTTGCACTTGTTCATAATGTTTTTCTTGCTAATGGGCTTAAAAGCCTTTTCCTTGTTTCATCTAATCTTTTTATTCTAAGCCAAATCCAACCCAAACTCGATCGTGTTTTCAAGACTATTGAAATGCTCACACTTCTTTATAGTCATGACTTTTTAAAAGCTGTCTGCTAGAAGTAGATTTACCACGACCCCATCCCAGTTTTCATGGGAAGGGCTGGGCTGAGTATTAAGGCCCTCTCAAAATGCCTGTTCACTGTCACACTTGAATATCTCTGTGGCATCTGTGTAAATATTTAAGGAACCCAGCAGATTCATATACACTGATTGTGCAATTGTCATTCCTCCCTGGTCAAGGAAAAAAAGCGAGTTTCAGAGACACTAGGTTATTTTGTGGCATCATGATTTTATCAACAACATAACTGTGCATGGGTATGAATGCATAAAAAAATGCCCGGCCATATATATAAAATTACTCAACATTGTTTACCTCTGATTAAGGCAATAGGAAGGAAGACATACTTATTAATCTCTATGTATATATATGTATATCTATAAGTATTACTTGTATAATACAATAAAAAATTAATTATTTGAAAAAGAAAGGGCCACAGAAATATAGACTTAAGCCACTTAGAAGCCCTTGGTTCCAGACTGGATCCAGCCTCATTCATTTGCAAAGCTTGTTTCCTCCAATCATTTCTGAAACTTCTTGTCCTCATCTCATTTATTTTTAACATTTTATTTTGAAATAATTATAGACTCACAGAAAGTTGAGAAAATAGTACAAAAAAGACCTGTGCCTTTCACCCAGCTTTCCCACTGGTGGTATTTTCTATAGATGCAGTATAATATCAAAACCAGGAAATTGATATTGGTGCATAACTGTTAACTAGACTATAGGCCTAATTCAGCTTTCACCAGTTTTCTAACCTGCATTAATTTGTATGTGTGCACATGTATAGCTCTAGCAATTTTATTCCATGTCAGGATTCATGTAACCCCCACTACAATCAAGATACAAAAATATTTCATCAACACAAAAGAACTCCTTTGGGCTACTTCTTTGTACTCACTCAGCCACCCTGTACATATTTTGTTAGTTATATCTATTTCGTTTTCTTTGGAGTGGCTGTAAGCGGTAATGTGTGTTTAATTTTGGTTTCCACAAGTTCATTGTTAGTGTATAGAAGTGCAATTGATTTTTTAATTAAACTTTTTATTTTGAGATAATTGTAGATTTACGTGCAGTTATCAGAAAAAATACAGAGCAATCTCATATACCTTTTACTCAGTTTCCCACAGTGGTAGCATCTTTCAAAACTATAGTACAATATTAAAATCAGGATATTGACACAATCCATCTATCTTGTTCAGATTTCCCCAATTTATTTGTTCTTGTGTGTGTATGTATATATTTAGTTCTATGCAATTTTATCACATGTGTAGGTTCATGCATCCACTACCACAGTCAAGATACAGAATAGTTCCATCACTGAAAGGATCTGTCATGTTGTCCTTTTTTGACCACACCCACTTTCATCTTGTTCCCCGTCCTTAATGCCTGGCAACCACCAATCTGGTGTCTATTTCTATAATTTTGTCTTTTCAAGAATGTTATGCAAATGAAATAATACAGTATGTAACCTTTTGGGATTGACTTTTTTCACTCGGCATCATTCTCTGGATATTCATCCAAGTTGTTGGGAGTGTCAAGTGTCAACCGTTCACTTCTTTTTATTGCTGAGTAGTATCCCTTGATATGGTTATATCATAGTTTTGTAACCGTTCACCAATGAAAGACATCAGGGTTGTTTCTAGGTTTTGGCTATCAGGCTGTGAACATTTTTTTACAGGTTATTATGTGAACAAAAATTTCCATTTCTTTGGGGTAAATGCCCAAGAGTGCAATTGCTATGTCAAATAGTAAGTGCATGTTTAGTTTTGAAAGACTCTGCCAGATTGTTTTCCAGAGCGGCTGTAACATTTTACGTTCCCATCAGCAATTTATGAATACGTCCAATTTTTCTGCATCCTTGTCAGCATTGGGTGTTATCACTATTTTTTATTTTAGCCATTCTGATAGGTGTATTGTGATATCTCATTGTGGTTTTATTTTGTATTTCCCTAATGGCTAATGATGGTGAAAACCTTTTCATGTGCTTATTTTCTATCTGTATATCCTCTTCAGTGAAATGTCTTTTGTAATTTTCTAATTTAACTGTTTGTTTTTTATTATTAAGTTTTGTTAGTTCTTTATATATTCTAGATATGAGTCCTTTACCAGTTATGTGGTTTGCAAATATTTTCCTCCCAGTCTGTAGCTTGTCTTTTCATTCTGTTAACAAGAGCTTTCTTACAGCAAAAGTCATTAATTTGATTAAGTCTAATTCATTTATGGATCGTGGTTTGGTATCATAATAAGAACTTTTTACCAAGCCTTAGGTGCCAAAGATTTTCTCCTGTTTTCTTTTAAAAGTTTTATTTCACATTTAACTCTGTAGTCCATTTTTTTTTTTTGAAGAAGAAGATTAGCCCGGAGCTAACATCTGTTGCCAATCTTCCTTTTTTCTCCCCAAAGCCCCAGTAGATAGTTGTATGTCACACTTGTACATCCTTCTAGTTGCTCTCTGTGGGACACCGCCCCAGCATGGCTTGATGAGCAGTGAGTAGATCCGTGCCAAGGATCCAAACTGGCGATCCCAAGACTGCCCAAAACAGAACTCATGAACTTAACCTCGCTGCCACCGGGCCTGCCCCTATAGTCCATTTTGAGTTAATTTTTGTGTAAGGTTTGAAGGTTTAAGTCCAGGTTCAATTTTTGACTATGAGTGTCCAATTGCTAGAGCACAATTTGTTGAAAAGGCTATCCTTCCTCCACTGAATTTCTTTTTCATCTTTGTCAAAAATCAGTTGAGCATTTTTCTATGGGTCTATTTTGGTGTTCTGTATTCTGTTGCATTGGTCTGTGTGTCTATCCTTTCTCCAATACCACACTGTCTTTATTACTGTAGCTACATATATAGTATGTGTTAATATCAGGTAGAGTGACTCCTCGCACTTTATTTTTCTTTTTCAACATTTCTCTAGGACTTGTGTTTGTTCATATAAATTTTAGAATAAGCTTGTCTATGGGTACATTAATCCTTGCTACAAATAGTGTTAAACTTACAGACCAGTTTGGGGGAGAATTGACATCATTTCTATATTTGATTTTCCAATTCATGAACACAGTATGTCTCTTTATTTATTCATTTAGATCTTTGATTTCTTTCATCAAAATTTTTAAGATTTTCTTCATTCGATTCCTGTACATGTTTAATAAATGTATTCCTAAGTATTCACTTTCTTTGAAGCAATTATAAATGATATTGTGTTTTTAATTTCAGTTTGCACATGCTCATTGTTACTATATAGAAATTATGTAGAATTAATTAGAAGTGTGTTGTTTATTTTCCACATTTGGAGATTTTATTATTATCTTTCTATTATTAATTTATAGTTTGATCCCATTGTGGTCAGAAATCAAACTCTGTATGCTTTCAATTCTTTTAAATATTTCTTAGATTTGATTTATAACTTGAAGAAGAGCATTCCTCTGGGGTGTTTCCAGAGGAAGACGATGTGGGTGATGAAGGAACTGGTTCCATGTCTTGTGATGAATGATTGAAAGAAATGTTTATAGTTTAGAGAAAAAAAACTTATAAAAGAAACATGAGAGCATCTTCAAATCTTTGAAGGTCTACTGGGCTCAAGAGGGATGAAACTTCTGTACTATTCCACGGTTTAGAATTTAGGCCAATTGGCTGAAATTGTCCTTCACCAATGTAAGGAATGGACAGCCTTGAGAAGCAATGAGGCCCCTGTCATTTCAAGTGTCCTAGCACTGCCTGGAAATTAATTATTGGTGAGAAATATTGCTAAATTGAGTTTTCCATGATGGGGCCATTAAACTACATGACCTAAAAGATTACTTACAATTCCAGGCTCTTTTGCTTCCAAGTTCACTAATATTTATGTTCATTACAAAACTAAGAAATTTTATTTTGTACTTTATTTGGAAAACATGTTTTTTGTATAAGAAGCATAAAACTATGCTTTAAAATGAGTAAATCTTTAAAATCACATAAAAATCTTAAGTGAGGTTCTTGTAGGCAGCATAGAGATGGGTGATATGTTTTAAAAATCTACCCTGCCAATTTCTGTCTTTTAATTGTTGTTCTCACACCATTTACATTTAAAGTAATTATTGATATGTTAGTGCTTAAATCTGCCATTTTATTATTGGTTTTCTGTTTGTTCACTTTGTTCTCATTCCTCTTGCCCTTTTCTTGCCTTCCTGTAGGATATTTGAACATTTTTTAGAAATTCCATTTTGATTTATCTCTGTTTTTTAATATAGCTCTTTGTATAGCTTTTTATCTTTTATTTTATAGTTTTATTATTTATTTTATAGTTTTTTAATGCAATATACATGTGTACATATCACAGTTTACTGGTATCAGCACTTAAACCACTTCAAGTGTAGTGGAGAAACTTTACTTCCATTGAGGTCCCATTACCCTCTTCCCTTTTAAATATAAATAGCTTAAATATTTCCTATATGTACATTGAACCCACAGCAGATGGTGTTATAGCTTTTGCTTTCACCATAAAACATGATCTTAAAAATTCATCAGGAGATGATTATTCTATTATATTTACCCTGACTTTTACTCATCGCATTGGTCTGTCTGCCTTCCTGAAGTCCCATCGTCCTTGTGTTATAATTTCCTTTCTGGTTAGGGCATTTCCTTTAGCCATTCTTTAAGGGTAGGTCTGCTGGCAACCAATTCTCTTAGATTGCCTTCATCTGAGAAGGTCTTTATTTCGCCTTCATTCCTGAAGGATGTATTTGCGGATATAGAATTGGCGGTTGTCAGTGGGTGGAAAAGCAGAGGGCCAACTAGTTCTGCCCGCCTGTTTCCACGAGGGGGTTGGAGGAGGGATTGAAGATCAGCTCCCTGCTTAGCCCTGTTGAAACTGTGGAGAGGAGGCGGCACTTTGACTGGAGAAAGGTGAGTACTGTCAAAAAGGTGTCCTGTTCTGTTAGGCCACCTTTTCCCCAGTTCTTTGACTAAGGGGAATAGGCTTTTCTTTGTTGGAGGTTCTGTGTTGCAGGCCTCTCCAGCGCCCCGTCAGGGATATGTGGGAGGCAAAGAGAAAGCCCAGGGAACTCACTGCCTTGTCTTTCCTCAAGTTCCAAGGTCCCTAGGCAGTCTTTACTTCCACCTTCCAGAGTTTTCCTATGTTTGAGGTATAATTAACATGCAATGAAATGCAACCATATTAAGTATACTTATTGATAAGTTCTGTTAAATTTCTACATCTCTGTAGCCATCACCACAATCAAGATACAGACCATTTCCATCACAACAAAAAGTTCCCATGTGCCCCTCCCAATCAACTCCTTCCCTCTACACCCAGGCGCAGGTCACTCCTGATCTGTTTTCTGTCACCAAAGATTTGTTTTTGTCGCTATGGATTTGTTTTTCTAGCTGGTTCACATAGATGATTCATACAGTATGAAATCATTTCTGTCTAGTCTTTTTTGCTGAGCACAACGTTTTTGAGATTCGTCCTGTTGTTGCATGCGAGTATTTAGTTCCTTTTTATTGCCCAGTAGTTTTCAATTGTATGGATATATTACAAATTGTTGACTCATTCACTTGTAGTAGGCAGCCTTTAAGATAGCCCCCAGTGGGCTGGCCCTGTGGCTTAGCGGTTAAGTGCTTGCACTCTGCTTCTGGTGGCCCAGGTCCGGATCCCGGGTGCACCCCGACGCACTGCTTCTCCAGCCATGCTGAGGCCGCGTCCCATGTACAGCGGCTGGAGGGATGTGCAGCTATGACGTACAACTATCTACTGGGGCTTTGGGGGGTAAAAATAAGTAAATAAAATTATAAAAATAAAAAAAGATAGCCCCCAGTGATCCCCCACAACCTGGTATTTACTTCCTTGGGAAATCCACAGCCTTGAATGTGGGCTGGACTTACCGACTTACATTTAATAGCAATGCTTGGTAGAGAGAGTCTTTAATTTTAGCCATCCTAATGGGTGTGTACTGATATTTCATTGTGGCTTTCTTTTGCATTTCCCTTATGACTAATAATGCTGAGTGTCTTTCCATATGCTTGTTTGCCATTCAATATCTATTTTCTTGTAGTGTTCATTCAAATCTTTTACTGCCTTTTAAAAATTAGGTTGTCTATTTATTATTGAATTGTAAGAGGTCTTTATATATTTTAAATACCAAGCCTTTGTTGGATACATGTTTTGCAAATATTTTCTCCCAGTCTGTGGCTTGCCTTTTAAATTTTGCAATGTATTTCAAAGACCAGAAGTTTTTAATTTTGATGAAGTTTAATTTATCAATGTTTTCCTTATGATTCATGGTTTTTGGTCCTGTGTAAGAAATCTGTGCCTATCCCAAAGTTACCAAAATCTTCTCCTATGCTTTATTTTAGAAGTTGTCACTGACTAACTGCCCTGAGTAACTCAAAGGAGGGTTGGGAAGCACTTACTTGTTTCTCTTTTAGTTATGTTAAGAGATGCAATTGCCAACTGCCCTGAACTGGTCCAAACGCTACTGCAAGAGTGACGCCTGCATAGACCGGCTGAGAAGTACCTGAGAGGTTACATTTGCTTCTGTGGGAGATCAAGATTTGGCCACCATGAAATATTTCTTTACCTTGATTGTTTTCTCTGATGAACATTTGATCTCCCCCACTAACTGCCTAAAGAATTTAACATAGAAGACCTGTTCCAGGAAGGAGTTACTATCTGATAGCTGAAATATAATGTAAAATAGATGTTACAATAGGAAAGGCACCAACGGGCCCCTCTTATCAAAAATTCTGTCTCTTCCTGGCCACATTCTCTAGGTGGCCCTGCTAAGAGTTGCCAGACAAACATTTACATTTATAAGGGAAATCTCCATTTGTAAAGGTATCTCCCTCTCTGTACTGGGAAGAGGAGGGATGACCTCATCTCTAAAAACTTATCAGTGTGAAAAGTGAGGCCTTAAATCTGCATAATAACCTTACTCTTGTTTACTGTGCTTTTCTGGTAATCTCCTGTAACTGACTCCCCCCACCCCCAACATCCTCCTTTGTCTTTAGCTGAAGATAGTATTTAAGACGAGAATCTCTGCTATTGTGTTGAGAAACTCAGTTTCCCTGGTTTCTCCCATGTATACATGTTATTAAACTTGGTATTATTTTCCCCTGCTAACCTGTCTTTTTAATTATTTGGCCAGCTAGAAGAACCTTAAGGGAATGTGCAGAGGGGGATTCTCCCTCTTCCCCGACACTTCATTTTAGTGTTAAGATCTCTGCCCCAGGAGGAGCTTAGGCCTTATTACCATAACATGTGACATATGTGGAAGCATGTTTTCAAACTGTGCCTGTGCAAGCAAATACCCACCTCTACATGTGATGACGAAATCTCCCTTTTGAATATTCATTCCCCATCTGAAATAAAAGGTACCTGTTTTCTCTTGCTCAGGGGTCACGGCTTTGGAAACGATTCACTGTGGTCTCGTTATTTGCTGCAAATAAATCATACTTTGTGTGACAACTACTTCTGGTGAAGGCTTTGATTTCAACGCGCCAAGAAGCAAACCCACTTTGGTTCAGTAACAAAGTCTTACAGTTTTAGTGTTCCATTTTGATCTGTTACCCATTTCAAAATAATTTTTGGTTATCCTCTGCCCAGTCGGAGTGGCAGCTGGGTGCTTCTGGCTTACAATGCCAGGAGAGTGGAAGTGCCAAAAGTGTCTGCACCCAGTGAGAGAACATTTATGCTCTGGCTGAAAAAAATAATAATGACTTTTGTATGTATGGTATGAAATAAGAGACAATGTTCATTTCATTTTTTTAGACACCTTTATTGAGGTATAATTGACATACAATATATAGAGCATATTTAAAGTGTATAATTTAATACGTTTTGACACATGTATACCCCCTTGAAACCATCAGTGCAATCAAGTGAATACATCCATTACCCTCAAGTCTCCTTATGCCCCTTTGTAATGTCTACCTCCCATCCTTTCCTGCCTCCCACACCTAAGCAACCACTGATCTACTTTCTGTCATTGTAGATGCATAGAGGAAGGGTCATTCACCAGGAGCTACAATTGTGGAGGGACATAGCCTCTGCCAGAAACACAATGACAAGTCACGGTTGTGGTAAGGAGTAAACACCTCGGCCTATTTCCTCCCATCCTCGGATTTCATGAAGTTGCTTACCATTGGCCAAACCCAACTACCAACCAGAGGGCAAGGAAGCCCAGGTAATACAGTCTATGAGTGTCAGCCTTCTAGGGCACACAGTGTGTAGAGATAGTCATATGTACATAGCATGTACAATAGTCATCTTTTTCAGGACCTGTGATGGAAAAAATCCAGTAGTGGTCGGCCTATGGGATTGTAACTTGAAGAGAGAGGAACCAGAACTAATCATCAAGACCATCCAGGCGAGTAAGTGCATCTCTATGTAGTGGGAGGTGAGGGGTGATGGGCAGAGGGCAGTCTTCCTCTCCTGTCCCTTGTGCCGCCATTATAGATGGTGTTGAAACCCCTTCCCTGGGTCTCTAGAGACAGGAACTCTCAGCAGTGGCACAGTCACTCCTGGGCACTGCTGACTAGCTCCATGGTAGAGACCCTGTTTCTACAACCTGTTCCCTTCACTACACAGTGACATCTTTTCCAGTCCTTATTTGTGTTCCTCTGTCAATTGTGGATGCCACTGTTATAGACACATTGACTATATTAGATGGTTCTCATTTAAAATAAACCTAACTTTGACCTTTTAAGCACCAAAATTTTGATCTTTATTTTTATCCTTATTTTAGAAAGCCATGCCATAGCAGGAAGCAGCAGGATGATGGACTGGGTGGGATTGTCGAAAAGAAACCACAAAAATCCAGTGAGTGCAGGTGTACTGCTCAGGTGCCTTTGTTTCAGAGTTGAGAATGTGGATCTAAATGTTATTTAAAGCCAGCTCTATCTATGAGAAAGGTGAAAGATGGGACCCGTGGACTAAGTGGGGAGCAGGGAGTGGTGGTCTGCCAGTCTCTCCCTGTGGTGATGAAGTAGGCATGTGGAGGCATAGGCCAACGATCAAAGTAATAGATACAATACTCCTCCACATCTTTACCTTTGATATATTGTTGTCCATTTTCTTGCTTTGCAGATGTTGCTGGGATCACAAAGCATGTTTCATTCACAAGAAGTCTCCAGTATCTGAGTCTGAAAGACCTTTGGCTCATTCTCACTAAATCTCATTTTCAAGCCTGAGTTTCCTCAGCCATCAAATGGGGATCACACCTTGCTATCAGGGATGTTGTGAGGATCAAGTGTGATTATCTTTGTAAAGTGCCCAGCACACAGGAGGTACTCAAGGAATTGGTATCCCATATCCTTAATTCATGTTTTGGAGCAGAACATTATGGTGCTTGGTTTAGTATTTCCTCCTACCTGACCACCTTCCCATCCCCTATCCCCATCCCTGCCACCCCCCAAGCTCTTTAGATTTTTGTCATCATTTCCTTTACTTGTTTGTTTCCTTTCCTAGGGCCAGCAAGTTTCCTCAGAGATTACATGGGCTTCCCTTTGGAAGCCACCCTTCTGTAATCTTGCTGGCCCAGGTAGCCCAGGACCCCGGGCTTCTCCTTGCTTTGAGGTGGGTTTTGCTGTGGTCAACTTGGACACCTTATGTGGAGGCCTATGTGGCTCAACACCCAGTGCCCATCTGGACTTTCTAGGATGTGTACACTGTGCAGACCAGAGACTGCCTCTTCACTGGCAGTGCCAGAGAGGTCTCTGCTCTTTCCTTGCCTATGTAAAGTCAGTTCTTTTCTGGGCAGTGATTAATTCATTGAAGACTTTTGACAATTTGAGCAGGGAGATTGTTAAATATAAATATGAACTATTAGAAAATATTCTCAAAGAGACTTTTCACCTTTATTCTCAGTAGACATCTCTGGTCATTCTGTTCTATATGCACAGGTTTTATTCACAGGAAAAGCTACCTAATTTGCAGGACCCAAGTGCAAAACGAAAATGAGGAGTCTTTTGTTCAAAAATTAAGAATTTCAAGATACCAATAGCAAAGCATTAAACCAAGCTTGGGTCTTTGAATGCACAGGTGTAACACATGAGGCCAGCTGTTCCCCACACCTAAGATCCAAAACCCTAAATTTTTGGGGCCGGCCCGGTGGCGTAGCAGTTATGTTCACGTGTTCTGCTTTGGTGGCCCAGGCTTCACTGGTTCCGATCCTGGGCGCAGACCTACTCACCGCTCATCAAGCCATGCTGAGGTGGCATCCCACATAGAAGAGCTACAACTCTGCAACTATGATACGCAACTATGTACTGGGGCTTTGGGGAGAAAAAAGAGGAAGATTGGCAACAGATGTTAGCTCAGGGCCAATCTTCCTCAAAAAAAAAAAAACCCTAAATTTCTATTTGATTAGAAACTGAACACCCTACCTTGCTTTTGTAGAGCACATTGACATTTCAAAGCCTTTTGATTTATTACTATAATTTATTAAATTATGTAAAAGCCTAGGAAGGTGGGGATCATTGTTATTTTACACCTGTGAAAAGCCGAGGCCTCATATATTTTAAAAAAGCTTAACCCCAAACCACTTATTTGAGCCATGGCAGCCAAGTTCTTCTATGAGCCAAGCTCTTCCACCGTGAAAACTTCCACCGAGTTCTTTGATGGTGACCAAGGGCCAGCCACTCACCAGTTTCATATTTGGTTCTTGACAATAATGTTGTTTATTTGCTAAACCAAGAAAGTTGTGAAAGTGAAACACATCCGTGAAACCTCTTTTACCTTAGAAACCCAGTTGTCTTGGGTGTCTTTATTGTACTAGGTTGGGGGAAGTCCTCAATAAATTGTTTGGTTTAATGAGCAATCCCACTGAGAATTGGTATTGAAAAAGAGGTCACAAGGCAGAGGAGTCCAAGAGAGGTGACTCTAATTGGTGGCAATCTCCAGAATTGGAAAGCCACCCCTTCCCCTGAGAAAGGGAAAGTGACTTTTCTCCGAATTTACAGTAGCTCATGGCTCCTTGGATCACTCACAGGGAGTTGACTCCTAGGCCAGCGTTTGTCCTTTTACTCATGTGCCTTTTGTTCAGTGAATGGTTTCTCATTAGTAAGAATGTTAATTTGCTATAAATTATTGAGGTGATGTATTCCACATCAAACAAATTATTGGATTGTGTGTTTTCCTTTTCCTTGTTATTGTCCTTATCAGAAAGAGAATGAATTATTGAAACTTTAAGGCAAGGTCATTGACTCAAACTATGGATTATCTATGTAGGAGACAATTTTGCTAATACTTGATGAAAAAGCACAAAAGCACAAAAAGGCTAGATGTGCTCAATTTGTATTCTTTTGGAAATGATTTTTCAAATTATAGATGTAATATATGCTTGTGTAGAAGGTCTAGAGACTTCAGAAATATATAATAAATTTTAAAATCACCAAAAATCCATCTACCTGGAATTACACCCACTGTTAGCATTTTAGTGTATTTCTAGTTGTACTTTCCTCACTCCCTAGCTAGACTGGACAGAAGGTCTAGGTGTCTCTGCTGTACTATTGCATAAAATGGCACAGAATAGCCTGGTAACTGATAGATTTCAAAGAGTAGACCTGTGAGCTTCCGCTAGTGCACTCCTCCCAGAGTCAGACCTTGCTTGGATGCTTCTCCCTTTGATGACACAGTAACTGATGTTTGGACAAGGATTTCACTAGAGGAGGCAGGTAAGAGGTGCCAGTTGGAAGCATGGTGAGAAAGGAGTAGAGAGAGAAGCAGGACCATACTCAGTGCACAAAGGAACCTGTATAGCCTCCTACTCAGAGGGTAACTTCGTTCCTTCTCTAAATGTGGCATCTACCCAACAGATCCAATTTGTTGTTTTCACTGTTCCCTCTTGGCTGTTAAGTGCCTGCCTCTCTCAGGATCCTTGTGAATTGAGGATATGTGCAAGTAACAGAAGAGAAGGCCTATTTTTTTTTAATTTATAGGTAGAGGAAAGGCCCTCTCCCCTCCCCCCTTCAGAAACTTCAGGCCTGTACTTCTCACCTTGAGTGCCACCTTCAATCCTCCTAGTGACTAAGTTGTTTTTCTGGAGCCTAGTTTCCAACCACAGGTGGGAAACATTAGCCACTGAAAACAGTGTAGCTGTGTGTATTCTTTCCTGAAAGAAGAAGGGTTCCTGTTAAACCTCACCAATAGAGGAAGCCATGCAGCAACAGTCATTTTGAAAGAGGCACTAACTTTTTGGAAATGGCCATTGTGATGGTGATAATGGTGGTGCTGCTGGTGGTGGAGGTGATGATACATACGAAAACAGCCATAGCTACCAATGATGTAAAGCTTACTAGGACCAAGAATTGAGCTCAGCTCTTTTCATCTATCTCACTTAATCTTCTCAGAAACCTTATGAGATAAGTACTACTTTTATCTCCATTTTACAGATGAGATTGATTATTCCAGCATTCATCATTGTACTTGATGTCGCACACTGAACTATAACCTTATTACAGTCATCATCATGCTTGTTGTCACACACCGAACCTTACACTTCTCCAGCAGTCATCTTCTTGCTTGTAATCTCACATTGAACCTTAAAATCATTCCAGCAGCTATCTCACGCTTATTGTGTTAGACTGAACCTTTATCTTATTCCAGCCTTCATTGTCATGTTTGTTATTTTGCACTGAATTTTTTTTGTGAGGAAGTTTGTCCCTAAGCTAACATCTGTTGCCAATCTTCCTCCTTTTGCTTGAGGAAGATTGTCCCTGAGCTAACATCTGTGCCAGTTTTCCTCTATTTTGTCTATGGGATGCCACCATAGCATGGCTTGATGAGCGGTGTGTAGGTCTGTGCCGGGATCTGAACCCACGAACCCCAGGCCGCTGAAGCAGAGTGCACAAACTTAATCACTATGCCACTGGGCTGGCCCTTACACTGAATTTTAACCTTATTTCAATAGTCATCATCATGATTTTTGTCTCACACTAATCATTATCCTTATTCGAGCAGTCAACATCATGCTTGTTGTCTCACACTGGCCCATAACTGTATTCCAGGAGCCATGATTATTCTTGTTGTCTTGTTGTTAAGGACACTGAACCTACACATTTTCCAGTTGTCTTCATCATGCTGGTTGTATCACGCTGAAACTTCACCTTATTGCAGTGGTAATCTTCATTCTTGTCTCACTGCAGTGTAATCCTTTGAAGTAGTCATATTCATGCCTGTTGTCTCACATTGAATAATTGCCTTATTTCAGCATTCATCATCATGCTTGTTGTCCTACACTGAAACTTAAATTTATTCCAGTGGTCATCCTCACAGTTGTTATCTGACACTGAACATTAACCTTATTCCAGCAGTCAGCATCATGCTTCTTGTCTCACCCGAATGTTGCCCTCATTCCAACAGGCATCTTCCTGGTAGTTGTGTCATCCTGAATCTTAACCTATTCCATCAGTAATATTCTCCATTGTTGACATACTCTAAACCTTAACCTTATGCCAGTGGCCACGTTAATGGTTGTTGTGTCACACTGAACTTTAACTTTATTCCACCAGTAATCTTGTTTGTGTTGGCTCGGTGAAATTTAACTCCAGCAGTTGTCTTCATGCTTCTTGTTGCAAACTGTAAATTCACTTTATTCTGACCGTCAACTGAATGCTTGATATCACACATGAAACAAAACATTATTCCACTGGTCATCTTCCCACATTTAGTCTCATACTGAATCTTTTTTTTTTTTAATTTTATTTATTTATTTTCCCCAAAGCCCCAGTAGATAGTTGTATGTCATAGCTGCACATCCTTCTAGTTGCTGTATGTGGGACGCGGCCTCAGCATGGCCGGAGAAGCAGTACGCTCCTGGGATCCGAACCCGGGCCGCCAGCAGCGGAGCACCCGCCCTTAACCGCTAAGCCACGGGGCCGGCCCCTCATACTGAATCTTAACCTTGTTCCAACAGTCATCATCACGCTTGCTGTCTCACAAAGAACTTTAATCTTATTCCTGTGGTCGTCATCATGCTTGTTGTCTCACACTCAACCTTAACCTTATTCAAGCAATCATGTTCCTGACAATGTTTGACACTTAACCCTATGACACTTAACCTTCACTTTATACCAGTGGTCATCTTCAGGTTTGTTGACTCACACTGAACAGTAGCCTAATAGCAATGGTCATCTTCATGCTTGATGTCTCACAACAAATCTTATCCACATTCCAGTGGTCTTCTTCCTAACTGTAGTCTCACACTGACCTTAAACTTCTTCCAGATGTCGTCTTCACGCGTGTTGCCTCACACTGAAGCTTAACCATTTTTGCAAGTCATCTACTTGCTTATTGTTGCACACTGAACCTTAACCTTATTTCAGCAGATGTGTTCATACAAACTGTCACACTTTGAACCCTAACCATATTTCCACAGTCATTTTCAGGTTTGTTGTCTCATCCTGAACTTTCATTATAGCAGTCATCAACAAGCTTGTTGTGTCACACTGAACCCTACCTTTATTCCAGCAGTAATCAGCATGCTTGTTTTCTCACATTGACTATACCTTTATCCCAGCACTCAACTTCTAGCTTTTTGTTGCTGAAGAATCACCTTAATCCAGTGGTTATCTTCATGATTGCTGTATCACATGGAACAGTAACCTTATTCCGACAGGCATCTTCACGCTATTGTCTCACTCTGATCCTTAACCATAGTCTATCAGTTATTGTGTCACACTGAACCTTATCCTATTCCTGCAGTGACCTTCTAGTTTCTTGTCACACTCTAAGCCTTTACCTTATTCCAGTAGTCATGTTCACGGTTGTTGTGTCACACTGAACTTGAAACTTATTCCCCAGTGATCTTCTTGTTGTTGCACACCAAATCTAACCTCATTCAGCAGTCAGCTGGATGCTTTCTGTCTCACACTGATAAATAATTCATTCTGGCATTCATGGCTATGCTTATTGTGTTAAACTGAAACATAATCTAACTCGGGCAGCCATCTAATTGCTTGTGTTGCCCAGTGAACCTTAACCTCATTCCAGCAGTCATCTTCAGGATTGTTTCTCACACTGAGAATAGCCTTAGTCCAGGGGTCATCTTCATGCTTGGTGCCTCACAGTGAACCGTACCTTTACCTGGTGAAAATGTCCTGCTTTTATCTCACATTGAACAAGTGATCATCTTTGTGCTTGTGGTTTCAACCTGAATCTTACCTTTACTCCAGTGGTCACCTTTATGTGTATTGTTTCATGCTGAACCTTAAAATGATTCCATCAGTCAGATCGATATGCTTATTATCAAACACTGAACCCTATATTTATTCCAGGTGTCATCTACGCTTGTTGTCTCACTCTGAACCTTAATACAATTCATGTAAGTCATTTAAAAAAGTAAATGTGACCGTATCTGTTTGTCGCTGAACATTTAAAAGAAAATGATCTGTCCAATTGCTATAGTTTAAAAAAATAAGTCATTTTTCCTTTCTCTTTTAGGGAAAAAACTACAGCACAAATTAACTCAGTAGAGAGTTAGAGAGTAGTGAAAACAGAATTACATTGAAAATATAATTTAGAAAACAAATGTGCTTATTTTAGGTTAATAAGTATGATATGTAATTGTTGGTAACAAAAGCCAACAAGAATGAAATACAGACATTTGTATACCACCGTGTTTGCATGCCTCAAAAAGACAACAAAAAACGTGTTAAACTTTTCCAAGAGACGAATATACATATAAATAGGAAAAATTGTCCCTTGTTTATTTTTACCCCCAATTTTTTTCTATATTCAGTAATAAAAGTTTTTACTTTTTAAAAGTAGATGACAGCTATCAGTACAAATTTCTCATTTTAACAGTCACTTTTCATTTTATAATACGCAAGTTAGGTATAAATGATGCATGTTTAAATGGAACAATTTAATGTCACAACCCTTGTTGCTTTAACGTAACTAGAGAAGATTGAAAGCTAGCCCTGTAGCATATTTTACTGTGGCAGACACACTGTGTTACCCTGTGCTAGTCTGATAGACGCTGGTCAGTGCTGCCGTGGTAGCAATGTTAGGTGGCATTCCTCGTTCCTCTGCTTTTTCTTCTTGAATCTTGGGAACACCAGGCACATCAGAGAAAAAGTTCATTCAGTATTTTTCTATAAAGGGTCTTCATGAAAGGATTACTCTACATTTATGAGGTTTGATTACGCCTTCTGATTCTGCAGACTCATCTGTCTCTGCAACTGCTGCTACCTGAACAGTTTGCATTCGTGGCGACTGAATAACTGATGGCTGTAGTGTCTCAATTACGCCCTGGACATGTACCGTTTGGCCTTAAGGTAGCGGCACTAGAGGTAGAGCTGGGGAGCCTCTTCTCATGCCTGATCCAGCTACAGAAACCTGAGCTAAAGTAGAGTTTGAATTTTGATCAGTCTGGGTCTGCATATGAGCAGATTCACTCTGCCATAGAATCTGTTACACAGAATCTGTTTCATCCTGCTGGGATTCAATTGTTTCCATGGTCATTTGTCTTAATATATTTTTTCCTGCCATGTTTGCTCATTATTAAGACATTTGTAATCAAAGCTTTGCTCCTTTCCCTTTTTCTTCTTCATCTATCCCTCCGTGATGTGATTTCTGTAGCAGATCTGGTCACTGATTACAGACGGGAGGAGGTGGAGAGGCCCAGTCCACCGCCCCTTGGGAGCAGGGCTGCTGCCCAGCAACCAGGCGCACGCGGCCCCTTGTCGCTCCCACATCAGCTCTGACGCGCAGCGGCGCTTCCCCACCAAGCTGGGACCTGTAAGTCATTTTTATGCTGTTGTCACACACTGGACATTAACATTATTTGCGTCTTCACCTTAATGTTTCTTGTGTCCTGATCAGTAACAGCTGCAGGTATTATCATCATTCTTGTTGTCCCACATTAAGCCTTAAACTTACTCCACTGAACACCCTCATACTTTTTTCACTTTTAACTTAAACTTATCCCAAGGTCAGCTTCCTGCTGTCTTACACTAAACCTTACCCTTTTCCAGGCTGTGAACTTTGAATCCTAATGGGCAACTGTAGATGAAACTGGATGCCCAGCACTCTCCTAGATCAGGTCTCCAGACTGACTGTTTAACCCCTACTATTCCTCAGCGTCTCAGAGGGCACGTACCTGCAGACTGACTCAAAGGCAGGAAAAGGCTAGGTTACAGAAATTGCACATGCTTGATATCAGAATTACTAAATCCCTGCATCATATGGAGCTCCAATCAAATATAATTAGCCCAGGGACCACTGGGCTGTGACCTAGAAGCAGACCACCTCGGTACAAGTTTATTTTATGAGGTTTCAAATCAAAAGACACTCAAATCCTACAAGTCCACTTTAAAGCATGTATTGTTTAGTCCTTGAGGGAAAAAAGTCATCATAATATAAGGTGCAGAGAAGAAAGGGAAACCTTGAATAAGTTTGGTAAAGTGAAATGCAGAGGATTGTTCAAGGCTTCCTAAATAAAGTTCTGATAAGCAATGCCCCTTTGGGAAAATGCAAGTGACCCTCTGAGAAGACCAAAATGACAAATGGGTTCAGACTACAAACAGCCAATGGCTTTTAGCAGAGAAAAAAGCAGAGTAAGACATTTTCTTGAGGGCACACCAACTTCATACTAAAGATGTTAGGCAGCTAAATCCTATAGCAACATGCACCTATACTGTGAGTAAATGACTTGTACTAAGAGGCTTTCTGGCATCACATGGAAGAATTGAATTTTCAGTCCCACCTTTACCAACAGGGGTGACCCTTACCCTTGTGTATGGGGCATGATCTTGTTGATGCTCTTAATCTCAGGGGCCTTTAACAAGGTGAATGTGAATGTAGTGGTGTGAGGAAGTTAAGATAATGCCCTCTAAGGGGAAAACCAGACTCCAAAGCTTGGAGATTCTGTTGTCCAGAACTCAGTGCATAGAGAAGGTCTGAATGGAACCTGAAGATTGCTGAGGCAGATAGAGGGAACATCCTGGTTTGAATTCATCCCTCTCATGGAAGGCGTTGCGGACACAACAGAGAGAGATTTATTCAACTTCTATAGTTTTTCAGCAGCTGGAGTGGTTGAAGGATAAGGCTGAAGTTGCTTTTAGAGGGGTGGCTCGGTTTCTCTAGTTCACTCTTTTGACTTCTCTAGAAGTGTGAAATCTGGGTCAGTTTATGCAGGAGTCAGAGCAGGGGCTTTGATAAGACTGAGAGAAAAGGTATTTTGTTTTGAAAGGGAGTATGAAGAAGCGAGTGGTTTAAGGGATATAAAAAAAGTCTGGCGTGAAGAAGAGTATTATTCATCCTGGACATTCTTCCCTTCAGCATGTAGCACTTCAAAATGCAGGCCATAGTGAAAGGTGAAGATGGTGAGAGGAGTATGCAGGAGATAGATGATCATGGATGGAATCCGGCATTGCCCCGTTGAAGGGAAATTCCGAGCGCAGCAGGAAGTGGTCACATACAATCAACATAGACTACTAATATTGTTTATTTCAAATAAAAATCCAGAGGAATTCTTCAGTGACTCAGTAGTTTTATATCTTTTGCATGTAAACTGGTTCTCTAATATATGAATCAGGTTTCCAGGTAATCCTTGGAGATAAAATTTTGTTTTTGAAAATCGGTGTATCATGTCTGTTGGGGATTGTGATGGGTTTCACTTATTCAAAGGAAAGATATGTAATAGTTTAATATCTTTGGATCCCTAAAAAATGTGACCTTAGGTCTTGCTAGATGTCTGAGAAGTCCTGTCTGACAATGCAATCTAAAAAAGGCTAGACAGAGACTAACCTATATATCACTCTGGTGAGAAAAGAATCTACCACTACCCCCACAATCCCAGTAGTTAAAATTCCAGAAGTGGGGGGCTGAGTAAACTGATTATTGATGCTAAGGGTAGACTAAGAGATGAGCTGTCTTCCTGCCCATTCCATATCTGTTACAGAGGCCTAGAAAAGAAGCAGGGGCTACCCAAGGCTAAAGTGTGAGCTTTTGTTATTTATGAGATTATTCAGCCCATATCACAAGGTTAGAAATGAGACAGGGTTTCAGCAGGAAAGATCATGCAGTTTCCTGCAGGTGACCGAGACTGTTTCTCTTCCGAACGTCATGGTGACTGCAGGTGCAAGAGGGCAAAGTGTAACATCTCCTCCCCCACCTGATGGTGAGCCACTTGGGGGCTGAGTCACCCATACATTACCTTGATTTTGGCCTAGACAACCTCCTCAGCATGCTGTGAAACAATCCCTGTTGATTCAAGAGGGCCTGTTGCAGAAACCTCAGAGTGCCCACTGCAGCTCCTCTCTGTTTTCAGGAGGACAGACCACGATGGAATCCCAAGGGAGAGCTTTCTCAGCTTGGTATGGAGAGGCCAGGTCTCTCCTAGGTCCTTCAGCTTCCTGCTTTCACTGCCAGCCTCGATAGCTGGGCAGCTATTGACAATTGCTATGTAACATCCATAGAACATATCCCCAAAAAACCTCTTACCAAGGAAATGGGGAGTACAAAAATGCAGGGAAGCAGAAATGGGGAGCAACCCAATCTCTTCTATGCTACTGCCTATTCACAAACACTAAGAACACTCTTAAAGACATTAAAGTGATTGAGAGGTCCAAGGCTGTATTCTAAATTTGTACCTTACAAATAGAATCCTTATTTTCCAGGGTCTTTAGGATACTTACCAAATTTTATCAAATATAAGTTTAAAAAAAACCTAAATGAACTTTAAAAGCAGAAAAAGAATGAACCTCATTTTCTAATCACAATGCAGCAAAACAAAAAATTAAGAAAATGGAAATATTGTACAGCTCTTGGGTCAAAGAGGAATTATGGAAACTGCAAAAACAATTTTGAAATCTTCAATAATAACATCGTGATGGTTCGTTTTATGTGCCAACTCGACTGAGCTAAGGGATGCCCAAACAACTGGTAAGACATTATTTCTGGGCATGTCTGCCAGGATGTTAACAGACGAGATTAGCATTTGATTTAGTGACTGAGTAAAGAGATCTGCCCTCACCAATGTGCGTGGGCATCATCCAATCAGTTAATGGCATGAATAGAACAAAAAGGCAGAGGAAAGGTAAATTCTCTCACTCTGTTTTTCAGCTGGGATGTCCATCTTTTCCTGCCCTCGAACATCGGAGCTCCTAGTCCTCTGGCTTTTGGACTCTGGGACTTACATCTGTAGCCCACTAGTTCTTAGGCCTTTGGCCCTGGACGGGGAGTTACACCATCGGCTCCCCTGGTTCTTACGTCTTCAGACTCACACTGAATTATACCTCCAGCTTTCCTTGTTCTCTAACTTGCAGATGGCAGATTATGGGACTTCTCTATCTCGATAACTGTCTGAGCCAATTCCTATAATAAATTTCCTCATGTATCTATCTATCTATATCTATATCTATATCTCCTATTGGTTCTGTTTCTCTGGAGAATCCTGACTAATACAAACATTACATATAAAATCTATCGAATGTGACTAAAGCCATATTTAGAGGAAAATTCATAGCCTTTAATACTTTTATCGTTAAAAAATAAAGAATTAAAATACAATTTGCTGGATATTTATTGAAAGCCTATACTGTGTAGGGCCTGGACAAAATATATTTCATTTAATCTTCATAGTGCTTATGAGGTAGGTACTGCATTTTGCCCTTATCTTTCTGTAATGTTCAGAAGTATATTAGGCACATCCACACAATGTTCTATGATATCTGTTTCCAAGAACTATTTCACATATTTCTTGATTCAATGCCACAAATATTTATTAGTGCTTATTACATATAGGACACTGTAACAAAGAAATGAATAATAGATGTTCTCTACCCTGTAAAATCCAGTCATGTGTGTTTAAGATATAGATGAGGGGGAGGATGCAGCTCATATTATGATTGCAACTAACCCAACTAGCTAAAATTGACTGTATTAAATGCTAAAAATGATGTATAAAGCCAGCACCATGGTTGCAAAGAGTAAAGTGATTCCAACTTAGGGTGGGGGCAGGAGTCAATTGTGGTGCTTGTTGCCACTGCTCAGAGAAGCAGCTCTAAGTTGTTCAAACAGTTAATGTGAGTGAAGCAGAAAGAGCATATACATTTCCACTTTATTAAAATATTGCATAGATACACAGCAGTTGGGCACATCCATTCTAAGGCACTGTTCTGGTTTGAATGCAATTCCACAAGAGAGAAAAGAGAAGCCATTACATTCCGTATTTTTCATCTCTACATTCAGACTCTTCCCACGTTACATGTTTATTGCTACTGGGATCTCAATTTTAACCCCACACTTATAGCAGCATAATAAAGAGACCTGGATGACAAGAATTAAAGACACATCCTGGCTCTAGCACTTGATATCATTTGGCACTTAATTACAAACTCTCTTGCACTGTTCTCCATTTGTTTCCCAACTCTTGTTTAACTAAAGATATTATAAACTAGTTATGAACCTGACCAATGAATTAATTTCTTTAGTAGTTTCCACTAAGCCTAGAACAGGACTACTTAGGCACATGGTAGATACCCCCCAAATACTTATATTAAATATCACTTCCAAGAACTTCAATGGAATAGAAAAAATATACTTTCCCTAATTCTAGTTTAAGGAAAGGATGACTGGTATCCTCACAAAGGGAAAATACTTGAATATCCTATTGTATTTTATAACAAGGAACTAGGATGAATTAATATTTTCATGTATTATCAGCTTTAACTGACAAAGAGAGTTCTTTCCTTGCTAACAGGAATTTGAGTCATTAGCATGATTATATGAGAACATTTACATACGCAGCAATGTGTGTGTGATTATAAGTAAAATTCAAACAGGTTGAGAATCACTGAGTAACTTATAAATTATCTGAATTAGTGACCCTCACCTCCTTAAAATGATGTGTGAATGCATATGTGAATGTGTGTGTGTATATATTACATAAAAAATGTATATGTATAAAAATTTTTCATAATACCCTTGAAACAACTGGAGATAACTAGGCTTGGGAGCAAGAAGATTATACTGATAGCTATAGGAATATTTGTTAAAGGCAGTGTGTGCCAAGAAGTATTTGCAGAATACTACTTCTGTGGGTTATTACTAGGTGTACAAGAAAAAAGTTCTGGAGTCAAACAGGCTTGCAAAACATTGGGCCAAAAGAGGTACTTTTTCCCCCTCTCCGGGAGGATCTCTCAGAAACTCTCATGTGCTGATGTGCACTGTGAATTTAGAGAGGGGAAATAGCAGGAAGGGATTCCCAAACTTATTTGCAGAATATCTTGTAGAACTAAATGTTTTATGACACACACTTAGGGAGACATGGAATTAGAATGGGTAAAATTTAAAAAGTTCTGAGAGACATATAGTTGAATACCAAAGGAGAGTAAAAAGCAACGGACCACTGGTTCCTCAGTAAATCTAAATTAAATTAGATTCTACTTGTATGACTTCAACTGTCAAATGGATTCTTCCACATCCAGCTTACTTATTCTGTGAACAAAATAAATCATCAACTAAACAGCATCACCTCAGACTGCCAACTATGCAGACTAGCAAACTTGGCAAAATTCAAAAGTAAAGGTTAAAATCCTAATTTCCTTAAACATAAAAAATGTCAATGGTATTAACCCAGTTCTTACTAGGCAAATGAAATCCTCTTCATCCATGTGTTCCTGACACATTTATTATTTGACAAAATACACTGCCTCCTTTCTTTGCCACTTGGGACACATATAAAGCTTTGAACGAACATAATCACCTATAATAATGACAGTAGAATACTTATGGTGCTGTTATAAAAGATATGTCAGATAGGCATGATTATCCATTATATTGACTCTACCCTGAAAAGGATTGTCATCAAAGGATTGTTATATACTTTATGCTTACATCTATGATACAATTGGCTTGGGACCAAAATTTTTCATTGTAATAAAAAAATAAGAATTGTAGAGACAGAATAAATCAAATTTAGGAAAGTTGCAAGAGTATGAATACTCTAGAATTCATATGCCTTGGAAGATGGGTTTTTAAAATAGTAAAAAAAAAAAAAAAAAAAAGCTGTTCTTATAAGCTCAAACAAAAAGATTCTTCCAAGACAAACAGGCTGCTGCAGGTTAGGATTTTTTTTTGAGTTACTGTCAATTTCTGTAGGATCTGTTTCCTTTAACAATTCTTAAAGAAGTCCTCTAAAGTGAGTGACTTGGTGCATAATAAGGCCTGCTCTCTGTCTGAAGCTTTTAGAACAATGACTACACTTGTATGGCTTCTCCCCTGTATGAATTCTTAAATGAATAACGAGGCTTGGTCTCTGTCTAAAGCTTTTCCCACAATAATTACATTTAAAAGGTCTCTCTTCAGTGTGAGTTCTCTGGTGCAAAGTAAGAGCTGTCAGTCTACTAAAACTTTTTCCACAATTAGGACATCTATGAGGTTTTTCACCCGAATGAGTTTTCAGATGTCTTTTAAGACTTGATCCATGACAAAAGCTTTTCCCACACTCAAGGCATTTATAAGTTTCTTCTTCAGAATGGGTTCTCTGGTGCCCTATAAGGTGTGACCGCCGAGTGAATCGCTTTTTACACACAGTGCATTCATAGGGTCTCTCCCCTGTATGAAGTCGTTGGTGTCTATAAAGGTCTGAACTACGAAGAAATCTTTTTCCACATTCAGGGCATTTATGAGGTTCCTCTCCTGAATGAATTCTCTGGTGTCCTGTAAGTTGTGACTTCCGAGCAAAACATTTTCCACACTGAGAACATCGGTGAGGTTTGTCTCCTGGACTCTTTTTCTTATGCGGTCTAGGGTTGAGAGGTTCTTCCAAATTGGAGCTCTCAGGTTTCTCTCCTGCAGAGGGGTTCTGATGATCTACCAGTTTTGTTAAATCTGTCTGTAAATCCTCTGGGGGGTTTTCCCACTGATTTTCTAACTGTACATAGTCTTTTTGCAAAATGGGACCATGGAGAGCATTCCCCTCTAAAGTAACACAAAATGGATACATATCCTCCAGTTTTTTCTGTTTTGAAGTATCTTCTTCATTTTCTATCCCGATCTCAAAACCTGAGAGAAGAAACAGAAACTGCAGCTGTCACTGTGTCCCACAGAGAAAAGAACATGAGGGAAAATGAAGACTTATATTAAACCACTAGTGGGAATACAGAAATTCCTAAGTAGAATCCAAAACTCTTTACCCTGATTCAGGTTGAATTTTTCTTTTCTTTCTTCTCTAGTGTCAATAAACAATTACTTACCTATCTTGGAATCAAGTAATTGTTTAATTTCTTTGGAATCTTGTAGTTCCTTCACCCATGCCTCTTCTCTATGCTCCAATGGAAAGCTCATGTCAAGCTTTGGTATTGGATATCCTGGCCATAAGAAAGATGAGAAGCATAATAGTTGGAATCATTTGGTTTCTGGTTTTGGTTTTTCCAGAGTTCAGGCTGATATCTTGGACCTATGGCCACTTAATATCTACTTCCTCCTCAATTACTATTACTTCACCTGGAATATCTTACAAGAGTCTTTTTTTTAAAGATAAGAACAAAAGAAAAATGAGAGAACACCCCTTAGTGCTCAATCCAAAGCTATTCTCCTCTAATCTATGGAAGGGGAATGAATCAATTCTGTGCTGAAATCAATGCACGAAATTACTTCTGTATCTATTTTGATAATAGATTTATTTAGGTTAGAGCCAAAATATGACGCAAATCTTCATAAGGTTTTGGCATATTAAAACTGAGAAATGCTGCTATTGAGTACCAAGTGAAGAGAGAGAGGTAAAAGTCGGAGTTATGAAATTGTTTACTGGAATAATTTCAGTTGAGATTTTCAAATTAAAATGGAAATTGACTGGGTTGGCAACCAGCAAAAGCAGTCTTCATGTTTGCTTTAGCTGAAGTCTAGAAGTGGATTCTCTTGAAATTAACCCAAATAACTATCAAACAGTATTCCTCACTGTCAATCTAAGGACAACCGGGAGAAACATCCACCCTCCCTGGCCCCCTGTGTCCTACCACCCCTCTCCTCAGTAAGAGCTGCTGTGGCTTGCATCCTCTTTCCTTCCACACTCCATCCTTGCCTTCCTCGGCTCTGGCAAAGTATACTGGTCTACAGTCAAGTGTGGGTTGAAAATTGCTGATTTGAGATCAAAATGCAGAATGATGTTTAAATATTAGCATTATTAAAATAAAATTAGCAAGTCAATTTGACAGAAATTTAAATTTAAAAACATTGTATCAAAACATAGGAAGTGGACTAAAATACCTTATTTTATATTTTCATGGAAAAGAGATCTTTTTAAGATTAAGAAACAAAAATGCATTTCAAATAAAATTCTGTTTAAATTCATTATATGGTTTTTGTTGGGATATCAAAGCCAAGAGTGGGATGAAAGGGTAACATGGCACAGGTCAAATAAAACTGGTGGTCAAATATCAAAGGAAAGCTGCCATTAGGTAAAGGTGGGAACAAACTGAAACTTGAAGTAAGCAGAGAGTAGCAAAGGCCTAGGTGTAAAATGTTGATTTATAATCTAAATGTAGGGAGGGAGATAGACTTCCAGAATGATACCATGAAAAGCTCTGCAGACCTACTTCCCAATGAAATTTGTGAAAATTATTAAAAATAAAAAAATTTTAAAGTCTCTCAAAGAGGTCCTAAGGGCATACAACAAATTAGGAAACACCTATCTTTTAAAATCTGCTAAAATTCAAAGAGAACAGTGAGAATCTTAAGTATTTAAACCAGAACTGTTCTCTTTAGTCCCCCTCCCAGCTCCACTCTAAATTGGTGTAGCCAAAGGCCTGGGACACCCTCTGCCCCCAGTTTCCTTTCAGAGGTATATCTTTCTGGGAGGGGCAGGACCTCAGCATTTCTCATCCTACTCTCAGCTACCTATTGTCGAGTCTAAATTCCAGGCAATTGTGGCTGAGGGGTGGGGGCTCCTTTTATCTACCCAGTTTCCACTGGTGTGTGGAGGATCTACCTTGGGTGTAGTATTGCTGAGAATACTAGGGCCCTGATTGCCCTTGTAAGGCAACTGTGGTTTTTTAAGGCAATTGTGATTGTAAGTCAGTGGTCCATGTCTGGAGAGGCAAGCCAAGGAGGCCTGAGGCTCAGACCTAGTGCTCAGGTCCTAAAGTGGCAATGTCACCCATAGATAAGCACACCATTGTTCCCATCTCCATCTCCAGAGAAATGTGCTAGAGATTTGGCCTGGGAAGAGAAGCACACCTTAAAACAGATAGCTCCTAATGTCTTCGCAAAGAAACCAACTTCATTTGCAACAGAGAGTGGAGAAGTTCAAGCCTAAGGGTACTCTCAAAAAGAGCGGAGGTTGTAACAAAAGGTGTGGGGGATCAGAATTGGCCACCTCAAAATATGTCTCCTTGCCTTGATTATTCTCAAGAACAAAAGACTCTGAAAGAAACTTTGACCTCCCCCCAACTAACTGCCTAAAAGAAATTTAAGATAGAAGGCCTGTCTCCAGGACAGGCCATCATCATAGATAACTCTGGGTATCGCTAGACTAGGAGGGTCCTGCTGAGCGCATTCTTATCAAAGCTCTGAAAACCAAGTAAAAGTTGAAGTTATACTTTGTAAGAGACATTAACATTTGTAAGGGAAATCTCCATTTGTAAAGGTATCTCCCTCTCTGTACCAGGAAGAAGGGGGGATGACCTTATCTCTAGAAACTCTTATCAATGTGG
Source organism: Diceros bicornis minor (assembly GCF_020826845.1). Classification (NCBI taxonomy): domain Eukaryota; kingdom Metazoa; phylum Chordata; class Mammalia; order Perissodactyla; family Rhinocerotidae; genus Diceros; species Diceros bicornis. Next base: position 123,457,044 of record NC_080781.1, on the reverse strand, counting down.
AAGGCGAGGACTTAAATCTGCATAATAACCTTATTCGTGTTTACTGTGCTTTTCTGGTAATCTCCCATAACTGACTCCCCCCACACCCAACATCCTCCTTTGTCTTTAGCTGAAGATGATATTTAAGATGAGAGCCTCTGCCATTTTGGCGAGTTATCCAGTTTTTCCTGGGTCTCTCTCATGTATACATGTTACAAAGCTTTGCTTGATTTTCTCCTGTTATTCTGTCTCATGTCAATTTAATTTGTAGCCCAGCCAGAAGGACCTAGACTGAGTAGAGGAAATCTCTTCCTCCCCTACAAAGGCAATTGGAAAGAGTTTGATCAATTTATTGAATATACAGGCTAAACTGTAGGCTGACTAGTTTGCAGAAGAGAACTGGGAAAAGAGACAGCTGGGAGGAGCCTGGGCTCAGAACAAATCTCAAAAAATGACCTCAGAAACTAGCCCATCAAAAATGTCTGAATTTGACTGGATTAGTCTGCAGAGCAATTTATGCTGCAGGGCAGAGTTGAAAACAATAGAGCAATTCACTGGCAATTAATAGGTGGGTCTGGTCAGGGAAAGAGACAGACAAAGAAAGCCCTGCAAAAACTACTGTCATTCCAGGGTGACTGTGTGCTGTGAGGGGTAACATCAAATGCTTAACATTGCAGAGTGGGCTAGACTTCACTAAAATAATCCAGCTATTCACCAAATAAATAACAATAACAAGCCCTGGGGAGTGGGGAGAAGGACACAGAGTTGCTATAATATATTATTTAAAACGTCCAGTTTCTAACAAAAAATGATGAGACATGCATGTGGACAAGAAAGTATACACTGGAATAAAAAGAGCAGGCAACAGAATCTGCCTATGAGAGTGACTAGATATCGAATTTAACAAAGACTTCAAAGTAGCCATTATGAATATGTTCCAAGAACTAAAGGAAACCATGATTAAAGAAGTAAATTATGATGACAATATCACATCAAATAGAAAATATAAATAAATAGAAATTATAAAAAAGAATCAAATGGAAATTCTAGAGTTGAAAAGTATAATAACTGGAAGGAAAAATTCACTAGAATGGCTCAAGAGTAGATCTGAACTGTCAGAAGAATTAGTAAACTTGAAGATAGATCAATAGAGATTATGCTATCAGAAGAACAGAGAGAAAAAAGAATGAAGGAAAATGAATGGAGCCTCAGAGAAGAGTGGGGCACCATTAAGTGCACCAACAGATATATAATGAGAACATCAGAAGGAGAGGAGTGAGAGAAAGGAGCAGAAAAAATATGAAGAAATAATGGTACCAAACTCCCCAAATGTATTAAAAAAACACTAATCTACACCCCTAGGAAGCTCAATGAATTCCAAGTAGGATAAACACAAAGAGATCTACAAACAGACATATCACAGTAAAAATCCTAAAAGCTAAATAAAAAGAAAAACCTTGAAAGACAGCAAGAGAAAAATGACTTTTCACTAATAAAGGAGCTCCAGTAAGATTAAAAGCTGAGTTCTCATTAGAAACAATGAAGGCTAGAAGACAGTGGGATAACAGATTCAAAGTGCTCAAAGAAAAATGAAAACTGTAAACCAAGAATCTTATATCCAGAAAAGCTATCTTTCAAAAATGAATATGAAATAACTTTTCTGATAAAAACTGAGAGAATTTATTGGTAGCAGACTTGCCTAACAAGAAATACTAAAGGAGGTTCCTCAGTCTGAAAGTAATTCCAAATGGTAATTCAAATCCACATGAAAAAACAAAGGGCACAAGTAAGGATAAGTATGTAATTATGAAAGATAGTATATATAAAAATTTCTGTTTCTTTCTTCTCTTAAAAGATTTTAAAGCAATCACATTCAACAATATGTATACAGTGCATTCTTGGGCATATCACATATAGAAATGTAATACATTTGCCAATAACAGCACAAATGAGGTGGGTGGGAGCAAAGTTGTATTGGGATAAAGAAATGACTGCAGTTAGTAACTTGAATCCACAGGAAAAATGAAGAAAACCAGAAGTGATAAATAATGTTAATATAACAAAAGCTATAACATGTACTTGTTTTCCTTTCTTCTTTCAAGTCCTTTAAAAGTCTTAAATTATATAAAGTAATAGCTATAACAATGTATTGTTGAGTTTGTAACATTTTTGATTTAATCTGTATGATAGCAATACCAAAAAAAAGGGGGGAAGGGGAATAGAGCTATATAGGAGAAATAAGTCAGTATCTCACTGGCATTAAGCTAGTATAAATCTGAAGCTCATGATGATACGTTAAGATACACATGCTAACCCCTAGAGCAACCACTAAGGAAATAACTAAAAAAGATGGTGAAAATTCATTAAAGTAAGTAAAATGTTACAGTAAAAATACTTAGTGTAAAAGAAAGCAATAAATGAGGGATAGAGGAACAAAAAAGATATGAGACATATATAAAACAGAAAGTAAAATGGCAAATGTAAATCCAAAGCATATCAAAAATGGATTAATTGTGCATGGATTAAATAACTCAATCAAAAGGCAGAGATTGTCAGACTGGATAAAAAAAATCCAACTATATGCTGTCTATAGGAGACACACTTTAAATTCAAAGATGCAAATAGATTGAAAGTAAAGGGATGCAAAATGATATATCATGCAAATAGCAACCACAAGACAGCCACAGTGACTATACTAATATCAGACAAAATAGACATTAAAACAAAAAAAGTTACTAGAGATAAAAAGGATCATTTTATAATGATAAAAGGATCAATCCATCAGGAATATATAACAATTATAGCCATACAGGCACTTAATAACAGAGTACCAAAATACATGAAGCAAAAACTGACAGAAATAGTAAAAGAAACAGACAACTGAACAATAGTAGTTGGAGACTTCAATACCTCCTTGCACTATTGGCTAGAAAATCTAGGCAGAAGATCAACAATAGAAGACTTAAAATATACTATAAACCAACTAAACGTCACAGACATTTATAGAACACTCCACCCAACAACAGCAGAATAGACATTATTCTCAAATGCACATGGAAAATTTTCCAGGACAATAGAGATGCTACACCATAAAAAAATGTTCAAAAATTTAAAAATATCCACCATTACAAAGTGTACTCTCCCACCAAAATGGAATGAAATTAGAAATAAATAACAGAGAGCAACTTGGGAACTTCACAAATATATGGAAATTAAACAACATACTCCTAAAAAACCAATCAGTCAAAGAAGAAATCAAACGGGAAATTAGAAATATTTTGAGATAAATGAAAATGAACACACAACATACCAAAACTTAGGGATGTACCTAAACCAGTGCTTAGAGGGAAATTTATAGCTATGAATGCCTATATTAAAAAAAGAAGAAAAATCTCAAATTAATAACCTAACTTTGTACCTTAAAATACAAGAAAAAGAAGAGCAAACTAAACTTAAGACAACTGGAATGAAAGAAATAATAAAGATTAGAGTGCAATTTAATGAAATGGAGAATAGTAAAACAATACAGAAAATCAATGAAATCAAGGTTGTTTCTTTTAAAAAAATTAATAAAACTGACAAACCTTCAGCTAGGTTGACCACGAAAAGAAGAGAGAAAACTCAAATTACTACAATCGGAAATGAAAAGGGAGGCATTACTACTAACCTCACAGAAATAAAAAGATCATAAAGGAATACTATGAACAACTGTATGGAAATAAATTAGATAAATGAAATGTATAAATTCCTAGAAATACACAAACTACCCAAAATTGAGTCAAGAAGAAATAGAAAATCTGAATAGACCTATAACAAGTAAAGAGACTGAATTAGTAATCAAAAAACTTCTCACAAAGAAAAGCTCAGGTCCAGATGGCTTCACTGGTGAATTCTACCAAACATTTAAAGAAGAATTAACACAAATTCTACATAATCTCTTCCTGAAAATAGAAGAGAATGGAGTACTTTCCAACTCACTTTACTGGCATGAGGAAAGAAAGATATATCAATGGAATAGAATTGAGAGTCCAGAAATAAACTTTTACATTTATGGTGAATTGACTTTTGATAAAGGTGCCAAGACAATTCAATGGGGAAGGAATGGTATCCTTAACAAATGGTGCTGGGACAACTGGATATGCACATGCAAAAGAATGATGTTGGTTCCATTCCTCACATCATATACAAAAATTAATTCAAAATGGATCAATGACCTAAATGTAAGAGCTAAATCCATAGAACTCTTAGAAGGAAGCAGAGGTGTAAATCTCCATGATCTCGGATTAGGCAACAGTTTCTTAAATATGACATACAAAGTACAAGCAACAAAAGAAAAAATAGCAATTCTTCACAAACACTTCCAAAAAATAGAAAAGGAAGAAAGACTTCCCTACTCAATCTATGAGGCCATTATTAGCCTGATAACAAAACCAGATAAAGACAGAACAAGAAAACTACAGACCAATATCTGTGATGAAAATAGATGCAAAAATCTTCAACAAAACACTAACAAATCAAATTCAGCAATATATAATATGAATTATACACCAGGACCAAGTGGTATTTATCTCAGGAATGCAAGGTTGGTTTAACATTCAAAAGTTATGGTAATATACCATTACAATAGAATGAAAAGTAAAAACCATAGGATCATCTCAATAGACACACAAAAACCATTTGACGAAATTCACCACAGTTTCCTGATAAAAACACTCAATAATCTAGGAGTAGAAGGGAACATTCTCATCCTGATAAAAGGAATCTATGAAAGACCCAAAACTAACATTATAAATAATGGCAGAAGGCTAAATACATTTCCTGTGAGATCCAGAACAAGACAAGGATGTCTAGTCTCGCCACTTGTATTCAACATTGTACTGGAGGTTCTAGCCAAGGCAATTAGGGAAGAAAAAGAAATAAAAGTTATCTAGATTAGAACATGAGAAGTAAAACTATCCCTTTTTTCAGATGACATGATCTTATATATAGAAAATCCTAAGGAATCTACTAAAAAACAATTCAAACTAATAAATGAGTTCAGTAAGGTTACAGGATACAAGATCAATACACAAAAATCAATAATAATTATATATATTTTCAATGAACAATCTGAAAATAAAATTAGGAAAACAATTCAATTGACAATAACATTAAAAAGAATAAAATATTTAGGAACAAATTTAATAAAAGCAGTGTAAATCTTGCACCCAGAAAACTACAAAATACTGTTGAAAGAAGTGAAAGAAGATCTAAATAAATGGAAAAGCATCCCATGTGCATGCATCACAAAATTTAATATTGTTAACATGGCAATACTCTCCAAACTGACCTACAGATTCAACACAACCTCTACTAGCATCCCAGCTGACTTCTTTGTAGAAACTGACAAGCTTATTCTAAATAACACATGGAATTGCAACAAACTCAGAATAGCCAAAACAATCTTGAAAAATGAAACCAGGGCCAGCCCCGTGGCTCAGTGGTTAAGTGCGGGCGCTCTGCTACTGGCGGCCTGGTTTCGGATCCCGGCGCGCACCGAATCACCACTTCTCCGGCCATGCTGAGGCCGCGTCCCACATACAGCAACTAGAAGGATGTGCAACTATGACGTACAACTATTTGTGGGGCTTTGGGGAAAAAAAAAGGAGGAGGATTGGCAATAGATGTTAGCTCAGAGCTGGTCTTCCTCAGCAAAAAGAGGAGGATGAGCATGGATGTTAGCTCAGGGCTGATCTTCCTCACAAAAAAAAAAAAAAAGAAAAATGAAACCAAAGCTGGAGTCCTCACACTTTCATATTTCAAAACTTACTGCAAAGCAATAATAATCAAGATGGTGTGGTACTTCCACAAGAATAGATAGATCAATGGAATAGATAGCTCAATGGAGTAGAAATGAGGGTCCAGCAATAAATCCATATACCTGTGGTCAAGTGATTTTTGACAAGACCATTCAATGCGGAAAGAATCACCTTTTTAACAAATCATGCTGAGACAACTGGATATATATATATATAAATGTTATATATATATATATAATTTGGACCCCTACCTTACACCTTATACAAAAATTAATTGAAAATGGATCAAAGCCTTAAATGCAAGAGCTAAAACTATAAAACTCTTGGAAGAAAACTTAGGAGTAAATTTTTGTGACCTTGGATTGGGCCCTGGTTTCTTAGATATGACATCAAAAGCATAAGCAACAAAAGAAAAAATAGTTAAATTGGACTTTGTCAAAATTAAAAAAAAAAGCTTTTGTGCTACAAAGGAGACTATTAAGAAGCTGAAAAGATGAATCACAGAATGGTAGAAAATATTTGCAAATCATATACCTAATAAGGGTCTTTTATCTAGACTATACAAAGAACATACACAACTTAATAAGAAAAAGACAAATAATCCAATTAAAAAATGGGCAAAGATCTGAATAGACATTTTCAAATGAAGATATACAAATGACCAATAAGCACATGAAAAGATGCTCAACACTATTAGTCTTCATATAAATGCAAATCAAATCGTCAATGAGATAACACTTCACACCCACTAGGATGGCTAGAATAAAAACATCAGATAATAATAACAAGTGTTTCCAAAGGATGTGGAGAAATGGGAACCCTCTACACTGCTGATGGGAATGTAAAAGAGTGCAGTCAGTTTGGAAAACAGTCTGGCCATTCCTGGGAAATTTAAACATGGGGTTACCATATGTCCCAGAAATTCCACTCCTAGGTATATACCCAAGAGAAATGAAAGCATATGCCCATACAAAATCTTGTACCCAAATTTTTATAGCAGCATCATTCATAATAGCCAAAAGGTGGAAACAATCTGAATGTTCATCAACTGATGAATGGATAAACAAAATGTGGTATATCCTTACAATGGAATATTATTCAGCCATAAAAGAGAAAGAAGTACTGATACATGCTACAATATAGTTGAACCTTGAAAACATTATGCTAAGCGAAAGAAACCAGTCACAAAAGACCACATAATATATGATTCCATTTATATGAAATATCTAGAATAGGTAAATCTATAGACAGAAGTGGATTAGGGCTGGGAGAGATGAGGGGAAAGAAATTGGTAGCTAAAGGGTACAGAGTTTCTTATTGAGGTGATGAAAATATTCTAAAATTGACTGTGGTGATAGTTGTACATATCTATAAATATACCAAAAAACAATGAATTATATACTTTAAATGAGTGATATGTATGATATGTGAATTATATCTCAATAATGCTGTTTTAAAAGATCTAAATGTAAGAAAATGTTTAAATGGTAACATCATTAAATAATATTAGCAAGTTAATTTGACTGATGTTAACCTGAAAGAAAATTTAAATTTCAGTACATTATATCAAACCCTAGGAAGTGGCATAAAATATTTTATATTTTCATAGGGAAAAAGCAATAGATTTCAGATCAAGAAAAATAAAATGCATTTCCAATAAAATGCTTTTTAAATTCAGTATTTTGTTCATGCTTAGATGTCAAAACTAAGAGTAGGATGATTAAGTGATGTGGTACAGGTAAAATAAAACTGGAGGTCATAGATCAAAGTAGATGCCATCAAGTAAAAGTGGGAAGAAACTGAAACTGAGGAGAGAGCAACAAGCAGCAAATGCCTAGGGTGAGAGGAGCCTGGAGGCCCAGGGTGTCTTAATATAAAAGACAGGAAAAATAGTTTGGGGAATGACAGGAACTGTTCTTATGGCTATGTCATCCTATAAGCATGAACTTGAAACCCTTCAGGCTACAGATTTAATCAAATGTAAGTTTGAAAACCTGGCCTAGACAATGGCCCTTGGGTGAAAGTGAAGCTATTAGACCTAGTCAAGGACTAAAAGCAACCCTGGAGGCAAAATCTAGGACCCATGAGAACTAAGACCCCTGGTAATACTCCTAATACTGCTACCATACAGCTGTGTCTCATGGGTTTCCCATAAGGTTTGGCCCTCAAGTCCAACTGCTACTTTCTGCACAGCACCAAATAAAGAGGCCTGAGAACTTTCACTTTGGTTTTTCACCCTTAACATCGTACTCCTGGTGCCAGCTATCAAAATGCTTGGCTGCAAATTGGGTGCATCAGGATAGTCCCCCACAACCTGGATGCAGAGAACATGTGCTCAACCTTGAGCTTCCTCCTGGATGTTACGCTCATGCACTTCCTAACTATCTACCCCCCCACACATACTCCATCACCCTGTGTGACGCTCAGATCCTTGTCCTCAGTGCACTTAGCCTCTGCTTCCTGGACTCTCAAAGCCCTGCTTCTGACACCATCACCAGTTTGCATCCCCCATCCTATGCTCACAGCCCATGTCAGCTAAGGCCTCTCACCATTTCCCTTCGTCCCATCTCCCACCCTTCTGACCTCAGTTCCCATCTCTCTTATACATTCCATAAAACACCATCATGAATGCAGAATGAACTTGACACTTAGAAAAAATGTTTTCACAGATATTAGCCCTCCTTCTGTCTGTCAATATGGTGAGAACAGTTATGACTCTTTACAGCAAAGATCAAACAGTTGGATGATACAGTCTAAGTGAAGGCGTGGAGAATTTGGCACTCTCATATGCTGTGGTGGGAGGATAAATCGGTACAACAATTTTGGAGGAAAATTTGATAATATCTATTAAAGTTTTAAATGCCCATTAACCAATTGATCCCACTTCTAGAAATTTATCCTATCGACACCTGCATTTATATAAGAATGCTCACAGTACCTTTTATATCTTGGCTCCAGGGCTTTTGGGTCAATGTTGCATGGCAGTCAGAAAGCAGGCCCTAATGCATACTTCAGTTAGGGGGCTCTTCTCTTTACCCTCAATGGAAACTAGTCTGTGGAGCTACTATTACCATTGGATGAATGGTAATAGCATTAGAAGAATACATCAGCAGTAGAAGAAACATCAATTGCTGTCAGTCAGTATAAAAAGGAGGGTCCTACAGATAGAAAGCCAACCCTGGTGGTCTAGTGGTTAAGATTCGCTGCTCTCACCGCTGCAGCCTGGGTTGTTTCCTGGTCAGGGAACCACACCACCGTCTGTTGGTTGTCAGACTGGCAGCTGCATTGTCGCTGTGATGCTGAAAGCTATGCCACTGGTATTTCAGATACCAGCAGGATCACCCATGGTGGACGGGTTTCAGCGGAGCTTCCAGACTAAGACAGACTAGGAAGAAGGACCTGGCCAACCACTTCCAAAAAAAAGTTGGCCACAAAAACCCTATGAACAGCAGTAGAGTAATTGTCTGATAGAGCACCAGAAAGTGAGAGGATGCCACAGAAAGACTGGGCAGGCTTCTGCTTTGCTGTACAGAGGGGTGCTAGGAGTCGCAATCCACTCGATGGCACTAACAACAAATGAGATAGAAACCAAAGCCTGTTACCTTAAATTTAATCATGTCTTCTGCCTTTTAGACTAGAGTCTAGAACATTAGTTTTCCAGTGATGATAATGTATTGTCCAGGATGTTAAATTCACCTTACGGCTATAGCCAAGAGATTCATCATGGATATATTCCATTTGACCTAATTAACTGAAGAAATTTACTTAAGAAAAAAAATTAGTTTCTGACCTAAAAAACTGAAGTAAAAAGTAAAAGGCTACTAGGGACAGGGAAGCATGGGTGTATAGTTGTTTTAAATATGCCCCCAAATTCTTCGATATTCCTCCCTTAAAGAGGTGAAGTTTAATTTTCTTCCCCTTAAGTGAGGGTTGGACTTAGTGACTCTCTTCCAATGAATAGAATATGGTAAAAGTGATGGTGTGTGACTAGTTCATCAACATTGTGGCATCCGCCTTGCTTTCTCTTGATTTGTTTGCTCTGGGGAAAATCTGCTGCCTGCTGTGTGGACACTTGGGTAGCCTATGGAGAAGACCACTTAGCAAGGACTTGAGGCCTCCCCACAGCCCCTGCTGACATCCTGACAGCTACTATATGAGAGACTGATCCAGGAACACCCAGTAAACTACTCCTGAATTCCTGACTCTCAGAAACTGTGAAATGATAAATGCTTTTCCCTTTAAGCAGCTAAGTTTTTGGGGGTAATTTATTATGTAGCAATAGCTGTCCAAAACAAAGAGGGAAAAAGCAATCTGAAGTTAACAAAGAAGGTGCTTCATTGATGAATGTTCCCCCCATGCCATGCTCAGGGAATGACTTTATTAAGCCCCATTATCAAAGACTGTGTCATAAAGGCTCCACTGCCCCAAGAAATATCATTACTATGGTTGGGGTTGGATATTAGCTAATGATATATTATTTGGTATAATAGAATAATCTGAAGAGATTTAAGTTACAAGAATCTTCTGATGCTTTGCAGACAGCATTTGTTTGCCCTATATTTTACTTGAAATTTTCATCTCTCATATTCTTCATCACCAAAAAGATATGATCTTTGATATTTCACCTACAATTTCCTCATCAATTTAAATAAAAAACCCAAAGCTTTGACAAATGAAAATGTGTTCCAAATTTGGTGTACTAATTTTGAACTCCACGTTTTCAAAGATAAGAATTATATGTTTTATATTTTTAGGACCAGCACATCTATTCTTTCTTTTTTTTTTTATAGGTTAATTTTTGAGTTATCTTTTTTTTTCATTCTTTTTGAGGTTTATTTATTTTTTCTTGTTTATTGCAGTAACATTGGTTTAAAACATTGTATAAATTTCAGGTGTAGATCATTATACTTCTATTTCTGCATGGATTACATCATGTTCTCATGTTCACCACCCAAATACTAATTATAATCCATCACCACACACATGTGCCTAATTATCCCTTTCGCCCCATCTATTCTTTCTGATTGCAGACATTCTAATATCTTTGCCTACCTCTAGCATCTGGTGTGTCTGGCTTGAATTCAAAGGGCTTTTCTTTAAGCTTATGTGTTTCTTAGATCACTTTAAGTTTTTCACTTAAGTTATTTTTTTTTTGTGAGAAAGATCAGCCCTGAGCTAATATCTGTGCTAATCCTCCTCTTTTTGCTGAGGAAGACCAGCTCTGAGCTAACATCTATTGCCAATCCTCCTTTTTTTCCCCAAAGCCCCAGTAGATAGTTGTATGTCATAGCTGCACATCCTTCTAGTTGCTGTATGTGGGACGCGGCCTCAGCATGGCCAGAGAAGCGGTGTGTCGGTGCGCGCCAGTGATCCAAACCTGGGCTACCAGTAGCAGAGCGCACGCACTTAACCACTAAGCCACGGGGCCAGCCCCCACTTAAGTTCTTTTTTATTTTACTCCCTACGTGTGTGTTTGTATTCACTTATATCAAATGAATATCATTAGATGAATATATATGTGTGTGTATAAATATATATATTTTTTCATTTAATATATACTCAACAACTTAACTTTTTGCTGACAGGGAATATATTCGAAACTTTAATATAAAATCAATTGACTTCTTCCATTGCTTTTAAATTTCTTCTACTCTGCTAGCATCCCGTGCTTTCCAATCAGCCTACAATAAGATGTGCTTCATGTAATACATTAAAGATATTTTCATTTTTTCAAAAAAGCAGTAAAAGTGTAAGTAACCTTTACATTATAGAACAATAAGTCTTGTATCATTTTGCAAAGCATAATATATCACTTTAAAAGTGATGATAAATAAATAAATTAAAAAAAAAAAGGGGCCAGCCCTGTGGCTTAGCCGTTAAGTGCATGCGTTCCCCTGCTGGCGGCCTGGGTTCGGATCCCGGGCGCGCACCGACGCACCACTTCTCCGGTCATGCTGAGGCCGCGTCCCACATACAGCAACTAGAAGGATGTGCAGCTATGACATACAACTATATACTGGGGCTTTGGGGGAAAAATAAATAAATAAACAAATTTAAAAGTGATGAGAAAGGGGCAGTTTCCTCTCCTCCAAATTGGTTTATTTCACTTGTTTAATTCATTCTATCTCATCCTTGTTCAATACACTGCACTCTCCTGTATTGTATTACAACGAAGAGCAATATTGCTGCTCGGCATCGTATGTGATCTTTGTAGCTGGCACTGTTGCCAAGAGGAGCAAATGAACACGGGGAATGTTAATGCATATGTAGAAAATTTAGAATTAATATGACTGGCTGGGCTCTGTCATTTGTTGCAGGCAAACACACAAAAATACAGATTTTTTTAGAAATTTTTAATAGACTATAAGCTATAGGTAAGGTAAAGATTGGAACACAAATGACAATATTATATAGTTCTGCTTTGATCATAATATGCATATATATGCACTTGTGGGTTTTTCCTCTTTGTCATCTTTATGTAAAAACATTCTGGAGACCCATAAACACCTCAAACTCCACAGGACCAAATCTAAACTCACTTTGACCCACCAAATCTGATTCTCTTCCTGTGTTCTCTATGTCAGTGAATAATATTACCATCTACCCAGTTCACTGACCAGAAACCTGGAGACCATACTTAACCCCTTCTTCCTCACTCAACACCCAATCAATCACCAAATTCCACAATTTCTACTTCCTACATATCTTTTGAATCACTCCTTTTCTCTCCATCATCACTGACACAATCCTAGTCCAGATAATTATCCTGTGTAAGGTGGATGATTGAGGGATACCTGCTTCCAGTCCTACCCATTCCTATTGGAGCCAGAGTGGTCAGGTAAAATGCAAGTCTGTGTCTACCACTCCCCTACTTAAGAACATCCAGTTGTCCCCCACTGCCCTGACAATAAAGCACAACTTCTCAGCAAGGCTGACAAAGTTCTTCAGGATCCAGGCCCCTGCTTCTCTCTCCAGCCTCTTTGAGGCTGGCTCCTCTGGCCACTCTGGCTCCTCTGCTCCTCCTCTGCACCCCTCACACTGCAGCAGGAGCTCTTCATATATGCCAAGCTCTCTATCCCTCCGAGCCTTTGCACATGCCGTCCATTCTGCCCAGAGCCCTCTCCCCTCCCCACTTCCAGCACTCAGCAGGCTTACTCCAATTCATCCTGTAGGTTTCAACGCAGATCCCCCTTCCCCTCTCAGGACATCTTCCCTCTCTGCCAAAAGCTGGTTAGGTGGCCCTCCTCTGGGCTCTGATAGCATCCTACTCCCTCCAACATATCGTTTCACAGTCCTATTTACATCGCATACGGTATCTACAGTCCTATTTACATATGTGAATGGTCCACAGGAGTTGAAGGTCCAGGACACCTGGGACTGATCTTCTGCCTGTGTCCTGCTGGATCCCCAGGGCCTGGCACAGTGCCTGGCTCTTAATAGGTGCTCGTGTATATTGGTTGAATGAATGAATGTTAGGATGTAGAAAGGGACAGGGTTGCTAAGTCCTGGCACTGAGCTAGTTAGAGATCGACCAGGCATCTATAGTTTGTAACTTGGATTATTCTCAATATGTTCATCTTTTATGTCTCTTTTGTTTTCTCAGTATTTCACAGTGTCTTAAAAGTGCCAACATGTCGAAGCTGTGCCTGAGAGAGTTAGGACAGAGGTACTGGCCACCCTCGGGCCAAAGCTTTAATGGGCGGGGATTGGGGGGGAGTGCTTGGAGGGTGTTGGGTAGAGACAGGGATCGTTGGTGGCAACGTAAGAAAATCCCCAAAGGAGGTGAAACAGAGGAACACAACAGCTACGCGGCCCACTTGGACTTTTATCCTTCTAGTAGTAACCCCTGTAGTGTCTGGTGCAGTGGTTCTCAAACTTCAGTATGTACAACACTCACCTGGAGAGCTTGTTAAAAATGCACTCCAAAAAGGGATAATTAGGCACATGTGTGTGGTGAGGGATTGTAATTGGTATTTGGGTGGTGAACATGAGAACATGATGTAATCCATGCAGAAATAGAAGTATAATGATGTACACCTGAAATTTATACAATGTTATACACCAATGTTACCGCAATAAACAAGCAACCAACCAAAAAAATGCACCCCAGGTGATCCTGATAAGGACAGTCTGCTGACTACACCTGGAGAAACACTGTTCTAGGTTTTGATCAAATGAGATAGGTATTTCCTTCATATTGTGGTAATTCAACACTCTGAAAGGATCTGAGGTGAGGATATTAATAAACTATCAAGTTTGAATGAGGGTCTTATGCCTTAAAAGCAACTGAGGCCCTTGGGTCCCACAAGATCACAGGTCCCATTGATTAAAATTTGCTGGGGAAATGAATCCATATACAGAGTAACCAAACTCCCATAGTTTCCCTGTATAACATCCTTGATCAAAGGCCACTTGAGGTAGAGAGGATTCTGGGAAGATGGCAGAGTAGGAAGCACCATGAATCTGTCTCCCCACCTATTCAACAGTTACATTGGCAGAATCTGTCTGATGTAACTGTTTTGGAAATCTAGAGTCTATTCAAGGCTTGCAACTTCCAGTGGAAGGCTTGGATGGTAAATTGTCGTTATTTTTCGTCAATTTCAGCTCTAAACACAGTAGCACCTACCTATCCCACATCACTAGCGCTGTGGCAGGCAGCTGTGCACGTGTTCCTGGAGCAGCTTACACACAGCTTGTGGGAGCCAGGGTGGGCAAAAAGGACCCAGTTCTCCAAGTATCAGGGATCTGGGCTCTGATCACTGATTGCTGCTTTACATTATAGAGGTGCAGACAAAGAGGTGGCAGCCATTGTTATTGTGCCTCCACCTATTGCTGCAAGCCCTTTCTCCTCCTATGGAAGTGACTCCCAGGAGATTTAAAGAGTCAGCAATCTTTCCCCCTCTTTAATTTTTCTGTTTTTCTGCTTTTGGGACCAGACATTAAAGACTAGGATATTCAAAAGCAACTGCACATATGGGGAAAATCAGAAGATGACCATGCACGCATAGGGAAAGGTGCAGGCTCAGAAAAGACCAGAGAAGACCTTAAGTTTATACCTTGGTCTGATGTTTGGCACAGATACAGCCTACAACAATCAAAAAAACCCCAAATAATAAATACAAACAATAACAAAAAAGCAGCAAACCCTAGGGAAGGGAGAGAAACTGATTTCCAGAGTTACCACATTATTAGATTCAAATGTCCAATTTTCAACAAAAAAAATCACAAGTCATACAAATAAACAAGAAAGTATAGCCCATTCAAAGGAAAAAATCAACAGAAACTGTCTCTGAAAAAGAATTGATGGAAGATCTATTACACAAAGACTTAAAAAAACTATTTTAAAGATGCTTAAAGAACTAAAGAGGGGCCGGCCTGGTGGTGCAAGCGGTTAAGTGTGCATGCTCCACTGCAGCGGCCTGGGGTTCGCAGGTTCGGATCCCGGGTGCGCACCGACGCACCGCTTGTTAAGCCATGCTATGGCGGCGTCCCATATAAAGTGGAGGAAGATGGCCATGGATGGCCCTGGCCATTGGCTCAGGGCCAATCTTCCTCAAGAAAAAAGGGGGAGGATTGGCATCAGATGTTAGCTCAGGGCTAGTCCTCCTCACAAACAAACAAACAAACAAAAAAAGGAACTAAAGAAAGATACGACGTATGAACAAAATGAAAATATCAATGAAGATACAGAAAACCTAAAAAGAAACCAAAAATAAATTCTAGAGCTGAATAGTAAAATAATTGAAATGAAAAATTCACTAGAGGGATTCAAAGGCTAATTTGAGCAGGCAGGAGAAAGAATCAGGAAATCTGAAGATAGGACAATGGAAATCATCAAGTCTGAGGAACAGAAATAAAAAAAGATTGAAGAAAAGTGCACAGAGCCTAAGAGACCTATGGAACACCACGAAGAAGACCAACATATACATTGTGAGAGTCCCAAATAGAGAAGAAAGAAAGAAAGGGGAAGAGAGAATATATGAAGAAATAATGGCTGAAAACTTCCCAAATTTGATGAAAGACATGAATATAAACATCCAAGATGTTCAACAAACTCCAAGTAAGATGAACTCAAAGAGACTCACACCAGGACACATTATAATCAAACTTTAAAAAGCCAAAGACAGAGAGAGAATCTTGGAAACAGCAGAGAGAAGAAACTCATCACATACAAGTGAATTTTAATAAGAAAATTAGCAGATTTCTCATGAGAAACGATAGAGGCCAGAAGGCAGTGAGCTGATATATTCAAAGTGCTAAAAGAAATAAACTGTTAACCAAGAATCCTGTATCTAGCAAAACTCTCCTTCAACTGTGAGGGAGAAATTAAGACATTCCCAGATAAACAAAAGCTGAGGGTGTTCATTACCATTAGACTTGCCCTGCAAAAAATTCTCAAGGGAGTCCTGCAAGATGAAATAAGGACACTAGACAGTAACTTGAAGCCCTATGAAGAAATAAAGATCTCAATAAAGGTAAATAGGCAGGCAATTATAAAAGCTAGTATTACTGTAACAATGGTTTATAATTCCACTTTTTGTTTACTACATGATTTAAGTGACTAAAACAGTTTTTTTTTTTGTGAGGAAGATCAGCCCTGAGCTAACATCCATGCCAATCCTCCTCTTTTTGCTGAGGAAGACTGGCCCTGAGCTAACATCCATGATCATCTTCCTCCACTTTATGTGGGACGCTGCCACAGCATGGCCTGACAAGCAGCGCGTCGCTGTGCGCCGGGGATCCGAGCCCAGGCCCCCAGCAGTGGAGCGCACGCACTTAACCGCTACGCCACGGGGCCGGCCCCGACTAATACATTTTTAAAAACACAATTATTAGTCTAAAAGCTAGCATTATTGTAACTTGTTTGTAACTCTGTATTTTATTTTCCACATAATTTAAGAGACTAATGCATTTAAAATAATTATTAGTTTATGTTTTGGAGCACATAATGTATAAAGATGTAATTTTGTGACATCAACAACAGAAAGGAGTGGGGATGGAGCTGTAAAGGAGTGAGTTTTTGGATGTTATTATAGTTAAGATGTTTTAAATTCAAATTAGCGTTATAATTTCAGGCTGTTAAATGTAATCCCAATGGTAACCACAAAGAAAATAGCTATAAAATATATTCAAAAGGAGGGCCGGCCCCGTGGCTTAGCGGTTAAGTGCGTGCGCTCCACTACTGGCGGCCCGGGTTCGGATCCCGGGTGCACACCGACACACCGCTTCTCTGGCCATGCTCAGGCCGTGTCCCATATACAGCAACTAGAAGGATGTGCAACTGTGACATACAACTATCTGCTGGGGCTTTGGGGAAAACAAAAAGGAGGAGGATTGGCAATAGATGTTAGCTCAGAGCCGGTCTTCCTCAGCAAAAAGAGGAGGATTAGCATGGATGTTAGGTCAGGGCTGATCTTCCTCACAAAAAAAAAGAAAAAAAAAAGGAAATGAGAAAGGATTTAAGCATTTTGCTACAAAAAATCAACTAAACACAAAAGAAGACAGTAATGCATGAAATGAGAGACAAAAAAACTATAAGGCATATAGAAAACAGCAAAATGAAGGAAGTAAGTTCCTCCCTATCAGTAATTACTTTAAATGTAAATGGATTAAACTCTCCAATCAAAAGACAGAGCTTGACAGAGTGGGTAAAAACACATGATCCAACTATATGCTGTTTATGAGAGACTCACTTTTGATCCAAAGATACAAACAGATTGAAAGTGAAAGGATGGAAAAAGATATTCCACGCAAATAGTAATCAAAAGAGAACAGGGGTAGCTATACTAATATCAGACAAAACAGACTTTATATCAAAAAAGGTTACAAGAGACAAAGAAGGACATCGTATATTAATAAAAGGTTCAATATAGCAAGAAGATATAACAATCATAAACATTTACACACCTAATAACAGATCATCAAAATATATGAAGCAAAAACTGACAGGAATGATGGGAGAAATAGACAGTTCCACAATAATAGTTGGAGACTTCAATACTCCATTTTCAATAATTGACAGAACAATTAGATAGAAGATAAGTAAGGAAATAGAGGGCTTAAACAACACAATAAACCAATTAGATCTAATAGACATTTACAAAACACTCAACCCAACAACAACAGCATTCTTCTCAAGTGCACATGGGACATTTTCCAGGATATAGGCAATATGTTAAGCCACAAATTAGTCTCAATAGATTTAAAAAGATAGATATCATACAAAGTATTTACTCCAACCACAACGGGATGAAGTTAGAAATCAACAACAGAAGGAAAACTGGAAAATTGACAAATTTGTGAAAATTAAATAATACGCTCTTAAACAACCAATGGATCAAAGAAGAAATCACAAGAGAAATTAGAAAATACTTAGAGACGAATTTTTGAAAACAAAAACATACCAAAACTTATGAGACAGTGAATGCTGTGCTAATGGGGAAATTTATAACTATAAATACTTATATTAATAAATAAGAAAGATCCCAAAACAACAACATAACTTTACAACTTAAGGAACTAATAGAAAAAGAAAAAAACTAACTCAAAGTTAGCAGAAGGAAGGAAACAATAAAGATTAGGAAAAGATAAACAAAATAGAGACTAGAAAAACAATAGAGAAAATTAATGAAACCAAAAGTTGGTTCTTTGAAAAGATCAACAATATTGACAAATCTTTAGCTAGATGGATTAAGAAACAAAGAAAAGGCTCAAATTACTAAAATCAAAATTAAAGTGGGGACATTACCAATGATTCTACATAAATAAAAAGTATTATAAGAGAAAAGTATTATGAACAATTGTATGCCAACAAATTGGATAACCTAGATGAAATGGATAAATTACTAGAAATACAAAACCTACCAAGACTAATTTTTTTTTCCCCCAAAGCCCCAGTAGATAGTTGTATGTCATAGCTGCACATCCTTCCATTTGCTGTATGTGGGACGCAGCCCCAATATGGCCGGAGAAGCAGCGCGTCGGTGTGCGCCCGGGATCCGAACCCGGGCCGCCAGCAGCAGAGCGCGCACACTTAACCGCCAAGCCACGGGACCGGCCCTAAAACCTACCAAGACTAAATTGTAAAGAAATAGAAGAATCTGAATAGATCTATAACTAGTAAGGAGATTGAATCAGTAATCAAAAATCTCCTGACAAAGAAAAGCCCTGGACCTACTAGCTTCGCTGGTGGATTCTACCAAATATTTAGAGAAGAACTAATACCAATCCTTCTCAAACCTTTCAAAAAAAATCAAAGAGAAAGAAACACTTCCTAATTCATTCTCTGAGACCAGCATTACCCTGATACCAAAGCCAGAAAAAGAGTATAAGAAAAGAACACTACACACCAATATCCCTTATGAATACTCATGCAAAAATCCTCAACAAAATATTAGCAAACCAAATTCAGCAGCATATTAAAAGGATTATGCACCATGACCAAGTGTTATTTGTTCCTGGAATGTAAGGATGTTTCAACATATGAAAATCAATCAATGTTATATGCCACATTAACAGAATGAAAGAAAAAAAACCACACAATCATCTCAATTGATGCAGAAAAAGCATTTGACAAAATTCAACATCCTTTAATGATAAAAACACACAACAAAATAGGAATAGAAGGAAATTACCTCCACAAAATAAAAGCCACATATGAAGAACCCACAGGGAACATCATACTCAATGGTGAAAGACTGAAAGCTTTCCCTATAAGATCAGGAAGGCAAGGATGCCTACTTTGGCCACTTCTACTCAACACAGTACTGGAAGTTCTAGCCAGAGCAATTAGGCAAGAAAAAGAAATGAAAGGCATTCAATGGAAAGGAAGAAGTAAAATGACCTCTATTGGCAAATTATATGATCTAACATATAGAAAACCCTAAAGATTCCATTAAAAAACTGTTAGAATTAATAAATGAATTCAGCAAAGTACCAGAATACAGAATGAACAAAAATTAGTTCCATTTCTATACACTAACAATGAAGAATGAACAATTCTGGAAATTATGAAAACAATTCCATTTACAGTAGCATGGAAAATAATAAAATACTTAGGAATTAAACAAGTAGGTGAAAGACTTGTACAATAAAAATTACAAAACATTGGTAAAAGAAATTAAAGAAGACATTAATAAATAGAAACACACTCTACTTTCACGGATTGGAATACTCAATATTGTTAAGATGTTAATACTACCCAAAGTGATCTACAGATTCAATGCATTCTCTATCAAAATTTCAATGACTTTTTTTTTCAGAAATAGAAAAACCCATCCTAAAATTCACATAGAATCTCCAGGGACCCCGAATAGACAAAATAGTCTTGAAAAGGAAGAACAAAGCTGGAGGACTCACACTTCCTGATTTCAAAACTTACTACAAAGTTACAGTAATCAAAACAGTTTGGTACTGGCATAAAGACAGACATATAGGCCAGTGGAATAGAATAGAGAGCCCAGAAATAAACCTCCACATATATGGTCAAATGACTTTTAACAAAGATTCCAAGATCATTCCGAGGAGAAAGGACAGTCTTTTCAACAAATGGTGCTGGAAAAACTGGATATGCACATGCAAAAGAATGAAGTTGGACCCTTACCTGACACCATATACAAAAATCAACTCCAAATGGATCAAATACCTAAAAGTAAGACCTAAAATTATAAACCTCTTAGAAGAAAACACAGGGCAAAAGCTTCATGACATTGGATTTAGCAGTGATTTCTTGGATATTCACCAAAAGCATAGGCAACAAAAGAAAAGATAGATGCGGAGTACTTAATGAAAATTTTAAAAATATGTCCATCAAAAGACAATATCAACAGAGTAAAAAGACAACCCACAGAATGGGAAAAATATTTGCAAATCATATATCTGATAATGGATTAATATCCAGAATATATAGAGAACTTTCAAATTCAACAACAAAAAAACAAACAACCTGATTCAAAAATGTGCAAAGGACTTGAAGAGACATTCTCCAAAGATATACAAATGGTCAATAAGCACATGAAAAGATGTTCAACATAACTAATCATTTGGGAAATGCAAATCAAATGTACAATAAGATACCACTTCACACCCATTAGGATGGCTACTATCGAAAAAACAGAGAATAACAAGTGTTGGCAAGGATGTGGAGAAATTGGAAAGCTTGTACACTGCTGGTGGGAATGTAAAACGGTACTGCCGCTGTGGAAAACAGTATGGCAGTTCCTCAAAAAATTAAAAACAATTACTATATGATCCACCAATTCTACTTCTGGTTATATACCCAAAAGAAGTAAAAGCAGGGTCTCAAAAAGATATTTGTACACCCATGTCCATAGAAGCATTATTCACAATAGCTAAAACATAGAAGCAACCCAAGTATACATTTATGGAAAATAGATAAGCAAAATGTGGCATATACATACAATGGAATATTATCCAGCCTTTAAAAGGATGGAAATTCTGACATATGCTACAATATGGATGAACCTTGAGGACTTTATGCTAAGTGAAATGTCAGTCAGTCACAAAGACAAAGACTACATGATTCCATTTATATGAAGTACGTAGAGTAGTCATATTCATTGAGACAGAAAATTGAATGGCGGTTGCCAGGGGCTGGGTAGGGGAGCTGGAAATGGGCAGTTATTGTTTAAATGGGTATAGAGTTTCAGTTTTACAAGATAAAAATAGTTATGGAGCTGGATGGTGGTAACGTTTTCGCGACATTATGAATGTATTAAATACCACTGAACTGTACATGTAAAAATGGTTAACATGGTAAATCTTAGGTTATGCATGTTTTACCACAATACAAAAATTGAAGAGAAAAATAGGCTTCTTGAGCAGGGTCATTAGCTGAGGTGGGTTTTAATCCTGTTCTATCTAGTGTGCTTTGTTTCTGCCATTCCCAGAGAGACAGTCCCTCCTCCCACTCTTTGTCAGACTGGTCCGTTTCCATTAGGTAATCGGTGTTTCTAACCCAACCTCAACCCTGGAGAGCTCTTGAGCTCTCAAAGCAGAAAGCAGAGAAAGGAAACAAAGCCCTTGCCTTACCAGGGTCCAGGAAGGGCTGGCACTCCCCAGCAGCACCGTAGCTCAGCTCCTGTGGCCCTGGCTGTGGGATCCACGCCTCTGCCACTGGGGCCTCGGGGGCAGGTCCCATGACTTGGAGTGGGGGTGACTCCAGATGGATGTCTGGTGGCATGTGTGCTGTCCCCACTGGTGCCAGTTCTTCCAAGAGCATTTCCTGCCTGTCGATCTGGGGAAATGCCAGAACCATCACTCTCAAGTCTTGACCAGCACTGCCTAGCAGCAATATAATGCGAGCCACCCATCTCATTTTAAATTTTCCGGTGGCCATAAAAAAAAAATGAAAAGAAAGAGGAGAGGTCATTCTTCATAGTATGTTTTATTTAATCCAACATATCCAAACTATCAGTATTTCAACATGTAATTGATATAAGCAAGTATTAATGAAATATTTCATCCACTTTATTTTTCATATGAAGTCTTCTGAATGTGGTGTGCATTTTATACTTGCAGCATATCTCCATTTGGACTAGCCACATTTCTACTGCTCAAGAGCTACACTTGGCTGGTGGCTTCTGTACTGGGCAGTGCACGATTAGACCATACAAAGATGAAATCTTATATAGTAAGCCAAACAAGAAGACAAAGAAAGGAAGGGAAACCGTAAATTCATTCCATCCTAGGGAGACAGGAAACTTTGGAAGAGTCCTGTTCAGGCAGGCTAACTGCAGAGCCCCATCAGCACACGACACGCAGAGCCCCTAACGCCCAACCAGAAGCCCTTCCTCCCTTCTCCCAAAGATCTGCCCTGGGCTCAGCCCCAAAGAGGTTTCACTCAGTGGTTCTGAACAGAGGGCAGTGCCACTGTCCCCATGGGGTGCTTTGGATATGATGGCATGTGGTGGCTATCAGAATTTAGTGGGCACAGATGGGAGTACATACAATTAATAGTGCAGAATTGTTCCACCTTCCAAGCAATTTTGGAATGTCTCCCTCATACATTTAAGTAAGTAAAAAGAACCTGTCAAGAACTTACAACCTCATCTTGTAGGTCATAAAAACAAAGTATTTTTCCATATTTTAGCAAGACTTGAATTTTCTAGGAAAGCACTACTTTGGAAATCAAAGAAAGACTATACTACCTACTGTTCAGATTTAACCAAGACTTGGTTGTCGCTTTGGAAGATCATAGGACCAGCAGCAACACCGCGCACAGTGTCTGAGCTGCGTCAGCGTGACTTTCCGGCTGTGGCCTTCACGGGGAGTCTATGCAGGTGAGCCTCGGACAACTTCATGAGGTTCTCTGGTGCGGTCCAGCCCAACATGTGCGTGCTGAGATGCTTATTAGTTTATACTAAACCACATTCCTTTTCCTTTATATCCCTTCTAGACTCTACTTGACTTAGGGCTGGCAAACTTTTTTGTAAAGAGCCAAGGAGTAAATATTTTAGGCTTTGTGGGTTGTGTTGGTCTGTTGCCTATTCTTTTTTTTTTTTAACAACATTTTAAAAAGGTAATAACTATTATTGGCTTATAGGCCATATAAACACAGGCCTTGGGCTGCATTTGGCCCACAGACCACAGAGCACTTACATTGATGTTTTTGATTTTATGTATGTAGGTAGATTATAATATCTATAAATTTCATTTTAGGATAGTAAAGGGGACATTCCCAAATATTTGTTACACAAGAGGAGTTGGGTTTAATAGTTGAGAATCATTGAACCACACACCGACTCTAACAGAAGGAAAAAATGAAAATCATTGCAGGGAAATCTTGGGGCACAAAGACAAAATGTCTGATCTAGGCCCAGCTGCCTCTGCTACTTCTTTTTGTCCAATTATCAAGATCCCAAACTCTTTTCTCACCTGCTGCTCTGGTATCTCAAGTTCTCTCTGTAAGTCTTCTATGAGTGACACAACTCTTTCTCTATTCTCTGGGCAGTGTTCCCTCACCCAGGTCTCTATCTCCGTGGGCAGAATGGTTAGGAATTGCTCCAACACCAGCAGCTCCAGAATTTGTTCCTTAGAACGCATCTTTGGCTTCAGCCACTGACAGCAGAGCTCCCAGAGTTTGTTGAAAGCTTCATGAGGCCCGGCCGCTTCTTTGTACTGAAACTGCCTGAAGCGCTGGCGGAAGACTTCACAGTCGGTATCATACTCCTGAAACACTGAGCCCTGATTCAAGGAGGCCTGGATTGCACACCCCAGGGCCACAGCCATCACGCCCTTCCTGCAGTGTACAATGTATCTGGGCCTGAAGTCTCAGATTCCAATTGGTTTCTTGGTGTAATTGTGGGGCGGGGAGCCACCTACAGCTGCAGACAGTACAAAATGAGAGAGGAGAAACACAGTGGTTACCAGAGGGCATACTTATCTCTCTTAATTGCTTACTTTTCACCAAAGCCTTAAAGCAGCAGATCATAAATTTTTTGGTGGCTTTGGAAAAACCATAGACTCAATTCCTAGAAAAACCAAAAGGTTTATAAAATGTCGAAACCCATTCACGGACCCTCTAGAACTGTGCTGTCCAATATGGTAGCCACTACACCCATGTGGACATTTAAGTCAAAATTAAAATAAAAATTGCAGCTCCCAGCCACATTTCAAGTGCTCAATAGACATCTACAGCTCTGCTCTAGAATTCCACCAACCAAGGCTAAGAACCCCCGCCCTGAAGGAGAACCCACCATGCCGCTGCAGGCCTGTAACCCCACTCCCAGTCTAAGACGGGCTGTCTCGTGTTTCTGAATACAGGGAGGCCACAAAAGAAGTGGAGGAGCCATACGTATAACACTGGTGAATAACCCCGGACGCCCATCTAGCTTTGAGGAACCCTTAGTCTCCTGCAACCACAGCATCTCAGCTAGAGCCATGCCTTGCAAAGGCAGCAAATCCTCAACCCCCCATTCTTCTCCACTCGAGGTGTGTGTGGTTCAGCCAACATCACCGTGTCCCTCATCCCGCTGTGGCCTTCCAACTGGTTTTCTCATGAGAAAAATACACTGCAGCGGGGCAGGCCATCATGACCCTGGTCTGCATTAGTAACAAGGACATTTCTCACATCCATCACGCTGTGAGCCAGGAGCTGTCCTAAGCCTCCTATGCATATTAGTTCACTGAGCCCTCCGCCAGGGTTAGGAGGAGGGTACTAGCACTATGCCCTGAATACAGACGAGGGGACTGAGGTTTGAGGCTGAGGAGGACTGAATAACTAGTCCCAGGTCACACAGCAAATGCCACAGGAAGTGGTGATAGACTCCACAGATTCCTGCCATGCTCATGTCTGCAAACATCCAAGCGTTCTTAGTGCAGTCTCTGAGGTCACAGAGGCGGTCACATACATGTCTCCACAAGTCTAGAGACCAAGACCCGCCCACGCCCTATGGGTCCTCTCTCCCCGTATTTGCCGACATGGCTCACGTACCTGTCCTCTTTCCTGGAGGGGATCAAGAAAAGAGTACTCAGGCCTCTTCCCACCAAGTCATCCCAAATGGACACTGTTCCCATATCACCCTTTATTTCGATGGCAGCCTGGACTTGAGCGGCAGACCCATGGAGGTGTGACAACCTGCTAGCTGTGTGACCCTGCCACCCAGGGCTTCTGTCTGTAACATGAGAATAATCATAGCATCTATTTCACAAAATTTCCTGCGGTGGATCAGTCGCATGGAAATCGGACAGCAGCGTGCCCGGCACAGAGGAAGCGCTCAAGCAAGGTGATTGCTCCTGAGGACTCATTCCTGGGAAGCTTCTCTTTCCCCCGCCCAGGCACCTGACCGTGGCTGGAGGGCATCCAGGAACAGTGCCGGTTTTGGCTGTGGACCCACCGTTAACCCCTCCAGCCTCACAGCTGGGCAGCCCTCCCCTGCCTGACCCAAACCTTCCACCAGCTCTACCGGGGAATCGACCTGATCCTCCGGGTCTCCCTCCATCGGCGCCTCCAGAGAAAACCTCACTCCACCTCGGGGCTGATGGCTTCTCCCCAAACCCTCCTGAAAGAAGCCGCGCTCATAGGGCCCGTGGATAAAGAGGGGTGTGACAAGAGGGCACTCGGGGAAAGGCAAGAGGGACAAGTCCCTAAAACGTCTAAAAGACGGTGTAAAATCGGATGCCGGGGGCGCGGGCGCGGCCCCATCGCGCTGCCCGTTGAAGATGTCCTGCCGCCCGGGGGGCGCTCCCAGCCCCGGAGGACCCCCGGGAAGGCCTGGCTGGGTCGCAGGGAGAGGCGGCGGGGACCCGGGCCGGACAGGGGCCCGCCGCCCGTCGTTCCTCCCCGCGCCCGCCGCCCGGTCAGGGCTGCAGGCGGCCGGTTCGCCTAGCCCGAGCGGGACCGGAGCCCCGCTACCCGCGCCCGCGCCCCAGGGACGGCCACGCCCTCTCGCCGCTCCGGGACTCACCGCCTCGGCGCCCACGGCTCTCCCAGGCTCACCGTGTGCAGCTGCCCAGGGCGCAGGCGCGCGGTCGCGCTGCGGACTACATCTCCCGGCAGGCCTCATGCCCCCTGCCCAGACATCTGGGCCCATAAGGATGCTGACGTGGGAGGGGCTGGGACTTTCCTTGGCTTCCACCAGGCCTCAAGCCGTTTTGGAAGCTATCCCATATCCGGTCCTAGGCGCTTCTAGATCCCAGGGGATTGGGTGGGGCATGCCCTGATCTTGATCCTAGCGAGGACTTCTTTCCCATCAGCCCTAGAGTAACTGGAGCTGGTGGAGACCTCCTTTAAATTTGTTATGACTGGGTCGGTGATTCTCAAACCTCTCTGTGTAGGAAGAATTTCTTGGGAGAGCTTATTAAAAATTCAGATTTCTGGGACCCACCCCAACACCCTGACACATTGGATTTCGTATGAGCTGGAGACTTCGCATTTTAATAAGCTTTCCTGGGTATTATGATTCTGGTTTTCTGCTTTCAGGTCACAGTGGCCTTGAGCTAACTTCGTATTTTCTTCTGTTAATGACCCGAGCTTCGACCTAGTTACCCCGTGCATTCATCTCCGTCTGCAGCCGCCACCAGAGGGCTCTTGGGTCTTTGGGTTCGCCCGATGGCCTCGCCTCTTGTCTTCCAATTGGTCCCTCGCTGGTCCCGCCCCTGCAGTGAAATTTTCCCTTCTGGGAGGTCAGCAGTGAGTTGTGCGAGGCCAGATGCGATGCTGTCCTTCAGGAAACGTAGTCCTGACATTGGTCCCGAGCTAGTACCGTTGGTCTTTGGACGCCAAACTTTAGTGCTGTTACTTCCTGCATGGGACCAAGACCTAGTCCTGCGTGTGTCCAGGACAAAGAGGAGAGAGCTGCCTGTGTCTGTGCCTCCTGGAGGCCCTGGTGGAGGCGAGACGAGGGGTCAGGCAGCCCACTGTCCTGGACCCACGGAGGCCAAGGCACTGGCGACAGCTCTGCCTGGGCTGGAGGTAGGCTCATGAGCTGAGACTTGGAGCTCGGGCACACCAACTCCCGCGGATGCCGTTTATTGTCACACGGGGAGCCAGAAGCCTTTTCTGGCTGTCGCGGCTGGTTTCAGGGCCAAGGTGGTCCAGGAGCCTGACGGTGGCTTCTGCCCCAGGCTCCCAGGAGCGAAAAGGGTTCCTGATTGTGAAACCGGAAGAGTTCCTGCGCCTGGAGCCAGGCTGCCCAACCTACGGCCCAGCGTGGAGGCCTCCCACCTGTGCTTCTGTGGGTTCTGTCGCTTGTTCCCGTGAAACCCTCAGGTGACACCTGGAGCTTTGCCATGGGTGAGTGGCTTAGGCCTAAGATGCGCACGATGAAGCAGATCTTGGAGCTACTGGTGTTGGAGCATTTCCTGACCATCCTGTCCTGGGAGATCCACAGCAGGGTGCAGAAGCTGCACCCGCAGAGCTGCGAAGAAGCTGTGACCCGTACAGTATAGGCAGAGAGAGCTTGCGACACTGAGAGAATAAGTCAGTGAGAGAGAGCGAGCGAGAGAGCGTGCAAGAGAAGTTTTATCTGTGGTTTGGTTGGCTCCGAAGACTGGGACATCACGGAGTCTTATTTCCCCATCCGGATTTCCTTGATTGCCCTGAGTAGACCTTTCATGGGTGAGTGACTTTGTGTAGTTTAGTCTGGAACTTGCATCTTCCAGATTTTCCCCCGAGCGCACAGAGTGAACAGTGAAGAGCACCTGTTTCCACGGGGAGGCAGCGTTGCTGCTGCAATAGTTGGTGTCAGCTCTGGAGAGCGATCAAAGGGGTTCAAATCCTGGCTCTGCTCGCTGCGCACTAGCTGTGGGACTTTGGGCAAGTTACTATTCCTCCTCGGGCCTCCAGTCCTCCGTTGGTAAAATGGCTTCTGGGACTGTTTGGAGGATTAAAGGGGGAGAGAGCAGCATGTACGGTTTAGTGGCACTGCTGGCACGGAGTTAGTGCTTAAAACTGTTAGCTGTTGTTATATTAGGGTCGGCAGTCTGGTCTCTGCAGAGCTGGGTCTCAGTTAGTGGTGAACTTAGAAAACCCGTTTGGCACTGAGGCTTTGAGGTCACTGCCCCCAGGGCCCCCCAAGTTAGCTTATCTAGCAGTGAGGGACCAGAGCTTCTGGAAAAGGGGAGGGAGGGAAAGGGGGAGTGAAGTACATCAGAAGATCTGTGGGGGAAAGGTGTGCCCTGGGAAGGACCCTCTCCCACACCCTCCACACACAATCACATGCACACATTTTAACTCGTGGACATGGCATCGAAAACCCTTCTCGTTTAAACCATCCTTTTCTCTTGTTGGGTCCGAAGAGATAGACTGGTTTCCTGTTGATGGTTTGCCCTCAGAGTCCTGTAATAATTTCCCTTTCTGTTGGGCCCTGTTGTGATGATAAGTGATGGCAGATTGGCTCCTACGTTAGAAACAATGGGCTGGGCACACAAGTGCTTTTGGAGGAGGCTTTGCCTCAGGAAACAGCATGAAAGTCACTGAGCTTCAAGCTGGAGCCAAGGGACACTCAGGGAAGCCCTGAAGTCTAGAGTAGTTGCTACTACTTGCTCACTAGGTCCAATCAGCTTATCATCATCAATGTAATAGACCTTTGTGATGTCTTGTGGAAGGGAAAGTTGATCAACATCTCCACGAACTAAATTATGACATGGGGCTGGAGAGTTGATACACCTCTGAGGTAGGACAGTGAAGGTGTATTGCTGGCATTGCCAGCTGAAATCAAACTGCTTCTGAGGGTCTTTACTAACAGTTACTGAGAAAAAAGCTTTTGCCAGATCAATAGCTGCATACCAGGTACCAGGGGATGTGTTTAATTTGCTCAAGCAATGAAATCACATCTGGAACAGTAGCTGCAATTGGAGTCACCACCTGGTTAAGATTACAATAAACCACGGTCATCCTCCAAACTCCATTTGTTTTCTACACAGGCTAATAGGCCAGTTGAATGAGAATGTAGTGGAAATCACCATCCGTGCATGTTTCAGGTCCTTGATGGTGGCACTCATCTCTGAAATCTCTCCAGGAATGTAGTGTTGCTTTTGCTTTATTATTTTCCTAAGTTCTAGTGGCTTCTACTTGGCCTTTCTCGCTATAATAGCTCTCACTCCACAGGTCAGGGAACAAATGTGGGAATTCTGCCAGTTACTTAGTGTGTCTATTCCAATTATACATTCTAGAACTGGGGAAATAACTATAGGATGAGTTTGGAGAATTCACTGTGAGACGGACCTGAACTAAAACTCCACTGAGCAGCTGACTACCATAAGCCCCCCACCCTGACTTGTAGACCACAGTAATACTTTGGGCCTCCTAGAATTAGTGTCAGTTCAGAAGCAGTTTTCAATACTCCCTGAAAAGTCTGATTATTTCCTTTTCCATAATGCACAGTCACCCTGGTAAAAGGCCATAGATCCCTTTGGGGAAGGCTGACAGAAAGATTAACACTATATATATATCTTGGCAGTGTAGCAGGATCCGTCCTCAGGGGACCCAGCCTCCCCTTCATTCAAGGGGTCCTGGGTCTGTAAACTGGCTCCCAAGGGCCCTGACTGTCTGTTTTGGTGATTCAAATTAGACTTCAGTGCACTCAACCTAGAACTCTTCTGCTTATACAGCTCAAGTAAGAATTTAGTAGACTGCCTATCTATTTCTTTTCAAGGGACACCATGGTCAACTAGCCAACACCATAAGTCAGACTGTTCTCATTACTGCTTTGACTCTACTGTCCATTATAGTAACTGTGTCCACCTTACCTCTGTCGATTAAGTGCCCTCACTTGGCGCCTGCCACCCCGGAATCCAGATATCCCCATTGCATTCAGTGGCAGTAGTTCCCACTGTAATTTCCGACCTAGAGAGAAAAGCTAGCACAGAGCTCTTCAACGTTGTTGGGGTTCCCCTCACAAATTTATTTCTCACAGTCATGAAAGTTGTGTTCCTGGACCTTCTGCGGTGGATGAACAGCTCTTACACGATAAATCCACTCCTACATTCCAATCTCCCTCAGCTTTCAGACACAGTATACCAAGGCAGTTCTAGCATTTCAACTTCATTTAGCGTAGACCACCTTTTGGTTCATGTTTCAGCCAACCAACCAACCAAAGTGTTAGCGCCCTTTCTAGCCCCTTGAGCTGCATCTTTGAGTCCAGAATCTTTGCTTAATAGGCCCATATCCATATATTCAACCTGATGCAAGTTTATGTTCTTCATACTGTTATCTCATACCCTTAATATCCATTTCCACACAGATCCCCCAGATTTCTGTTGGTATAAATTGGAAAAATCATGCAGTTCTTTTGATGTGTAGTATGCCTCTTCATGGGTCACTTCATACCTCACCTTTTTGGGCCTGCTGGGACTCAAGGCTAGTTATCAGTCTAGAAGCAAAGATGAGTGTAGATCCTGAGGAGAATCAGCAGTGTCTTCCAAGTCAACTACCTCAGGCGAGGCCATTAAAGATTTTCAAGCAAAGCAGGGTTAACCTCCTTAGATGGGGTAGAAGGGATACTTCTATTGGCAGAGGAGACTCAGCAGAATTTATGGGTTCAATGTCCCCAGCTTTATTGGGATCTGTCCATATGTCTCCATTCCAATGATCAGGATCCCATTTCTTTTTGATCAATGCCCTCACTTTAACAGAAGACACTCTGAAGTTTGGGATCTAATTTGCATTGTAATTTAGCCATGGGCAGAATGATAGTCCGGGTTCGGTTTTCAGAAATCTCAGCCCTGTGGCTACCCTGTGGTTACTGTATTTTTCAGTTCTATAATTGTCATTTGGTTCTTTTTTATAACTTCTATTTATTTTCTGAGATTTTCTCTTTTTTCTTTCATTTCAAGAGAATCTGTGATTGCTTTTTTGAATTTTTTTTAACTTTTAAAAAAATTAATAGATTTTATTTTTTAGAGCAGTTTTAGGTTTACAGAAAAATGAGCAGAAAGTACAGAGTTACCATATACCTTCTCTTAGCCTTTCTCCTCCTTTCCCCTATCAACAATCTTGAATTAATGTGGTACATTTGTTACAAATGATGAGCCAATATTGATATATTATTATTAACTAAAGTCCATAGTTTTTATGAAGCCTGCTTTAAAATCCTTGTCAGAGAATTCTGATATCTGATTCATCTCGGTGTTAAGGTCAGTTGATTGTCTTTTCTCATTCAAGTTGTGACCTTCCTGGTTCTTTGTATAAGGGATGATTTTTTTATTGTATTCTGGATATTTTAGGTATTATGTTAGGAGACACTGTGTTCTATTTAAATTTTTTACTTTAGCAGGCAGTCCCCCTGTTTAGGTTTGGCATGCAGGTCCTGGCCTAGTGTTGTGCGGTGTGGTTGTCATGACAGTATGATGTTCAGAGATTATATGGTGCTACACAGGTATGCTGGGTTTATCACGTCTTCCCTGTGGATGCTGCTTGACGGAGTGAAAGGAGCTTCCCCAGGCCTGGCCACCTAGTGGTGGGTGAAGGGATTCTGCTGACTTCTGGAAGAAGAATGCTACCAGTGTTGGGAGCTTCTGGAGGCAGGGTGCCCCCTGCCAGTGGGGGATGGGAAACATTTCAACCAGGCCTGGCCCGATTCCCCTTGTTGGTGTCTCCCAGCAGCGAAGTGGCTCTGAGTGGGAGAGGGCATTCTCAGGCCCAACGGTGAGGGAGAGGGTTCCTGGGCCAGGCACTTTGTTGTGGTGGGATCCCCCTTGCTGGTGTCCCTTGATTTCATGGTGCTTCTGGCTCAGAGCAGGGACTCTCAGGCTTGGTAGAGAAGGAGAGTGCTTCCCAGGCTGGGTGCTTGTTGTGGTGGGATCTCCATTGCCCGTGCCCCAAGTCACAATATCTCTGCATGGGGGTTGGGGGATGGGCAGCCTCAGACCCTGTGGGGAGTGGAGTCCTTTTCTCTGTCGTGGGAGGGCCAGCTGGATGGTAGGAGGCTTGGAGCACTGCAGGCCAGCAGGGAAAGACAGCCAGTGTTCCTTTCCTGTGACCCCATCACTTTGGGTATTATTAAGCCTCAGTTGCCCTGTCTTTTCGGAGTATTTAGTTCTAAGGAGCAGGGGCTGGGTTTGGGGGAATGGATACTATGTTGTAATAATCCGTGGGACGCACGGGTTACAGGTGCTGTTGTCATTGTGATTTCTATCACCTTCAGCATTATCTGCCCCCTGACTTTCTCTCTTTCCTCCTGAGGGGACCATGGAAGGCCGGGAGATGATGGACCCAGGTGGCATGGAAGATGCTACTTCCTCCTCGCTGAGTGCTCCTCTTGTGGGAGCCATTGCTGCCACTTGCAGAGGGTCCTTTCTCTCACCCACACGTGTCCCCCCTGCCCTCCTCATTTGTCTCCCCCACATCTCAAACGTAGGCCCACTCCCCTGCTCCCCCATGAAAACTGTTCTCCTCACGCCCATATTTTCCCCTCTAGTCCATGGCTCTTTTGTAGAACTGTTCTTGATGCATCTGGGGCTGAAGGGGACCTTGTGCTCTTTCCGTGTCCTGGGTGCTTAGGGGACATGACTGTGTACTTCTCCCAGGAGGTGTGGGGTGTCAGGATCCTAGCAAGGGGGTCCTCTCTAGGGACACAGGACACAGGGCACGGTGCAGGAGACTAATGGAAACGTGGACTCAGTGGGTTAGGACTTCTTTTCCAGGGATGAAGACTGAGCCATTTCTGACCACGATCCTGTCCTTCAGACACTCACCTCCTGACATAAGCTCTGAGTTTTGCCTAGAAACCTGCACAGGAGGCATCCCCTGACCTAATGTCCCCTTGACTAGAGTCAGTTCCACATCCGCCAAGTGGCACAGTGGCCTCAGACTCAAGCCCCAGCTGCCAGAGTTTAAGGAAGGGAGGCGGCCCCGTGGTGGACTTGCTAGGACAGAACAAGTAGAATCCAGTGACCCTCCACCACAGCGTGCCAGGGTACTGTGTCTGATCTAAGTTTCTGACTCTGCAATATCCAGGTACCTGTTCTTCTGAATTATCTTACACATTCTGTTCTCCATTAGTACTTTAGGCTTTTCCCCAAAGTCAAAAATTTCAGGGGCACTGGCTCAATGTTCCAGCTTATCAGCTGTCACAGGCCTTAAAAATTCAGGAAGGAGGGTCTGTGTGCTCAGGGAATTTCATCTAGCATTACTTATAAGTTTGGAAATTTGGAACCAAGGAGTATATCCAAAATAGGAGATTGTCTAAATAAATTAAGATGCATCGATGTGCTGAACTATTATGCAGAAATATAAAATGATGCCCAGAAAATGTGACCAAAAGTTCATCATTGGACTGTGGTGGAGGGTGGACAGGTGTGCACTGGCCAATTGTTCTAACTTTACTATATGCAGGAAAATTCTCATGAGAAAAGGTTTGGGGAAGTCTTAAAAAACGATATCATGGTTCATGCCACAGAGGGACTCAAAAAAAAAAAACACATAAAATAAGACCAACATACATTATGATTACAACCACGTTGAAACACACATGAGAAGAAAGAATAACACTTCAATTTGTTGTCATGCATCAAGTACATAAAATGAGTCACAACTGTAAAACATTTACACTAATTCTGAAAGGGGTTACTGTTAATTTCCTTTCACTAGGACCATCTCCTTGTTCTCTGTATCACTTTTCAGCTGTTGTGCTGCCCAAAGTCGAGCCCAGCTCCTTCAGTGAGTGCCAGATATGGAGGGAAGTTCAGACCGGTTTCTTGGGGCTGGACTTGTGTGTATGTCTCTGTTTGCTGGAGGTGGAGGGAGGCTTTCGTTGTTCCTCTTGTTAGCAGAGTACGCGAATAGGACTTTTGATTTTTAACCTCATTTTCCTCTGAACCCCAAATCCTTTTCTGGTTACCTATCATTTTCCTTTTTTATCCTTCTGGAGTTTCCCAGTCAAATGTAGTTCTATTTTATATTTATACATAAGAGTTAAGACTCTTTTATAATATTAAACTCATTCTTCAAAGAATGTAACCCCTCCCCCCCACCACTGTAATATCCCCATGCAGATCTTATTATGTCATCAAAATGATGTTGCTCCTACTTGAGGCATTGTCCCTTGATCCTAGAACAATGAGGAGCCCAGATACTTGGTCATGGGCAATAAAAAAGCATTCCAATAGGAGACTTCACCCAGTACCCAATCTTGCTCCCCTTCTGGCAAACTTCATAGGCATAGCTGTTCACTGCCTTGTTTTAATGAGATGATGTTGCACAAAATATTGCATGTAAAACACTTAGTGCCTGGTGCACACATGTATTTGTGCCAACTGTGGGCAGATAAAACTGGCATATTTCCTTTCTTCTAAGTTGCTGGCACTGGGGTCACTGTAAGACAACATTGGTGGGAATTTTAGGGAATAGTCTGCTATTGAAAGGCAGGATTGATGACCTCCCATTCTCCTGTAGTCATATTTCAAAGAGCAGGTCCAAGCTCCTTACTGGAGGATCCCATGAGGTCACTGCAAGGGACAGCTAAGGAGGCAGAGAGAATGGCCTAGGTAAATTCAACAATGTCACACAATGGTTGCTGATGAAAAATTGTTCATGCTACACCAAAAAGAAACCTGATAAATCTTCCAGCTAACGTTAATATCCTCAGTTCATTCCTCAACCTGCTAAAGAGCATCTATGAAAAATCCACAGGTAACACCATACTTAATGGTGGAAGAGTAAATGCTTTGCCCCTGAGATCAGGAACAAGACAAGGATATTTTATAGATTTCCCTATTCTGGACTTTTGTATGAATGGAATCATATAAAATGTCATCTTTTGCAACTGGCTTCTTTCACTTAGTGTGATGTTTTTAAGGTTCATCCATGTTGTAGCATGTATCATTATTTTATTCCTTTTTATGGCCAAATAATATTCCATTGTATGGATATATCACATTTGCTTATCGAATAATCATTTGATGGACATATGGGTTGTTTCCTCTATTTGGCTATTATGAATAAAGATGAAATTCATATTTGCCTACAAGTGTTTGTGTGGACATACGTTTTCATTTCTTTTGGGTATATGCCTAGAAGTGGAATTACTGGGTTATTGTTAAGTCTACATTTTATTATTATTATTATTATTTTATAATTTTATTTATTTCTTTCTTTTTCCCCAAAGCCCCAGTAGATAGTTGTATGTCGTAGTTGCACATCCTTCTAGTTGCTGTATGTGGGACGTGGCCTCAGCATGGCCGGAGAAGCACCGCGTCGGTGCACGCCCCGGATCCGAACCCAGGCCGCCAGCAGCGGAGCACGTGCACCCAACCGCCAAGCCATGGGGCCGGCTCTACATTTGATTTTTTGAGGAACTGCTGGACTGTTTTCCAAAATGTCTGCACCATTTTATATTCCTATAATGTATGAGGGTCCCAGTTCATCCATATCCTCTAGAACACTTGTTCATTTCTGTTTTGTTTCATTCTGTTTTTGGGCTAGCCTAGTGAGTGTGAAGTGGAACATTATTGTGGGTTTGATTTGCATTGCCTTAATAACTAATGACCTCGAGCATCTTTTCATGTGCTTGTTGGCCATTTGTATATACCTTCTTTAGAGAAATTTTTGTACAAGTCCTTTGCCAATTTTTTTTTATTGATATTTTAATGGTTTCTAACATTGTGAAATTTTGGGTTGTACATTTTTGTTTGTCCATCACCCCATATATGACTCCCTTCACCCCTTGTGCCCACCCCCCACCCCCACTTCCCGGGTAACCACAGTCCGGTTTTCTCTGTCCATGTGTTGGTTTATATTCCACATATGAGTGAGATCATACAGTGTTTGTCTTTCTCTTTCTGGCTTATTTCACTTAACATAATACGCTCCAGGCCCATCCATGTTGTTGCAAATGGGACGATTTTGTCTTTTTTTATGGCTGAGTAGTATTCCATTGTATATATATACCACATTTTCTTAATCCAATCGTCAGTCAAGGGACACTTAGGTTGCTTCCACTTCTTGGCTATGGTGAATAATGCTGCAATGAACATAGGGGTGCATAAGCCTCTTTGGATTGTTGATTTCAGGTGCGTTGGATAGATTCCCAGTAGTGGGATGGCTGGATCATAGGGCATCTCTATTTTTAATTCTTTGAGGAATCTCCATACCGTTTTCCATAGAGGCTGCACCAATTTGCATTCCCACCAGCTGTGTATGAGGGTTCCTGTTTCTCCACATCCTCTCCAACATTTGTTGTTTTTTGTCTTGGTGATTATAGCCATTCTAACGGGCGTGAGGTGGTATCTTAGTGTTGTTTTGATTTGCATTTCCCTGATGATTAGTGATGTTGAGCATCTTTTCATGTGCCTATTGGCCATCTGTATATCTTCCTTGGAGAAGTGTCTGTTCATTT
Organism: Diceros bicornis minor; assembly: GCF_020826845.1. NCBI lineage: Eukaryota > Metazoa > Chordata > Mammalia > Perissodactyla > Rhinocerotidae > Diceros > Diceros bicornis. The sequence continues at coordinate 123,420,470 of NC_080781.1, read as the reverse complement.
CCTCTGCCCATTTTTTGATCGGGTTGTTTGTTATTTTGTTGTTCAATTGTGTGAGTTCTTTATATATTATGGAGATCAACCCCTTGTCAGATGTATGTTTTGCAAATATTCTCTCCCAGCTGGTTGGTTGTTTGTTCATCTTGATTCTGGTTTCATTTGTCTTATAAAAGCTCTTTAGTCTGATAAAGTCCCACTTGTTTATTTTTTCTTTAGTTTCCCTAGTCTGGGTAGGCATGTCATCCGAAAAGATTCCTTTAAACCCAATGTCAAATAGTGTGTTGCCTATATTTTCTTCTATGAGTTTTATAGTTTCAGGTCTCACCTTCAGGTCTTTGATCCATTTTGAGTTAATTTTTGTGAATGTCCTTTGCCAATTTTTAAATTGAGGTTTTGACTTTTTGCTGTTCAGTTGTAAAAGTTGTTTATATATTCTGGATGTTAGAATGATATTTTTGCCAAAGACACCAAGACAATTCAGTGGAGAATGGATAATCTTTTAAACAAATGGTCCTAGGAGAACTGGGTAGTTACATGCAAAAGGATGAAATTGGACCCTTACCTCACATGATATACAAAAATTAACTCAAAATGGATCAAAGACCTAAATGTAAGTGCTAAAAGTATAAAACTCTTAGAAGAAAACATAGGGGTCAATTTTCATGACCTTGGATTTGGCTATGGTTTCTTAGATATGATGCCAAAAGCACAACTAACAAAAGAAAAAATAGAGACATTATGCTTCATCAACATTTTTTAAAGTTTTGAATCACTGGACACTCTCACAAGAATGAAAAGGCAACTCACAGAATGAGAGAAAATATTTGCAAATCATACATATGGCAAGATCTAGTGTCCAGACTATAAAGAACTCTTATATCTTAACAAAAAGACAAATAATCCAATTTTTTAAAAATGGTCAAAGGACTTGAATAGATATTTCTCCAAAGAGGATAAATAAAGGGCAAATAAGCACATGAAAAGATGCTCAATTAATCATTAGGGAAATGCAAATCAAAACCACAATGAGATACCTTGGGACTTGGAGTTTACTAAGGATCCATATCTACAGATTTGGGATGTATCCACTGCTACTCCCTACTTCCATCCCCTAGCTACCATATCCAAATATTCCTAAATGCTAAGGACTTTTCATTTCTTACCTTAATACATCCTCACAATGATAAATAGGTACTATTATTGTCCTCGCTTTATAAATGACAAAAATGAGGTTAAACCACTTGCCAAGGGACATAGAGTTAGTCAGTTACAGAGCTGACTAGGGATAGAAATTCAGGACTTTCTGACCCAAAGTCTGGGTACTGAACACTACACTACACTGATTATCAGTTCCAGTTCAGCCTCCAGAGCCTTTAAAACAATATTTAAACTTCGTTCTAGCTAGAAACTTTGTTCAAAAGATCAGTTTCAAGTCTTTGATTCTGATGGATGCTGGGGATCCTTGTCCAATATTTGGTTAGGCAGGTATGACTCCACTGCAAAGACCTGGTTTTATAGACTGAATTGTGTCCCCCTGACATACAAATTCATATTGAAGCCAGTGATATAATAGAAAATATACATATATTTGGTCTCTGTCCCTGTTCCTGGCACAAAGCTCCTAAAACCCTTGTAATTTCCTAAGTGATAAGAACACTAGGAGCATCTCTTGTTCTAATATTTAGCTTTTGATCCTGTCCCTGCCACAGGACTCCTAAAACCCTTGTAAATTTTTTTTGTGTGTGTGAGGAAGATCAGCCCTGAGCTAACATCCGTGCTAATCCTCCTCTTTTTGCTGAGGAAGACCGGCTCTGAGCTAACATCTATTGCCAATCCTCCTCCTTTTTTTCCCCAAAGCCCCAGTAGATAGTTGTATGTCATAGTTGCACATCCTTCTAGTTGCTGTATGTGGGACACGGCCTCAGCACCGCCGGAGAAGCGGTGTGTCGGTGTGTGCCCAGGATCCGAACCCGGGCCGCCAGTAGCGGAGCACGCACACTTAACCGCTAAGCCACGGGGCCGGCCCACCCTTGTAAATTTTTAAGTGATGAGAGCACTAGGAGCATCTTTTGTTCTAATGAAGTGACTCTGGGTGGGCTCCTGTATGGCTGCTGGTCACCAGAAAGGCCAAGTCATGATTAGGAGCTTGGAATTTTCAGCTCCATCCCCCACTTCTCCAGAGAGGGGAAAAGGGCTGAACATGGCACTAATAATTGATCATGCTACATGAGGAAGCTTCCATAAAATCCCAATAGTGTGGGGTTGGGAGAGATTCCAGGTTGGTGAACATGTCCGTGTTGGGAGGATGACATACCCCAACTCCACAGGGACAGAAGTTCCTATGTTTGGGACCCTCCCAGATCTCACCCTAGGTATCTCTTCATCTGGTTGCTCATCTGTATCCTGTTCATCTGTATTCATTGTCATATCCTTTAATAAACTGGTCAATGTAACTAAGTGTTTCCCTGAGTTCTGTGAGCTGCTCTAGCAAAGTAATTGAACCTGAGGAGGGGGTCATGGGACCCTCCGATCTATAGCCGTTTGGTCAGAAGCACAGGTGACAACCTGGACTTCCGATTGGTGTCTGAAGTGTGTGTGTGTGTGTGTGTGTGTGTGTGTGTGTATGTGAGGGGGGCAATCTTGTGGGATTGAGCCCTTAATCTATGAGATCTGACATTATCTTCAGGTAGATAGTATCAGAATTGAATTAAATTGTACGACACCCTGCTGGTATCACAGAGAATTGCTTGGTGTGGGGAAAAACCTCCACACATTTGGTGACCAGAAGTGAAGTGTTTTATGTGAATAGTAAAGGAGACTCACAGGGAAGAAAACTCATAGGGAAGAATCTATGTAGGGTTTTTCCCTACATAGGAAGGAAAAAATTGAATTTTTCCTTTTTTAAAGCCCTAATCTCCAGTACCTCAGAATGTGACTGTATTTGCAAACAGGGTCTTTAAAGAGGCGAGTAAGGCCGGCCTCGTTGCTTAGCGGTTCAGTGTGCACACTCTGCTACTGGTGGCCCGGGGTTCGGATGCCAGGCGCGCACCAATGCACTGCTTCTCCGACCATGCTGAGGCTGCGTCCCACATACGCAACTAGCAGGATGTGCAACTATGACATACAACTATCTACTGGGGCTTTGGGGGGAAAAATCAGATTTAAAGAGTCGAGTAAATTAAAATGAAGCTGTTACGGTGGGCCCTAATCCGATCTGATTGGTGTCCTTATAAGAAAAGGAGATTAGGACATACAGAGAGACACCAGGGATGCGCTTGCAAAGAGGAAAGACCACATGAGGACACAGCGAGAAGGTGGCCATGTGCAAGCTGAGGAGAGAGGCCTCAGAAGAAACCAACCCTGCTGGCATCTTGATCTGGGACTCTTAGCCTCCAGAACTGTGAGAAAATCAATTTCTGTTGTTTTAAGTTACCCAGTCTGTGGTATTTTGTTATGGCAGCCCTGGCAAATGAACACACCAAATACACTGTGGGAGGTAAGACCTGTGATGCACACTTTCTCTCTAGCCTCAGTTAACATGCTGATTCTTTAGACAAAGGCTTCCAGATAACTGCATACTGTGATGTGGTTTGTGAATGAAAAATTATTTCTACTCCAGAAATTCATCACCAGTGTGTTGAATCTTGTAGAGGTAAGTTGTTTTCATCCTTTGTCTTGTTTCGTTCTCTTAAATTTTAGTTGGCAAAGAGTATCTATTAAAAGAGAGGCAATGTTTTAGGGAAAAGAAAGCAGAGCCCCAGTGGTGAGGTGGTAAGTGACTTTACACTCGCTCACCACCATCATCCAGCTGCTTCCTCCCCACTTCATAACGGAAGTTTGTATCTCTTAGGTGATTATATGAAAAGGTAGCAATAAAATGTAGTTTCGATACCTGCTGTAGTTCTGGCCGATAATCAAATCTATTTCGTTAAACAATTTAAAATAAAAAACTTCATGCTGACTTACTTTTTGTGTAACAGCACAGAACAGAAAACAGAAGTGATCATAAATATCAGACATTTTACAGAATAATAAAGCCAGATACAGCATCATATGAATAACAGATTCCTGTGGGTTAACTTGTGTTTGTACACAAAGGTCAGCTACATTCCCTATTGTTTAATCTGCTGTCATCTTAGATACAGAATGTTTTTCACTGGCTTTATAAATAAATTAATCTTCTTGGGATAAAATAAAATTAAAAATGAAGTGTTTCTCAACTTCCCTGCAACAGCAGGTCATTATGGTTGATGCCCACGAAATAGTCAATGCAGTGGGTTTTGTTCTACTTCTCATATTTAAAGCAAATTTATAAAAGACTTCTATTTCTTACTGTTGCCAGGATTATTTACAATGTCCAGTTACCCACTCTAACATTTTCTCTCTCATAGATTTCCCATTAGGAAAAGAACTTTTTATTAGTGTGACTTCTCCCACATGCTTCTGAAGGAGAATATGCTCTCTGCTCTGGTGTGCAATGTGGCAGAATATTTACCTGTGCAGCCAGGTTTCTTTCCTGCAGATCAGCACAGTCCCCTTTATCACGCGCCTCCTCTGAGACACAGGCCCACGGAGGGACAGGAGAGCCCAGCTCCCTGTGGTCTGCCTTCCCATCACTCCATTTCCTGGTCCTCAGCCTGAAAGGTCATGGGGTACTTCCACCCTAGACTAAAAGAATATGTCCCCACCAATCCTTCCCTTATTTGCCCTCTCTTTAGCAGGGAGGAGTGGACATGGCACAGCTCTTGTTTTGGGTTGGTCCTTGAATAGAGGACCATTCTTAAGTGTTCTTGACCTTGTGGAATGATTTCAGTTCTGACCCTACTGTGCCTTACACACCCAGACCTACCTAACCGCTACTAAAAGTTGCAGTGGGAAAATATTTAGGGACACGAAACCAAGGTTTTCTTTCCCAAAATCATTCTTGCTGCCCCTGACGCCTCCCCCATTGAAGCTGAGGAATCCCCTTCAACAGAAGAATGGCAGAAACCAGCATCCAATCAAGGCGTAGCTTCAGATTTCTGAAATAGGTTCTGGAGCCCATTGCATAGACCTTAGTTTTTTTTAAATATTTTTTGTTTTTTGGGGGGTTTTTTTGGTGAGGAAGATTGGCCCTGAGCTAACGCCAGTTGCCCATCTTCCTCTTTTTGCTTGAGGAAGAGTGGCCCTGAGCTAACATCCGTGCCCACTTTCCTCTATTTTGTACATGGATTGCGGCCACAGCATGGCTTGATAAGCAGCGCATAGGTCCGTGCCTGGGATCCGAACCTGCAAACCCAGGCCACTGAAGTGGAGCACACTGAACTTAACTGCTACGCCACCAGGCCGGCCCTGTAGACCTTAGTTTTTAAAGTTAACACTTTCATTTGCAAAATCCAGGCTTTGTTGAAAGAAGTATATGCCGGGGCAGGGTAGGGGGCGCACAGTGTAGGTATGTACTGCCAGACAGGCTGTGCACTGCACAACTCCTGGGTGCGTCACATGTGAATGGATCCTCTTTAATTGCAGAGTGCACAACCTGCATAGCTGTATGTAATGACCCTAGAGAGCAGCTTGGAAAGAAAGGAGAGAAATGTGAAAGGTTAGGAATCCAAGAGCAGGATGGCACCTGGCTCCACATTCTACCTGGAGCTCTGGGAAGAAGACATCCTCTCAGTGCCCTACACCAACAGGAGGAGGCAAGAGGAGGTCAGAAATGACAGCCTGGCATTTAGGGAAGAGAGACCCTGAGACTGCCTTTGGGTTTCCCAAGGCTTATTGATAGCATAAATGAGTTCCAGCTGCAGGCCTCAGAAAGCAACTCGATAGAAATGCTGCGGGGACTGGTAACAAGACAAGGCCTAGGACTTGGAAGCAGATGGCCCAGAGTGCGCAAATATCCTGATTGGAGCCATGACAGCAGCCACCAGCACCAGCAGCAGAGGCTGGTGTGTGCCAAAGGCTAGGAAGGACCAGTTACACCCATCCGCCAAAGATGCCGGAGGGACATGACAAACACCCCAAGACTAAGGGAGACAAGATAGCAATGGGGTCAGGTCTGTCCTTGCTGCTATCATCTGCAGCTAGATAATTTCTTGAGGAGGAGGAAGGGGAAGAGGAGTGAGAAGCAGAAGAGGAGGGGAAGGAGGAGAAAAGCAAGGGGGAGAAACAGAGGAGGACGAATAGGAGGACCAAGGGGGATGAGGAGGACAAAGAGGGAAGGGGGGGCAGGCAAGAAGGGGGCGGAGGGAGGACACATGAGAGGAAAGAGCAGCTCTGATAGGGATGTTGGATTTTGAATCCACACAATTGAAATGCAGAACAAAATAAGTAATTAAGTGCCCCAAAGAGATTAAGTTTTAAACCAGAAGAGACTGAGTCACCTTAAAGTGGCAAGGTTTAATAATTTCCTCCATCAGTAGAAATGGAGGTTCATGAGCAAGTTGACATCAGTTACAGAGATATAAAGAAAGCTGTTCATTTCCGAACAGGTGAGTTACTACTTGAAATTACGAATCTGCTAGAAAGTGCCAACATCCACAAAACTTCCAAGTGGTGTCAAAATGCTTGCACGTCCATTGGGAAGTTTCTCTTATTCTATAGCTGAACTTCATGAAACAGTTATCAGCTATTACATGAATCAAAGCTCTCCATGCTAAAAAATAAGGAAAGCTGAGTTAAATAAAAAATATGTATTTGTAATTGCAGGATTTTTGGAATCTTTGGTACTGAAGGGCACCATCTGACTCCACCCACTGACACCTGATGGACAGTGCCCTCAGGCTGCCCGAGACCTCAGTGACAGTTCTGAGCCCCGCTGTCTTATGCAGAACCCGCTGTCTTATGCAGAACCCGGGAGACATAAGGAAGCGCACAGCAGGAAGGGGAAGGAGCGTTCTCTCAGGGAGGAACAGCTCTGTTGGGCACACCTTTCCCCAAATGCTCCCAGTCTCCATCCGAATAACTGCTTGCTCCTTCCTCTGCTTGGCGTGCCCTGATCTCTCCCCGTCCCACCTGCTCTGGGTCTTGCATCAAGGATCCTCCTCCTTGCAATAAGCTCATTTACTCAAACACATTCATTTCTCAGGCTGGGAAATAAAAAATCCAAGGGCCCTTGCAGCAGTTGAGGTGAGGGGATTTGTTGAGTTACAGTGGGGTCAAAAAAGAGGTTAGGGGTGAAGAGGATTCAGGCTGAGTAGGGAGAAGGTGCTGGCACTACCAAGAGGGCCAAGAGTAGCAGAGTACAAGAAAGGTGAGGAGCTCTGTTCCGGGCCCCCAGTCTTCTCTGGGCCTTGTCCTCCCTTATAACCATTGTCCTGCGGGTAGATGTGAGATTAAGGAAAAAATATTTCAGACACTGAATACGCTGGCACTCAAAAGGCCTGGTATTATGCATATGCACATGTACAAGTATACATAACGCACAAGCAGTGTGTACATGTACATTGCACACAGCTCCAGTATTCTGCTGGAGGGTCTCTGATCATCGCCCAGAGCACAGACCTCTCCATGCATATCAGGGAACCCCTTCCTCCTCCTTTTTCCTTCAAGCTGGCACTAACTTGGAGTGGAGTGAGGGGGAGGAGGGGAGGCAATAGAGAAGAGGGAGGGATAGGGGGCCCACTCCTTCCTGGTTTCATTTCTGCTTCTTGTTCCTGTTTCTGTCCCCACACCAAAAAGACCAATGAGTAGTGGGCATTGGGTCCCTCTTTTCTAGACCTTTGAGAGTGATCGAGAATCTTCCCTGGACATTTGGCATTGGCTCTCCAGACACTGGACGGGGGATGTTGGTCAAGCCCTATAGGAAGAAGGACTCATATCAGAGGAGGGCTGTGAGCCCCTAGACAAACTAAAGGGCAGGAGGTCCCTAAGGAAAATGAGTGTGGACATGGCTGGTCCTGTGCAGCAGGCCCAGGGTCCACTTCCTATCACTATCTTTTCCTAACCCCCTGTGTCTCTCTCTGTCTCCCCCTGCCTCTGTCTCTCTCTCACTCTCTTGGCTAGTCACGCCCCCTTTTGAATTTCTTACATGTGATTCTGACTTCTGGAGAGACAAATCACGCCCTCCAAGTGGACACTTTGAGACCTCATCCTCCCAGTAGGTGAAGGATATTTTCCTCCTGTAAACTCGGCCCACCATTGAGCTTCTGTAAAGCGCCTCTGTGGTCTTCAACCCACCCAGAATGTCCCATGTTAGTCCACGCCCTCCCGTGGGTGAGTGGTCAGCACTCACACGAGTGTGTGTGATCACCTTCCTTGCCGGTCCTCCATGGATGGTCAGGGAGCCCCTGTGAGATGGGGGGTAGTTGGAACCAACTGTTCTGGGGAGTCAGAACCAGTCTGAGATGAGAGAGAGAGAGCGTTCCCCCTGAACATCCTGCTGCACTCCTTGGGGGACCTTTACTACATATGTATATATTCAAGACTGCTTGGCACATTTTAGTTACCTTTTGCTACATTCCTCTGTGATGCTTGTTTTTTCCCTCGATATGAAGATTGTGAGGTTTATCCACATTGGTACATGAAGCTCTACGGCCTGAGTGTTACGTCTTCTCTTGGTTGCCAGTGGATTGACTGTAGGAGGTTGGCTGTCATCGATCTCTGCTCCCTGGTGTGTTTCCTTCTTGCCCTACCAGCTGGTCTCCAGCCTCAGGTCTTCACTTTCCTCCAGCTCACAGCCTGTTTCCTCATGAGTGGTAGGTTACTAGTCACTCACACGGGGGTGTTGAGACCCTCGCCTCTACCCCACAGCCACACCTGACCCTCTGAGGAAGGACTAGTGGCTATGTTTGACAATGCCAAAGCAGAGAGTGCACAGCCAAGGGGATAGGAACAGGGAGGAGGGTGAAAAAGACACAGAGGGGGTGGGGGTGTCAATAGTTCTGCATAACACAGAGCTGGGAGAGACTGGGCTAAGGGGAGCGAGAATATAGCCCCTGAGACATGGGTGCAGGAGGAAAGACAGGAAGGGTTTTGTAGGAATGCTCTACAAGTTGTGAGGACACAATGGAGAGGAGAGGAGAGGGGGGAGAGAGAGGCTGCCTGGAGTTTCCTTCTGGACATCACATTGCAGGATAAGAGTCCTGCTTGGAATGTGTGATGGTTTGAACTTTTCCTCTTGTTTTGATGTAAGCTTACTCGTCGTTTAGGCTTTCCCAATCCCCCTGCCCCTACCCCTGAGCTCTCCCTGTCCTGCCTTCAGCTTAGCTCTCACTCCTGAATGCCCAGTTCCTACAATTCCCATTTCCAGTTTCTCCCAGTGAGATCTGACTTTCCCAACACAGGCCTTTGGGGAGCCTTTTTTGTGGAAGCCCTCGCACAAGTCTTGTGGACCAAGGGCTGGCTTCGCTTCAGTCAAGTGACTTCTCTTCAGTCAGCTGTGGCCTGAACTGGTTTGTTTCACATGGTACAAATAAAGGGCCCTGGGGATTCCACTTCTTTGGGGACAGTGAGAAGAACGATTCCTTTTAGAAGGCCTTGAAGGTGTGATGTCCCCAAATTAAAATGCCTTGTGCTCTGATTTTTTAATATTAAATAGAACCAACCAAGACACAGTGCTGCAGTTTCTAAATGGCACTCTCCTAAGCGTCAGAATAATAAAAAGAGGGGTAACTTAAACCTCCCACCCCCTCATGGCCTGTTCTCAATGTTTTCTCACCAGGGGAGGCCACTAGTTTTTAGAGGGGAGCACAGTGGAGGTCTCTGCAAAACGCCTAGGAAGAGGAGTCTGGAGTCTTGGAGTGACCCAGTATACATAACTATCCCCTTCCTATTTCATCAGATTAAAGGTGGAAGAAATCTGATATGCAGCATGATCTCACCATCTCCCAGTGTCTGAGACTCCTGCATAGAATGTTAGAAGGAATAGGCTCCCCTCTCCAGTGCTACCCAAGAAAGCTGTATGGGCATAAAGACCTGTCAGACCAAAAGGAGCAAAAACACAGCTTTTATTTGAACAGCTGAAACAAGGCAAGAGTTTGTTATTTTAAATCTCTTTTTTTCTTGCATTTTTCAAAATTAAGGGCAGGCATAAGCAGGTAAGACAGATGATTTTTTGGCAAAGGCCAACTCCACCCTGGTGTGGCTCTTGTCAGCATCCACAGCCACTGTGACAGATCCACATCATTTCTGTGCCTCCCCAGTTGCCTACCAACTAAAAAGCTCAGCACGTTTTTGGAGACCAGAGTGGGTTTTAGGTATTCATCTATCTTCCTCCTGATGCTCGGTGAGGGGCTGCTCGGCTTAACTTCAGAGCCTCCTTTATCCATGACTGGTTGACACCACAGATGGATTCAGGAAGAGAGCACAACCGAGAAAGCCTGAAAAAGATGATGAAACCCACTTAATCCAGTGTCTCCAGGGGCCCCTTCCCCGTGCCACCTCACCGCCACACTCACACTCATTTCCAGAGTAGATGTAAGAGATTGCTTTGGGGCATCACATGACCTCAAATGCCAAGCTTATCATTTCTTTCACTCTGTTATAGGCATGAGTCTGCATCGAAAATCTATATTCTGTTCCATTGACATATTTTCCATTCCTATTTTAATTGCTAAATGGATAGTGTAGGTTTTCCTATCTTGGAGGGCAATGTCAGTATCATGGCTGCTCCCACAGATGTTCTCTTCTGTTTAATTGAATAATCAGCTCATTTTATTTCATGGCAAAATCCTGTTAAGGTTCGTGACTGAATTCTTAGGTTTATTTGGGGAAGAATTGCTAGGATTACAATAATTAATTTTCCTAACCAGCCAGAAATGGTGTTTTTAGTGTCACGCAGGAAACTCATAAAAAAGTTTCAGGCATATTTCCCTCATTTTTTTTTTTTTTGTGAGGAAGATCAGCCCTGAGCTAACATCCGTGCTAATCCTCCTCTTTTTTTGCTGAGGAAGACCGGCTCCGAGCCAACATCCACCGCCAATCATCCTCCTTTTCTTTTCCCCAAAGCTCCAGTAGATAGTTATATGTCATAGTTGCACATCCTTCTAGTTGCTGTATGTGGGACGCAGCCTCAGCATGGCCAGAGAAGCGGCGCGTCGGTGAGCACCTGGGATCCGAACCCGGGCCGCCAGCAGCAGAGCGCGCGCAATTAACTGCTAAGCCACGAAGCCAATCCTCCCTCTGTTTTTAAAAATGATATTGGGCCGGCCCCGTGGCTTAGCGGTTAAGTACGCGTACTCTGCTGCTGGCGGCCCGGGTTCGGATCCCGGGCGCACACCGACGCACTGCTTCTCCGGCCATGCTGAGGCCACGTCCCACATACAGCAACTAGAGGGATGTGCAGCTATGACATAGAGCTATCTACTAGGGCTTTGGGGGGAAAATAAATAAAATCTTTAAAAATGATATTCACTTGTGTTCTGTGGACAGTTTGAACTGGTTTATTATTCCTATTGTTTTACATTTCATTCTTAGAGGAGTATATAATATCTTCTTTTGTGCATTTAACTTGTATCCAATCTTACTTTTTTGTAAAATATCTGGGTGATTGACTTGGTTTTTCTAAAGAGACATTCACTTCAGACAAAGGCAATTTTTACAATTTCCTTATGTAAATGAATTATAATGTATCAATATGAAATAAAGTGCAGCTATTGAAACAGATGAAAGGGTCCTCTATGTACTGACTGGAAATGATCCCCAAGAAATGGTACTTGAAGAAAGAAACTTGAAAAACAATATGTATCTTACCATCCCATTTGTCCTTCTTCACAGAGTCATCTATAGCGATAAAAGTAAATGTAAAGGATAAAATCTGAAAAATATACAGCAAACTGCTACGGCAGCTCTTCTGGTGTAAGATGGTGGAGTATAGGAAAGGAAGGGGATTATCAGTTGATCTCTATAAATGTAATTCTTACTTGTATTTTCTATAACAAGAATGTAAAAATATGTGTAAGTCAATCTGTAAAATTCTTTAAATAAGCCAAGATTGCTCAGAAGCATAGACTTGAGACACAGAGAGGCGCAAACACCAAGGCAGGTTGACCTAGGCTCAGTGCTTCCTCCCGGGAAGGGCACTGGAGCTCAGAGGAAAGGCACCAAAACCACCAAACAAACAATAAGTGAACCAACCTGTAACTGGAGTTCCAGGCAAGAGAGCAGACTTCGCCAGGGCAGAGTGTCTACCCTGTCTGTGACTTTAAGAGGTTCTCATTCAGGAGGGAAAGAGGAGGTGAGGACACCTCTTCTCCAGTCTCCTAGGCTCCCTAGGCCTCCCCATTTTCCCAGGAATACATATGGTAAAGACAAGAGTGACAACATCTGCAAGACCACACCTCTGTTCAGGGGCTCTGCCTCCAGGCACTTCCCCAAGGGTGTTACATACAGCAGCTCAGTGGACTTCTAACAGTTTATGGGGCCACTGTCACACCCATTTATCCAGGGCAGGAAACTGAGGGACAGGAAAGTTATGTAACTGGCCCAAGGTCACATACTGGTATGTGGAAGAACCAGGATGTGAACACAATTTGTCTGGCTTCAGCACCCCAGCCCCCACCCCTGCCCTTCAGGATGCCTCCTCTTGTTTCTTGTGGAAGGTAAGGAAACAATCCTCGTCCTTCCATTTGCTTTGAACACTGAACACAGTATCTCAGTGTCTTTCCATGGTTCTCTATGGGATGGGAGGAAACCTGGGTAACTGAGCCTCCCCTGCCACTCAAGGAAGGGAGTATGTGGCCTGGGTCCCTCTTACAGGCACCTGTGCCTCCATTTCCTCAGTGGTTATGTGAGACTGAGGGGGGCATCTAGTGGGGCCAAGTCACATCTCTTCATCATAGTCATTTTAGTTCCTCAGGAGAACAGCTCTATAAAACACACAAGGTCCTTTCCTCACCAGTATTCCTCTGACATCCCATCAAAATCCATGTCCTACCTCTAGACAATGCGCACACGGCTCACACTTCAATGTTAACTCTATAGTTGTTCCGTATCAGAGACTTGCAAGGTAATACGGCATGAGAAGTATGACTACTCAGCCAAAATTTCTACAATTAAACACTCCATATATGATGTGAGTTGGTATTTAAACCAGTATTTTGGTATTTTAAATTGGTAGTAATTTCAGAACCATGGCCAAGGCTAGATCCAGAGATCGAGTAAAATTAAAAGAGTAAAAAATTAAAGAGTAAAAAATTCTACCTGAGACTGCATGTCTCTCTGGGTGATTGGATCTTGAGGCCAGAATCACTATCCACTGCCCAGTGGACCTGCTGAAATGCAATGAACACTGTTAGGACGTTTTGGTAACTCCTCCCACAGGAGAAGTTTTAATGGAGAGATTTTGCACAAGCCAAGGAAAAGCTCTGAGGGCAAGATAGCTGAGTATCCTATCCAGGGAACGGATATGGAGAATGTACCCAAACAAGGGTAATATCTGCCCCCTCTTCTGGCACCTCTCACTCACTCATTGTATTCAGCCCTGAAGCACAAGTAAGCCAGGTGGTGATGGCCAGTGTGTGGATCTTGCCATTGCATGTGGTCATAAGGTTCTGTGAGCCATTGTGAGTCACCATGACTCCTCTTGCTGCTTAACCAATGATGCCCTGGGACTCAGGGAAAGGTAATGGGATAAGGGGAAAGGGAATATTTCCTCTCCTTCTTTGCTCTCTCTTCCAGACCAATTGTTATTCCTGTAGGGAACATGGCTGCTCAAAATAACTCCTATGGTCTGGGTAAAACACTCAGGTACACCTAGATAATGTAGCATCTTTATCTGCCATTATAATATGAATTGACTTGATGAACTCCAACCCTGTTGGGTTATAGCTATGCAGAAGACTAACATCTGCCCATATTAGTAAGATGATGCTGTATATAAGTGGTTAGGAGCACAAACTGAAGAGACATGCTGTTTAATTTCCAATCCCAGTTCTATGTGACCCTGGGCAAGTCTTTTAACTTCTCTGATCCACGGGATCCCCCTTTGTAAAGTGCGAATGACAACAACACTTCCTCCTCTTAGGAGTTTGTGAAGATTAAATGAGATGATACTATGAAAGCACTCAGAACAGCATCTAGCAAGCAGGTAGTGCTCAGATGACCTCAGCATTCATCATTGTGGTCATCTCCGCCAACCTCTCTGATTTAAGCAGTCTTGGATATATATTCAATCCCTTCAGAGTTCACCTCCCCAGTGGCACTGTTCCCCTCCTCTCCATCCCATTTCCAAAGAAGAGGTCTTGGGGTAAGGCAAAGCTCCTGATCCTCACAGTATCAGAAGGGGCAGGGCTCCTGAGTCTCAAGCTGGTCTCCACACCATGGCTGATGGTCAGGTCCTTGGCTATGCAATTACTTGTGTTCACTCAAAAGAGGATATTCCCTTTGTGTCCCTGGAGGTTCTGCCAGCATCTGCTGTTGAGAACTTCAGCTAGAATCACTCAGCCTGCGCCACTTGCCCAGAGAGCTAGGACAACTACCCTTGCAGCCACGCATGAGCTCAACTCCAGGTCTCACTGGGACTGGGGATGCCGAGGTCTGCCTGTGACCCAGATGGGTGCCAGTCTGGGCACCTGGGCTTGAAGCACTGCTGCTGGTGATACTGACGGTGCTCAGGGAGTCATGACCCCAAGCAGGCCCAAGACCACGAGATTGCATAGTCTACAGACACACCAACCTGCAGCCTCTGTCTACAGTGTTGTTGGTGGCAAAGAGGTATGCATGTGTCCTCAGGCAAGAAAATACATTTTTATTAACGCAGTGCGAGGCACTGATGTAAAGGTGAGCTTCACGTCCGAATGGAATAAGAGTTAATATACTAGCAGCAGCACCCTGAAATTTAAAGGGTAATTGTATACTGCATATAATTGGTGTGACATTTATCATTAATTTGTAAGAATCCTGACATAATAAAAAGACTCTACTCCCTTACTTTGGAAATCAACTTGTTATTTGTGCACATGTTTCCCACTTTACCTTGCTTGGGTTAATAACAGAAGCACTGACATAAGGTAAATGTGTGTCCAAATCCCAGTGCTGACACTTACAAGCTGTGAGAATGTGGACCATCTGTGTTGACTTCTCTAAGCCTTATTTTCTCATCTGTAATGTGCAGTCCTGATCACTTTTACCCCAGAGTTGGTCAAGAAAATGTCTGTAATCAAGTATATTACTCCATTTTTGATGTTTGACTACTCATAGATTTCAATTTCCATCTTGGGAAGTCTGCCCTGCTCTCCTCAGAAAGCCTCAGTACATGAGTAATAAACCTGTTAATACACTCTTGGCACATGTGTAGTATCATCAGTCTTGATACCCAAACCAAATTTTGAGTGGGGGAGGCGGTGTCCACTGCATCTCTGTGGGGTTGCAACAACTATTGTACAGTGAGTAGGATGTCTAGACAGTGATGACCACCACTGCTTGGCTTTGGCTTCCTAACTGGCTTGGCTGCCAGAAAGAATGGATTGAGCTGCTGCCTACTGGAAAGTTTGCTGTTTGAGCTGTGCTGGTTTGTTCAGCATTTGATGAGTCCTACCAAGCCTCTGTTATTGATTTAACTAACCTAATTTGGAAATTTCAACAAGTAGCACGTAGCGACAGAATTATAGGATTGGGATCCTCCTTAAAGTGCCCCTGGGTCATGTGTCTCATTCCAGACATATCTGTGTGTCTCAGATTGCATTGTGTGCCTGAATTCCAGCATAAACTATGACTGACACGAGGCTCAGGGAATGACTCTTACCCTGTGACCGTTGGTTGTGTGTCTCAACCAGGCATTCGCTCCCATTCTATGGAGCATTCAGTAGAAAGAATAATGCCCTGTACAATATGTGTGCCCAGCAGGTGGTGGTTTGTATGGAGGAAGAGTAGTTACCATGTGGCATGCTGACTTCACACTCTTGAAAGCATACGGCTCACTAGGACCCTACCAAATGCCCTTGCTGTTTTTGCTGCCTGTGCCCCTGTTGCAATAGAGCTCCTGATCCTCAGGGTTATTAGGGAAAAATACTCCTTCACCCCTGTGGCACAACTGAGGGGTTAATTCAAACCTGACTTAATCCCAGGATCCTTAAACCCATTAAAGCAATCATTGCCACAGAGAGGCCCTTAATTCTGATGATAATGATTTGAGACTCTCTGAAAGAAGAAAATTATAAATATGAGGAGAGTAAAGAGGACCCCTCAAAGTATATCTAGAACCCACCAAAAAAAACCCCAAACAAATCTAGATACAGGGGAAAGAAATAAAGAATTGAAAGAGAGGTCCACAATTTGAACCAGTTGGAAATCTAACATTTACTAGAATGATATATACAACAAAAAGATAAAAGGATGCTGATCGGCTTTTATGCTTCTGAGTTCAGACTTAAGATTAACATCTGCTAAAATGCCCCACCTGGTAAACTTTCATGGCCTTAATCAGCACTGGGGCCCAAAGTACAGTTGTACCTGGGGATCCAGCTAAATTTAAACAAAGTACTTCCTATACTCTTAGGGCAGTTACCAAACACAAAACAGAGGGTACATAAATATTACTCACCCTAAACATTAGAACTTTTGCCTTCCCTAAGTTTTCCATAGTCATAGTGCCCATTTCCCTAAAATATCCCATAGTGGGCATGGAAGCTCTGACCTAATAAGTAAAAAATTAAAATTAAGTCTTTGACACTTACAATTGGCTTAACAAAATGGGACCCCATGAACTCCCCTCTCCCCTGCCTGAAATAGTTGATGAAGCCCAACATAAATTAAAACAGGGCCTTTAAGAATTGAAACTTATGTACGATCTATTTATACAAGTGGTAATTATTCCCACTGCCTCTCCATTTAGCAGTCCAATTTGGCCTTTTCTTAAACTTGGGAAAAATGAATGACACTTCATGGTGGATTTCCTCAACTTTGATGTCAAGGTCCATCCATTAAGTCCCCTGTATTAGTTTTCTATTGCTGTTGTAACAAATTACCAAAAATAGTTACTTGAAACAATACAAATGTATTATCTTATAGTTATGAAAGTCAGAAGCCTAAAATTGAGTCAGGAGGACTTGTGTTCCTTTTGGCACTCTAGGGAAGAATCCATTCTTGCCTTTTCCAGCTTCTATAGGCTGCCCACATTCACCGGCTCATAGTTCCCATCACACCAACCTCTGCTTCTGTAGTCACATCTCCTTCTCTGACTCTGACACAGCTATCGACTGACCCTCTCAGAACCCACAGCATTAAAAAAAAAAAAAACACAACATCTTTTAGTGACTTTTGGGTTCTGGAAACAACATATTCCTCATTTAAAAATTTTTACTTAAGCCCATTTATGCTGATATGTTCAAATATGCCTGCCTCAAATGGGGCCCCCTCCAATGCAAGGCCCTAGAATATGTTCAAATTGTAAGACAACAGGCACTCCTACTAGTGCTCCCCAGAGACTTTTCACTGTAGAAGCTTTAGAAACCTTCTTTCACACCTCCAAGAGCCTCTGGACCATCTATGATAGCATAAGTCACCCATGATCTTGTGATGTAAGCACTTGGCCGCAGGCTATATGCCATGAGAGTGGCAACTGGTGGCCACAAATTGGGCTTTCCTGGAAATAGGCCCTGAGCTTGTGACTCTCCATACTCAGCTACCAGTTATGCTTTGAGTCATGGAAGCAGCACCCAACAAGATTGGCACAGACATCGAGATTTCCTTCCTACATAAAAGAGCCAAATGTGACCTTCTGGAATATCCAACCATCAGGAAAGGGTGGTTTTCTGCCCTTTCCTGCCCTCATTCTCTTGCCAGATGCCATAATGCTGAAGTTGGTCATCCCTCTCCTGGAACCCTTGTCTTAACAGGGAGGCCCTTGGAATGAACTGACTATAAAGCAAAGGGAGTTTGTACACCTTATCACCACTATCATAGGTGATGGAGCTTGACCAAGAAGTCTCCAAAATGGATGGGACTCAAAGATCTGCACAATTGATTGAATTTCAGGCAGTTGTCTTAGCACTGGATGCCCTTGCCAATCATCTCCTGAATCTGCAAATTATTATGGACTCTTTGGCCATTGCCAAGGGTTTGGCCATCTGATCCAGCCAATGGCAGCAACAAAAAGTCCTTATCCAAGGTTGCTGACATTGGGGTAAAGAACTCTGAGAATTTCTTGCCTCACAGATTCCAAAATCATAAATCACTTATGTAAGGCTGGTTCAACATTGAAGATTGATTAATGTAACCCATCACATCAAGGATAAGGGGTGGCAACAGAAAACTTGGTCCCATACTGGTGGGAACCATGAAGAGTATCAGTCCCTCTAGCCAACGTGGGGTTTTGTGGGCTATCTAGGGCCAATGGCAGGAGGAAAAAGGACAGCAAAGACATCTCTGCAAGCTCTGCTCTTCCCTGCCAAAAAAGGCAGGTGAAGCTCAGAAAGATCATTGCCAGGGAACAATCTCCAGCCAAAGACACTCAAGTTCCCCGGTGGATGGCATCTATGTTGATGCAGTTTCAGTCATCTAGTTCTTCCAGAAACCTGAAGGCCTCGAGACATGATGCCTGGGAACACCACTTTGTTTGTGTCTTGACATGAGTACAGCCACGTTTGGCCGCTCCATTGACCTACAGCCACAGGCACAAAAAAGAAATACAAAGCTGCTTTCCGTGTGGTGGGAACTGGCCTTTTCCCGGGAACTGGCCTTTCTCCCACGGAGGGAGTTGCAAGTTGTAACAGTTCAAGGCTCTTGGAGCGTCGTAGCACGGGATGGACTGGCCATCTGTGCCGGGCTAAGACGATAACCAAAGGAAACAATGCACGTACACAACTACTGGGCTGGGACATTAGCCAAGGGGCTCAGTGCACGTACGCCACTGATAACTATTTTGTGCATGGAAACACTAAATGCTTGCTCTGTAAACTCTGTAACTGCTTATATAAACTGCTGGAAGCTGAGACCTGGTGAGAGTTCCACCTGTGGAAGGGACACCTTGCTCAGGACGTGTGATCCTTGCCCAGCCGCGTCGATTGACAGGGCTCTCCCGGCAGTGGGGCATGGATATTGTGAGTAATTGATTTGATATGAAGTAATTGATTTGATGTGTTCTCTTTTCGGTCAACCTGGTGTTTCTCTTTCCGGTTGATTTGTGTCATTTCCCTTCAGTCGATCTGGTGTTTCCCTTTCCGATCGATCTGATGTTTTTCCCTCTTATTATATGACCTATTCGGATCTGTTTGCAGACTATCGCCTTTACTATCCTCTATATAATAAAATATACCTTCAGTCCATTTGTTTGGAGTGGAAAGTGTCTTTTACATCTCCGATCGAATCCCCGAACCTCTCATAACAGTTTGTCCCCAGAGCTGACTCTACCCTGCTCCTTGGGAGCATATCCTGGAAAGAAGGCACTCTTCTACACACATTTACCTGATATATATTCTGGAAACTGTGCCAGGATGCTGGAGACACAATTTTGAATAGGTCATGAGTCGTCCTCCAGAGCTCACAGCTCAGTGTGGAGCCCCGAGGTGGCTCCAAAGCTAATGGAAGTTCTACGTGGGGTGAGCTGACTTCTACCTCAGTTACCTGCATCTGTCTTTCTGCGTTTCCTGATTTTTCCTCCAACTTTTAGGTTTTAAAGCTTTCATACCTACAGAAATGCTGAGAGAATAGCACAATGAACACCCATATATCATTTACCTAGACTCAGCAATTGTTTCAGTTTTACTATATTTGATTCTCTCTCATTCTGTCTGTTTTTCTTACTCCTTCTCTCTCTCTTACGCAGACATACTTTTTTATAGTTATAATTCTATCAGTCCACAATAAAAATTCACTAACTGTCCCAATATCATCCTTTGTAACTTGTTCCTAATCAAAGATTATACATTTCCTCATGTCTCCATAGTCTAATTTCACCTAGAAAACATCCACCTTCTCCAGTATTTTTTTCTTACAAGATAGTAATGTTTTTGAAAAGTTCATTCCAAGCATAAAGCCTCTAAATTTAGATTTGTCTGATTTTTTCTTCATTATTAGCCTGAAGTTAAATGTTCAAGTGTCTCAATATTTCTCCATTGTAATTAATGGAGAATTTCCTCTATACAATAAATAAGTAATCTGAGAGTGTGTAAATGCCTTATTTTCCTACAGTCTTTCACCCAATGACTTTAGCATCCATCAATGTTCTTTTCCTAAATTAATTATTAAAAGGGTGGTTAAAAATGGTGATGTTTCTAAGGAGGTCTTTTTCTGTTCCATCTGTTAGTTGGCATTATTAGCTCATTATGCACTATAAACTTTTTGCACTTATCATGAACCCTTCAGCTTAGAGATGTCGTGGAGTTTTTTGCTGTTGTTTTTTTTGTTAGATTTTGACCATTTAATTATTTTTGAATATAAGTCACTTTTTGCAAGCTAGCGTATAGAATCAAACTGTGGCATCTAGTCCTCTAGGGATCCAGGCTGAGTCTTGCCATCTTCAGCAGAGTAGCATCATAATACCAGGTGCTTATACTCTCTAAATAATAACCACTTATCTACATTTTTCCCTAGGAAACACCCAAAAGTCTAGTCATTAACAGCATGATACACAGAACATCTTCATCTACAAAGGACAGAATGACCCAAATTATATGCCGACCAATCTATTGGTGAACCAGATCAGAGCGGGATAAGGATTGATGAACAGAGAAAGTGTTTACACTTTGAAAACTTGTTCTGAGGATTTGAAAATTCCTGGTTACTGTCAGAAGAAAGCAAGTAAAAAATATTACAGATGCACTCACACTGATATTTGATTTCACCAAAGTCTTCCACTAGAACAAAAAGTTAGAGATGAGTGTCAGGGATAAGATACTTAGATATTTTCAAACTAAATTACTTAGTAATAAGAAATTTGACATACTGCATGCCTTCCTTTGCCACAAGAACAAATTGACAGTGAGGACTATTTAAAAGAAATGCTCAATTCTGAAAAGGGTGGTGGCACTTTCCACTATAAAATACCCTCCCACTTTCCCATAGCAGTAACACTGCTACTCTTCCATGATGTATATTCAAGTGGAAAAACTTGTCAGGAGCTTTTGCCGGGACCAGAAGGTAGCTTTTGCTAGGAGGTGAAAAATAAAGCTAATGAATGAATGAATTAACTAGCTAATTGTAAGCTCAGTTAACATCTTCAGAATGGACTCATAAAATCTGCTCATTGCTAGTTAAACACCTGCAAAATGCAGAATTCCTTAGCCCCTAGCCATTGTTTCTACTAAATGTCTTAAAGCTGAATGTCCCATCTGTGATTCTTCTCCTAGGGCTAGGGTGGGTGCCAGTCATCAAAGCCTGGAATGTCAGGAGTAACTCTGGAAGCCTTTGGATGCATAGTAGGCAATACCAGGTGATAAAATGGGGGCTGGGCAAACACGAGGATGCCAACGATCAGGATGGGACCCACCCATTCAGCTCCACCCCTTGCCTGCCTGTGGAAGGGAGCCTATGATAATGAGAACGGCGCCAACTAAAACAAGCACTGTAGCGAGCGCGGTGGCCTTATGTGGGATCTTAGGAGGGCTTTTCTTGAACTGAAGGTCAGTGTAGCCATGGTCTGTGCTGGAAAGCCTTGAGTATTTCACTTTACCACTGGGGAGTCCAGTAGCCAGGTTGGTTCTAGGAGGCATCCCAACAGGCTGCTACAGCTGCAGTCAGAGTGCACACCAGGCCGCCCACCCAGAGCTCACTCACGGCCCACAGTTGAGGTGCCCAAGGCCCTCAGACATGCTTCACGTAACTGTCCTCTGCCTGGCCCACCCGCCCCTTCACCCAGACCTAAAAAGCGAGGTGCTGGAAAATCGTATATGTTTCATATTTCAACTACTCTTCCATGAGTGCTTATGCTAGGCACTATGTGCACAGTATATATCATCTTCCTAAAATCTCTGCAGTATTCCTGCAAGGAAAAGGTTATCATCCCCATATTGCAATCAGAAATCTGAGTTTAGAAAGATTGAGTTTGTCAAAGCAAATAATCAACAACCAATCTACAGATAGGAAAGACAGAGTGATATTTATTGATATCTATTGAGCCAATGCTGAGGACTAGCCCGGAAGTTCCCTAGGGGAGAAAGCACTCCGGAGAAGTGTGGTTTACAGCTTGGTTATATACCATTTCAGAACAAAGAACATAATCAAGCATGACAGGAATACAATGTTTTTCTCAAAGTCACAAGGAGATGGTTTGCTGCGGTTTAGTACATGCACAGCAGGTCAACTTGACCTTGGTTCTCTGGGAAGAAAAGCTTACCTTCAAAGAAATAACAGTATTGGCATCAGAGAAAGGGAGATGTTCATCCCTATCTTTAAAGAGTGCATTCTTTGCTTTACGAAAATGTCTGAAGCAGATGTACAATGCATGTTTGGTGGGCCTGCTCTGGGAAAAACAAGCAGTCAGGCTGCTCTGGGAAAAACAGGTTTTAGGCTGAATCAGATTTAAACCAGAACGGCTTACCCATGTACCTCAATATGTGAAAACCTCTTATTATTCTTATTATGTTCATCATTTCTCCCCTTTTGATCAAAAATTTTTCCATAGAAAGCATTGATGATCAAGTTATTGTCCCTCAGTGCCAGGGTGGTTGCTGCCTGCCCTGGCTCCATCATGTCCCTCAGAGCTGGGCTTTTATTTTATTGATTTACCTAGTTATCCACATTGGGGGAAAATAGCAAGCTTAGTGAGCAGACATAGAGGTGTATTCTGATAGCGGAAGCATTCCATAGGTCAATAATTTTGGATTGTCACACAAACATTGTACATGTGCTTCAACAAGATTTTGTAATCATCGCTTATAACAATTAACAACTACAGAGCAGATATAGCAGTAATGATACTAAAGTGTTTAGTTTAGAAGAATAAGTCTTAAGCATAATCCTTATCAGAAAAAGAGGCTCATTCAGGATTATAAGAATGATCGACCATCTCAAGTTGTTGAGTGGTCATTACTCTAGCTTGCTTATCAGTCTTACAACCTTGAGTAAAGAAAATTGTAATTAGCTTGAATATTATGATTAAGACAAGAATTCTAAGAAGTAACAAAAATTAGAATTGTAATCCAGATCGCAGAAGGGAACCAATACCTGAAGGGAGCCAACTAAATAAACGGAGACTTGGTGAGGGGTCATTTAGGGCATTCACCTGTTTTTTCATGTGTTTTAAGAGAAATGACACATTGGAAGATTCATCAGGTATAAAAACACAACATTCAGTGTGAATTATAGCGCATGTGCCACCTTGGGATGCAGTTAGAATATCTAAGGCCATTCTATTCTGTAGGACAGCCTTTCTCATTAAGGACATCTCAGTATTCAATAAAGCTATTCTTGTTTGGCAATCGTTAAGGGTCTGTTAAGGAAATTTAGTCAAGGCTTCTACATGTGATATGACGTCTTCTAATCCTACGGAGGGAACAAATACAGCTGTTAGGTGGTCTTACCAGTGGAAAACTGAACGAGTCCATCTGGCCTTAAGGAAGAGGAAGATTGGCAACAGTTGTTACTTCAGGACAAATCCTTTCCTGCATCCAAGGGAACCCCAGGGTGCAGCGTCCTAGCCATCCAGGCAGTAGCCCAGGCCAAAGACTTGTTCCACACAACCACTGAGTTCCATTGGAGGCCACCCAATAAATGCTCGGCCTTTGAAACCAATCTGTTCCAAACCAATCACTTTCTTTAAGAATGATAGTATTTTGACATGATTCCAGGCGTATCCATCCCATGTTTCAGATACAGTTAGGTAAGTTTTGTTTGGAATGGTTTCTCGGTTCCCAGCATCAAGCTGCTCATGTACTTAAAGACCCATAACTAGGAGTGAGCCAAACAAAACCATCCCAGATTTTCATGAAACCTCCCATAGTTCCTGTTGTAGAACCCAATTTCTTTTGTTCACCAGCAAATTGTTGGGATAACTGAATAGTTTGAGCAACAGAAAAGGAATAGTTATGTCCTGTAACCATTAATAGTATTGGCTATTGGCCAGGTTTCAGGATCATAATTAGTAATATCAGATGAACTGTCAACATTGGAACTAGAAGTCTCTGTCATAATAAATTGTTTTAGAGCTTTTGAACATGTACCTTGAAAGGGAGAAACCCATCAAGGTAACCCAGATGTACTAGAAAGGGGAAGTTGGCCACATATCCAACAATTGGACTGATTATTATGTGAAGCAAAGGAATGAGCCCATTGTAAGAAGACATTCCCATTAGAGGCCCATTCAGATGTAGACTGAATAAACGACCATAGTATCACAAAAACCTTAATGACATTCTGGTAGTTAATTAAAAGATTTTGTACTTAAGCTCTGATGTATTTTAGTCTAGAGGGATAGAAAGAAAGTATTAGAGTTATAGGAACAATAATTAAAAGGCAATCTAAAACACAAGGAAAGTGACTAGAGTCACATGAAAGTATTAAAATTGCTAATATGCTCAAGAATATGATTATTATAGCATTTATAAATGGGTATACAGCTCAAGCATTACAAGGGTTTAAAGGACCTTATGTAAGGTTGGGAATACAGGCCTGGTCTAGGATCTTGGGATGGCTGTCTACAACAGATGCCAGCTTCTTCTCATCCTGGTTTGGTAGTACTTGTCTTAATCAATTGAAGCCAGGTGTCAGTAACAGGGGTTGAAGTCCACTCAGGAGGAGGAGCCTTTTTTCAATGAGAAATGTGTGAATCCATGAGTTTATGCCTTTAAACTTTGCAGCACATGTATTGGTTAAAAGTACTTGGTATGGACCTTTCCAATGAGGCTGCAAAGAGTCTTTAATTTGGTGTCTCTTTCAATAAAAAAAATCTCCAGGTTGTGGTCCATGATCCTTAAGATCTTTGTCTCCTGGGAGCTTGTTGTGAAAAGAATCTGCTACCAATTTTTCATTTCCTTTTAGCGTCTTAATAATAACTTGACAATAATGTGAGATATCTCCTTTGAGCAAAGTTGGTTCATACATTCTTTCACCTAATTGCATAGGCTGTCTTGTTATTATTTAAAAAGGAGACAGCTGATGTTTACCAAAGGCTGTGGATCTAAGATTGAGGAGCACTAGCGGAAGAGCTTTTGGCCATGAGAGATTAAACGCTTCTGAAAATTTTTCCAATTGAGTTTTGATTGTGCTGTTAGTTCTTTCTGCCAGTCCTGAGGACTGGGGATGATAAGTGCCACGAAAGTGCTGCATTATTGGCCAAATGTCACACATAGATTTAATTATTTGTCCAGTGAAATGAGTTCCTCAGTCACTGTGTAACTCCATAGGAATTCCTGCAACAGGAATTATTCTTTCTAGTAACAATTTACCTACTGTTAAAGCCATTGCTCTTCTGCAAGGGAAAGCCTCAACCCGATGTGAAAACGTACAAATCATTACTAATATATATTTATATTCCTGAGATGGTGACATTTGAACACAGTCCAATTGCCATACCTCAAAGGGTCTCTTAGGAAGGGGAAAGTGGCCTTGTGATACATGAAGTGGTTTCCCAGGATTATGTTTAGGACATATAGTACTATGAGCATAGGCTTTATGAGCCACTGTGGGAGAAAGTTTTCAAAAAATATTGTTTTCCCCATGAAATCATCTTTTCCAGTGCCCAATGGGTTAAGTGATGTATATGCTGGAGCAGTGGCAATTGTGACCCAATAAGAACTATAGGTTTTTTACTGGGTCCAAACCATATTTGTGCAGTGGGGTCAAAAATTCCCCCTCTTTGTTGCCATACTTGTTTCTCTTCTGTGGCGATTTCCTGAGGCTGTAGAAGGAAATCTTGCCCTGGATTCGCAGGGTTAACAGAGAGCAGCGGGCATTCTCAAGGCTGGACAGGATAAGTTTTTAAAGCTGCCTGCTTAGCAGCTGCATCAGCAAGTTGATTTCCTTTAGCTTCCAAAGTGTCAGATTTGGAATGCCCTGGTATTTTACTAATTGCCAATTGTTTTGGTAGTGGTATAGCATTTAATAATTCTGCAACCTCTTTTCTATTTTTTATAGGTTGCCCTGAAGAGGTCAAAAACCCTGATGTTTCCATAGCATTCCAAAATTGTGTGCCACTCCAAAAGCATAACGGCCGTCAATATAAATATTTGCCACCTGGTCTTTAGCCAATTGACAAGCTTTAGTTAAAGCAATTAATTTGGCTTGCTGTACTGACTCTATTTCTGGTAAACAGGAACTCTCAATGATGTCCACTGAAGATGTCATTGCATATCCAGCCAGGTAGTGTCCCTGCTCATCCTTTAAATAAGACCCATCTGTAAACCAAATTATATCAGCATTATCAATAAGAGTCTCTTGTAAGTCATTCCTAGGAGCAAGAAGGTAATCTGTTATTAAAATGCAGTCATGGTCATTTTCCTTCTGTTATATTGGAAGCAAAGTTGCAGAGTTAAGATTATTACATCGGGCTAAGGTGATATTAGGTGCAGAAAGCAACAGAACTTCATATGAAGCTAACCAGCTTACAGAGTAATGCTGAGCATGATTAGAAAAGATTCAACTGAGTGTGGGACATAAATATTTAAAGGAGACCCCATCACCATTTCTTCAGTGGCTTTACACAACATAACTGTTGCTGAAATAGCCATCATACATGGTGGAAGTCCTTTTGCTAGGGAATCTAATTGCTGACTATAATATCCTATAGGTTAATGTTGATCACAATACTTTTGAGTCAGAATATCTAAAGCACTTCCTTTATCTTCATGCACAAGGAGGAAAAATGGCCAGCTGTAATTAGGGTGTCCTAAAGCTGATGCCTGAGCCAAGACAGACTTGAAGGTATTTACTGCTTTCTCTCCTCTGGCGTCCATTCAATCAGGTCAGGCTGGTTGGACTTAAGCAACGCATATAAAGGTTGAGCAGTAAGTGAAAAGTTAGGCACCCGGTTCCTGCAATACCCAGTTAGTCACAGAAAGCCCCTCAATTGTTTTTTGTTTTAGGGAAAGAAAAGCCAAAATTCCTCTAGAATCAATCAATAGTCCATTTTTAGATATTAGGTGCCCTAGGTATTTCACAATAGGCAAACAAAATTGCAGTTTATCCTTGGATATTTTACGTCCCTTAGGTGCCAGTTGTTGTAGCAGATAGACTGTATCCTTTTAAGAGTCTAATTCAGTTTCTGAGCACATGAGCAAGTCATCTACATATTGAATTAAGGTAGAGTTGTTAGGAAAATCTACATTAGCTAAATCAGCCTTGAGTATTTGAGAAAAGTAAGTAGGGCTTTCAGTATAGCCCTGTGGCATAACTGTCCAGGTATACTGGCAATCTTCCCATATAAAGGTGAAGAGGTATTGACTGTCTTTTTCTACTGGAATGCTAAAGAAGGTGCTGCATAAATCAATTACTGAAAAGTAGCAGCTGTTAGTTGAAATGGCTGAGAGCAGAGCGTGTGGATTTGGGACCACAGGATGTCGAGGAATCACAATATTATGTATAGCTTTCAGATCTTGAACAAATCTCCAGTCTTTTCCATTCTTTTTCTTTTTACTGGTAAAATAGCTGTATTACAAGGACTGGTACAAGGAATTATAAGTCCCTTCTCCAGAAATTCCTGAACAATAGGTCTTATTCCATTTAATGCCTCTGGTTTAAGTGGATATTGCTGAATACTAGGTAGAGGCTTAGAGGTGTCAAGAGTCACCTTAATGAGTAGCCGATTTAGTTTTTCCAATATCTGAAGATGACGACCAAAGTTCTTTAGGCACTTGCAATAACAGGTCATCAAATTTTTCTTGGTCTATTTGAGTCACCGATTTTATAACCGTCAATTTTTCGGTAATTAAATTTTGGTCAGCATGCAAATTTTCTAAGTCTAGAAGCATTTCACCCTTTTGTGAAAAGGCAATATGAGCCTTATTTGCTTCTAGGAGGTCTCGTCCAATCAAATGAACTGGAGTACATTTTACCAGGAGAAACACATTTCCCTGTGATGGTTCCTAATTGAAAGCTTATTGGCTCCAATTTAAAGACTTGCATTGGTAAATCAGAAACCCCTACCATTTGAATTGATCGTTTACTCCAAGGGAGAGGGCAATGAACAAGGGTAGGGTTAAGAACAGATAACGCAGCCCCAGCCCCGGTACCTACAAGGGCCTTTGAAGTTTGCCTTCCCATAGTTATTTCAATTTCCCCTAAGGTATTAGGTGGAGGGGAAATGCCCTCTCATAATCCTTGAAGCATCCCTATTGCTTTTTAACTTTGCCAAGTTCGAAATCCCATTTAAGCTTGCAGCAATCACATTAGAAATGACAGGGCTTTTTGCAATAGAAACAAGTGCGGTCATTTCACTTCTAGACTGGGTTTGAAAAAAGTGTCTTAATTGAGCCACTAAGCTGTTGCAGTTGTACACATAACTTCAGTGGCCCTTTTTCTTTTTCTTTTTGTTTGTGTGTGTGTGTGAGGAAGATCAGCCCTGTGCTAACATCTGCCAATCCTCCTCTTCTTTTGCTGAGGAAGACTGGCCCTGGGCTAACATCTGTGCCCATCTTCCTCCACTTTATATGGGACGCTGCCACAGCATGGCTTGCCAAGTGGTACGTCGGTGCGCACCCAGGATCCAAACCGGATAACCCCGGGCCGCCGGAGCAGGGTGCGCGCACCTAACCACTTGTGCCACCAGGACGGCCCCACAGTGGCTCTTTTTCTTTCTTTTGTAGGATTTCAGAGTTTATCCACAATAGTGACAAGTGCACTAGTATGTAATGTGGCCCAATTCAATTCATGTATTTTGATTAGCCTTGCTAATTTCTCATCTAATCCTTCCAAAAGGATGAAATTTAAAATTGTATCATTTTAATGCTGCAGAAAACTCTCAGGAGCCATCTCAGAATATTGTTTGAAGGTTTTTTCAAATCTTTCAAAATAATCAAAAATAGTTTCTCTGGGTCTCTATTTACATTGGTGGACCTCGGTCCAATCTATTTTCTTAGGAAAAGTTCTGGGAATGGCCTGGTACAAGTTAAGAGCAATTTCCCACCACTTCTGAAGGCCAGCTAACTCATGTTTATGAAAATCTTCCATGGGTGCTTTCCAGTTTTCCTCCTTTAGCCAATTCTTATTTTTACTTTTGGATACTAGAAAATGCACAAGCTGATATAAATCGGAGTATCCTGATTCATATGTTTTAACAGATAGGTCCAATTCCCAAGAAAACCCTAAAGGATCTTGTAACGGGTCTGAGAAGTTCTTAGTTAAGTTCTTAAGTTCAGTTCTAGTCCAGGCTCACCTCTCCCAGTAGGTTTCTCTTTAAAGGGAGCTGCAATGACCTTAGGACTTCCAGTAATTGTTTCCTGAGATTTACTTTCAGCATTAGTTCCCTGGGATTTACTTATTGTTTCCTCTAGGCATAGAGGAGGAGGAGGCGGCAAAGTAGACAAGTTGGGGAATGGAAGTTCAGAAAGGAGAGGATAGAAAGGTGCCAAAGGAGGTAGGGGAGGAGGTGCTGAATGAGAAGAGGTGGAGGGGGAGGTGGTGGACTCTGAGATGCTGAGAGGGGCGCAGAGGTGGTAGAGGAGGTGAAGGAGGCAGGACAGCCTCTGAATTTTTCTCTTTCTCTAATTTACCCACAGTCTCTACCAATTTTTGGTTATTTTCCTGTAAAGATATTTTGTCATTACTATGGTTTGAAGCTTTTAAACACCAATTATAATATGCTTCTCATTCTATTTGTTTAATCTCACAGCCAGCTTTCTCCAGTTGTGCATGCAAGTAAACTAATTTTGTCAGGTCGAATGTTCCCCATTTTGGCCATTTAAGACTTGAGTCATCTTTAGGTAAACCTTCCCATATTGTTAAGTACTTGCAAGTATTGGCTCCATGTATTGTACATGAAGCCAGCCAGAGTTCCAGTGGGCGGCTGTCTGTTCAGGAGCTGGCCGACTTTAGAAACATGATTTCCCATTTTCTTTTCCTTTCATTTTACTATAAAGTCTGAACAATTTCTAAGGGCAGTGTAGTGGGTCAGAAGTGTGCTGCTTGTGAGTGCAACTTCCTAAAAGGTCATGAACACTCTTGGTTTCTCCCGCCAGTAGTCTAAAACTACTGTGGGGGCTCGGAGCACTGGATGACCCATCCTATGTGTGCATCTCTGGATGAGCCTTTAATTATTTAAAGCAAACAATCATGATGGTATTCCCAATGAGACCACTGTACGTCGCGAGGATCAAACTCAAACACTTCCACTAGGTTCTCGGTCACCTGAGAATGCCTTAGGGCTGTAAGGAGCTGGCGTCCCTTCTTTTCAGAGCTGAACAAGTTCAGGCTCTCATTTTACTATCAAACAATTTGTTCAGACTTTATAAGCACAATTCCTTTCCAATTAAAGCCAAATTAAAAGGACAGCCAGGGGCCGGCCCCATGGCGTAGCAGTTAAGTGCGTGGGCTCCACTGCTGGCGGCCCGGCTTGGGATCCCGGGCGCCCACCAACGCACCACTTGTCAGGCCATGATGAGGCGGTATCCCACATAAAGTGGAGGAAGACTGGCACAGATGTTAGCTCAGGGCCAGTCTTCCTCAGCAAAAAAATGAGGAGGATTGGTATGGATGTTAGCACAGGGCTGACCTTCCTCACACACACACAAAAAAAGCACAGCCAACCCAGTTCACTCCAAAGTTCCCCCTGGTCCCCTTGCCTAGGAAATTTACCCCAAGATTCCTCTTGCCTAGGAAATGCCCCCCTAGGTTCCTTTTGCCTAGGAAATGTACTGGTATTCCCTTAAGATACCTAGTCTTAAGACCTGAAACAGCTCAAATAAATATCAAGAGCGTCAACTTAAGCAAGGAGGTCCGGATTTCAGAAGAACTCACTGAGGCACCTGAAGAGTGCAGTGAAGCTACAGGGACTCAATGGGCCTGGACTGGCACCAAGCACCAATTCAAAGTAAATTTCAGGTGGTCTCAGGTGGGTCTCCCTGAAATCCTGCCAACTACACCAAGAAATGTCAACACAAATAATCAATAACCAATCTATAGATAAGAAAGATAGAGTGATATTTATTGATATCTATTGAGCCAATGCTGAGGACTAGCCCTGAATCGTTATCTTCCCTAGGGAAGAAAGCACTGCAGAGAAGTGTGGTTTACAGCATGGTTATATACCATTTCAGAACAAAGAACATGACCAATCATGACAGGAATACAATTTTTTTTCCCCAAAGTCACAAGGAGATGGTTTGCTGCAGTTTAGTACATACACAGCAGGTCAATTTGACCTTGGTTCTCTGGGAAGAAAAGCTTATCTTCAAAGAAGTAATGGTATTGGCATCAGAGAAAGGGAGACATTCATCTCTATCTTTAAAGAGTCCATACTTTGCTTTGCAAAAATGTTTGAAACAGATGTACAATGCATGTTTCCCAGGGTGCTCTGGGAAAAACAAGTTTTAGGCTGAATCAGGGTTAACCAGAATGGCTTCCCCATATACCTCAATAAATGAAAACTTCTTATCAGTCTTATTATTTTTGTTGAGTTACTTGCCCAGAGCCAGAATTCAAACCTGGATCAATCAAACTCCTGAGCCCTTTCTATTCACCATTAGGCCATACTGTCTCCCTGTGAGAGAATAATATTTTATTATTAGTCAGGAACCATGGATGTCACTTTTTCTGCTGATCCATGAGGCTCAAAATGGGCTGTGCTGACCACTCCCACAGGTCAGTTACAAAGTTCCGATGCCTGGATAGACGAAAAGCCATGTGTGTGACTAGCCAGGAATCAAGGCTTCCGTGAGTTCCGGTTGGTTGAACCTACGTACTGTTCAATTGGACCGTGTGTTTTATATTTCATAGAGGACTTGATCCTTTTGGTTTTTTCTAATAGCTGTCAATACTGAGTTCACTGGATTGTGTTAATACAGTAACATCCAAGCTCAGCATATTTTATGAAAATGGATGAACCCCAAGGGGTATTTACAGTACAAATAGCAGATGTGTGAAATTCTCAGGTTGACCAGAAAGATGTTCATTGGGCTCTTGCCAAGACCAGCAAGCACTATAAGGATCCTCAAGGCAGCTGGCTCACAGCCAGCCTCTGGTGACTGAGACAAATGAGTATATGGATAGATGATGGGGACATGTGATAAAAGTTACACACAGGGAACTGTGGGCTCCTGGAGCTGCTGATCTGGTATTAACAGACAAAGCAAATCTTCTCAGCAGAGCCTAAAGCACCTACGAGATAACCTGAGATGATCAGGAAGATAGCAGAACTTTCCAGTTTATGGCAGGATATATTGAAAGAGCAGAGATAATTTTTCAAACAGGGGCAATTAAGATCCAGGGGACTTTATTCATTTAGAGACAAAATTAACACACCATAAATATCACCCTTTCAAATGTAAAATTTTGTGATTTTTAGTATATTCATAAAGCTCTATAACCAACATCACTACATATTCCAAAACTGGTTTATCACCCCCAAAAGAAAACAGATACCCCTCAGCAATCATCATTATCCCCAACACCACCAGCCCTGGCAACCACTAATCTTAGTTCTGGCTCTATGAATTTGCTTATGCTTGACATTTCCTATACATGGAGTCATACAATGTTTAGTACTTTGCGACTGGCTTCTTTTATGTAGCATAATGTTTTCAAGATTCATCCAGGTTGTCGAATGTATCAGTACTTCATTCTTTTGTACACCTGGATACTCCTCCATTATATGGATATAGTGCATTTGTTTATCCAATAATCAATTGATGGACATATGTGTTGATTCCTCTGGCTATTAAGAATAAAGATGCAATGAACGTTTGTTTATAATTGCTTGTGTGGACATGTTTCAAGTTGTTTTGGATATATACTAATGGGTGGGATTGCTGGGTCATATGATAACTCTGTATTTAAACTTTTGAGACATTTTAATAATTTAATCATTCTATCTGGTCCATTATTTCTATCAAGTTTGATATCTCTCATGTCTTATAAGGCATCAACTCCAAAAGAACCAAAAATGCATATTTCAGAGCGATAATGGACCAGTCAAATCCCCAGGAACGTTTATTAAAATGCCCTTATTGGAGCTCTAACTAGAGCGAATGCCTCAGGGTGTCGAGGTGTGGCCCAGAAATCTAAATTTTTAACAAGCTCTCCCAAGAAATTCTCCCCACACAGAAAGCAGAGAATCCTGACCGTTTTAGGAGATTAACCAGGGGCCCATCCCTGCCCCGCGCGCCTCTTGGCCTCAGGCTGAAATCATACTTACAGCAGGATGCTGTGGGCACCACGGGTTAGAAAATGCGGGCTATGACTCAGGGGCTTGAAGTCAGGGTGAGGTCAAGGCGAGTCCAGACGTCGGTACCAGGACCCAGCACGGGACAGCTTGGAGGGCCGGGAACGCGGAGGCGGTGAGTCCCCGAGCGTCGGGAGGCACGGACGCCCGTGGGCGCGGGCAGCGGGGCTCCCTGGGACGCCTCGGGCTGCGGGACTGGCCGCCTCCCGCGCTGACCGGGCGGCGAGCGGGGGGGGGGGGGGCGGGGGGCCGCTGTCCGTCCCTGGGGCGCGGGCGCGGGCAGCGGGGCTCCCGCTCTGGCCAGGGTGGCGGGAACTGACCGCCTCGCCCCGTGACTAGGTGGCGGGCGCGGGGAGGAGAGGCGCGCACGAGCCCCGCCCGTCCGTGGGCGCGGGAAGGGCAGGAGCGGCGGCCCGGGTGCGTCCACGAGACGCGCGCGCAGTGGCGCGGCGCCCTTCGCACCCGAGGCCGCGGGAACCGGTCGCCGACAGCCCCGACGCGGGCTTCCCGCGCGAGGAGGAGCCGCCGGCAGCGCGCCTCTGTCCTTCCACCGGGCGCGGGCGCGGGGAGGAAGGCTGGGCAGCAGGCCCCTGTCCCGCCCGGTCCCTGCCATGAGGAGAGACATATAGAACTAAAAGAAGCCAGGAGGCAAAAGACTACTTACTGTATGATTTCACTTACGCAAAATGTGCGAAAAGGGAAAATCTATAGATATAGAAAACAGATTACTGGTGGCCTGGAGCTGTGGGTATGGATGGAGATTGACCACAAATGACCAGGTGGGATCCTTCTGTTGTGACGGAAAAGTTTTAAAATGAGACTGAGGTGATAGTTGCACAACTCTAAATTTACTAAAAGTCAGTGAATTGTACACCTAAATTGTACACCAAATTCACATTTAATGGTAAGTAAATTATACCTCATTATAACTCAAATGGCTTCCTGGTCTAGATAAGAGAGAGTAGGCTGACGGCAAAGAGTATCTCCTACTCTTTCCCTCTGACATTGGCCTCCAAAAGATGGGGTGAAGTGAAAACATTAGGGTAACTGATGACTCCCATCTCCTGGTGTGGCTGCAACAACAGTAGTATGAATATCTGAGCATGTAAATTTAAAGGCATAAAAGGACAATAAACTCCTTTCACCGGTTTGTTTCTCTTCTTTCCCTGAAATTCACAGCTAACATAAAAATGGACCAAAATAATGTCTGAATCTGAGAAGGAAGGCGTCTCTAATGCTGACAGACCAAAAAATGAGACCTAAAGTCAAATATTTCACACACAATCACGGAGGTACTTTTCCTACCTCTGCAAAAAATGGCTGAAATGTCAATATGTCAATGTTTTCTTCCCCATATTTTTTAAGTGTCTCCGGGATGAGATAGTCTGGAAAGAAATTTGCAAGTGCCCATCTTGAATGCCTCCAAAAACAAACAAACAGAAAGTGTATCGACACAATTCTGAATTGTCTAGAACAAGTCTTTTATACTCAACAGTTTTACATAAACACCCTTCCTTGTGTTAAAAGGACTCAGTGTATTCACTCACCAAAAAGTAACTGATACATAATAACTAGTGGAGTAAGTCAGGAGATTTCAAACTTTTATTTTAGATTTGGGGTAAATTTTTCAAACAAGATCTTACTTGGCACTCTAATACTATATAAAGCAGTTAAAGGCAGAGCTACTCCAGTTACAATAGGTAGAAAAAAGAGACTGGAACTTCAGGCGCCTCACGGAGCCAAGAGTTTGAAAATAACTATCTTCAAGTTGTTAATTAACTGAATTCTTAACACAGTATTTTTAATACTGACGGATGAAGATAAGAAATTATACCCAAGTTGACTCTGAAAATAAGAAAATATTTCATAAAGTTTTCTCTGCTTGGGTCCTGCTCTCTCATTTGATTGACAGCCCACATTTCTCTGAAAAGGTTCACAAATGTCAAATTCAGGATTCTGGGGGATCTAGAGAAATGACAATGGCGGAAATCTGCAACATCTCTGAGACCAGAAGGATAAAGGATATCATTGGATACTACAGGCAAGTTAAATATACCAACAAGAATTTGAGGAAAATGAAAAATTGGGAGAAGAGAGGATGGGAAAGAAAGGAGAATTACAAAACCAGAGTGAAGTCTGGTAAACTTTATTCCCAGTGGTCCAGAATCAGAGACTGTCTACACCTCAATCAAGTAATGGGAAGAAAGGTATGTAACTTTTTCCTCCATTTTTTTTCTTCTAACTCTTCTTTCCAGTTTATCTGTGACTAGGAAAGAGGGAAAAGTGGTTTTTCCAATCTCCTTATGACACGAATTGTCATCTTACACTTGGGAGACAGTGGAGAGAACTGGTTCTTTACCCCGGTTTGAATAAGAAAACTGAATACAGAAAAGGCTTTGTAATTAAAAACAGATGGGACAAACACCAATTAGACCACTTAATAGCACTAGGAATGGTCTACATAAACTCTCTGAAGCTATTTACCTAAAAAATAGGGGAAATGCAGATATCAAGTGTACATTTTTGAGGTGAAGCATTAAGTTAAACAGCATATAGAAAGTGTATGTGAAAAGCAGTGGGCCCAATTTGATAGTTGCCACACATACATTTGTTTATTAGCTGGCCTGAATATCCGACCTTACTGTGTGGCCCTTAAAACATACAAACAACTCAATTGCTCAGTGAAACGTGTTTGCTTACGGCTTAGGATTGCTGATTCAGGTCCTGACATAAGGGGGGTGGTCAATAAACACTTCCGAAGTGAATAAATGAACACATTTTTAGAAGGAGAGAGCAAAGAGTGAGACGTTGTTTACTGGCACCTGATGGTCTAGTAGGGGTGGTACAATGGTTGGATCACCAATGTCCAAATCTTTGCTGGATAAATCCAGAAATTCTGTATTTTATGTATACTCTGAGGAAACAAAGATCAGGTTCTTGGGTTCATGAAATGGACTGTCAAGAAGCAACAGTCTCTTCCGTCTGGGAAGGCCCTAGACAGTGACTATGTATGAATGTTAAAAGAGAAATAACTGACAACAGGGAATAAAATACTTGTGGTTGTTCATCTGTGTATTCTCTTTCTCTCTACGTAAGCCAAATGACAATCAGGAAGTTGCTCAGTGTGCCACTCACTTAAGCAGAAGCATGGCAGTTCTTTAAAGGCTCACTCACAACAGCCTGTTGGTCCTCCATTGCCTGGCAAGACAATGCGAGTTTCTTGACCTCCTTTTCTACGCTCCATACTGACCATGCCCCTCAATGCTAACGGTGACGATTGCTATTTATTGAGTGCTTGCACTATGCCACAATTATTACTAAGTTGACATACTTCATCTCATCTTATCCTCACAACCACTATATGAGGTAAGAACTATTCTTACTTTTTCTACATTTTAGAAATGAGGAAACTGAGGCTCAGGGAAGTTAAAAAAAATTACCCAAGGGGCCGGTCCTGTGGCGTAGTGATTAAGTTCCCACACTCCACTTCTGGCGGCCGGGGGCTCACAGGTTCAGATCCTGGGCGCGGACCTAGGCACCGCTCATCAAGCCACGCTGTGGCAGGCGTCCCACATAAAGTAGAGGAAGATGGGCACACATGTTAGCCCAGGGCCAATCTTCCTCAGCAAAAAAGAGGAGGATTGGCATCGGATGTTAGCTCAGGGCCAATCTTCCTCACACACACACAAAAAATGTTACCCAAGGTCACACTACTAGCTATGATTCAGACTGCAAAGCTGGACTCTAAGCCATGACACACTTTGTTCCTTTCTGATAACAGATTTATCCTTCAGCCTGGAACTGAGTACAGGTCCATAGCCTTAAATCAAACCACTGGGGCAAGATGTGTCATGGCATTCAGAAGTTTCCAGTAGTAGAAAAGTAATACAATAACACCCTCAGTGGGACGTGAGGTGCTATCTCATAATGAAACTCTTCAATATTAATACAGAATGCATGAATATTCTCACACTAAATGGGATAATTAAACTTTACAGATATCCTCACATCCTTTCTGATCAGGTTTGCTCCTCGATTTTCGCACCAAACTTAAGAAAAACAATCTGGTTTTGAATAGCTTTTTCTGCTTCACAACTGCATATGAGAAAATGTGGACATTTTTGAGACTATACCCCAAGGAAAAATATGGATCATTTCTACATTCCCCAGCGACTGTTCTGGGTGTGTCACTGATAGATTTTACCTGAAAAAAAAACTATATTGGATTAAAAAAAAAAAACCTCGTTCTTAATGCATAATTTTTAAAAATGTTATTCTTAATGGGGAAACATATCTTCAAATAACCTTCAAGCAACCAAAAATTTTGCTGTTGTTTTGAACACAAGCTACAGTAAATTGTCTCATGTTTGATCACTAAGGACAAAGCGGTTGGCATTTCATGTATGCCACATTTATTGAGGTCCACTATGTGCCAGGTACTATGTCAGATGGGTTACAAAGAAGAGCAAGAGGAAGCCCCTTCCCTCTGGCTGGCTGTAGGGAACACAAAGGGCTGTGGCGAGAGATGAAGGCCAGGATCAGATTTTATCCTTCTGGTCCCTAGAGATACGGGCACTTGTATAAGCCAGTCACACTGTGATTTGACAGGGAAGAAGCAGCCAGGTAGAGTCTAAGGCCCATCCTAACATCAAGATTATCACACTGCTGTAACAACTGGCACAGAGGTCTGTCTTACTCTCTACACTTTAAGACCACTCCCTTGTACAGGGCCTGGCATATGTGACACTTGATAAATTAGACATCAGTGAATATACACTGGACGTGGACACTCAATTATACCCAATAATCATACTCTACTTCTGTAATACATATGCTTTTCCACAATCTGAGACTTTTCTCAAAATTATAACTACACTAGTTAATGTTTTAATTACATAAGTTTTTATATTTATTGATGAAAAATTAGGAAACACAGATAAGCAGGACTTGCCTCTTACTTCTCTGAGAAAATAAAGGCCACTGGACAGGAGCTCCTGTATCAACCTCCTGGCACCTGTCCTGGCTTTCTCTGCCTTCCCTCCTAAAACAGTAAAGGGATGCCCAAGCCCCAACCCAAGGCTGACTCTTCCACTGGGCACGTGGTACCATTCCCTCTTGCCTCCATGAGGACTTTGCTCCTACAGTTATTGTTTCTCTTCCTCTTATATCAATAATTTTTCTCTCTCTCTAATGAGTTAATATACAAATATACACTTTGATCTCCCATCTTTTAAAAAGAATAACTAGATAAATAAATCTTCCTTGACCTTATCTCTCCTTCATTCTCGTTTCTTTGTTACTTTTACTCCTTGACTGGAAAAAAATATTGAAAGAATATTTCAATATTTTGAAATATTTTGAAAGAATATTTCAATCACTTCCTTATCTCCCATTCCCTCCTCAACCTCTGATCAGGCTTTTAACCCCAACATGCTCTTGAAATGGCTTTCAGGATTGCCAGTAACCTCCAGGTCACCATGTCCAGTGGTCAATTTTCTATGCTTTCTCCACTCAACCTCTTAGCATTTGACCCACTTAATTACTCCATGCTTCTTGAAGTACTTTCTTTGCTCGTCTTCTATATCACCATCTTCTCTGGAAAAGCTCCTTCGTAGACTCCTTTGCTAGAGCTTCCCCCATTGGCTACACACTAGAGTGCTCCATGGCTCAGTCCCTGAACTTCTTCTCTATGGACACATCAGTCCCACAGCTCTAAATTTCATCTAAATGCTAATGACTCCATTTTCACTGAGTTACGGACATGGTTGTCCCATAGGTATCTCATGTCTAATATTTCCAAAATTTAACATGTCCTGAATTTCCTGCAAAAATCTGCTTTCCCCTCAATCTCCTCTATCTCAGAAAATGGCAACTTTGTTCACTCAGTGGCTTAAGACAAAACCCCTGGCATAACCCCTTAATTCTCCATCACAACTCTCATCCAATCCATCAGAAAATCCTATCAATACCTTCAAAACACATCTATAATCCAACCATTTTTCAGTATCTCCAGTCCTACCACTCCAGTCCAAAGCACTTTCATTTTGCACCTTCAATATTACAAAAGACTTCTAGCTCACTTGACTGTTTCTCTCTTTGCTCACCAGCATCCATTTTCCACATAGCAGCCAATTTTTTTTTTTAAGATACATGAAATTTGTCTCTCTTTTCCTTAAAATCTCCTAATGGGCTTTCCTCTGCACTTCAGGAAATTCCAAACTCCCTGCCTCAATCCACAGGTGTCTATGAAATGTCCTCCTCTGTGCCCTCATCATCTGCTACTCTCCCTCTATCTCACCATGCTCCAGCATCTCAGACTTCTTTCTGTCCCTTAAACACACATTCCCTTTAAGACTCCCTAAAATCTAACTCTGATGTCAAAACTACATCCTGCCTGTACCCAAGAGCCCTAACTTTAGACACTCAGGTACTGGAGAAAAAGCCATCCAAGTGGACTGAGGAGCAGTAGATGGAGGGCTCTTCTGGGGAGGGAACTGCACTGGGATAAAAATAGGCACAGCCTGGAGCTCAACTTTCACATTCCCTGACAAGTGATTTCTGCATACCTGAGCAAGGATAATTTGGGGTTCATGTTGGGTAGGTGGGTGGAAAATCAGATATTGGCAGGATGACACATGACTGGAAGGGAAAGCAATGGAGACAGATAACTGTTCCAGATGCCTGCCTGCAAAAGGAAAGGGGGCAACTGAAGGAAAAAGCAATCTTGTAGGCTGAGAGTTGTTTACTGTGGGCTAAGATTTGGGAATTTTAAATACTGACGGATATTAGCACTTAGAGAGAGAGAACCTAAAGACATAAAAAGAGAGGAGATAATCAATAGTGTGAAAAAGGTGTCTGAGGAACAAAGGGAATGGGATCTGAAACACAGGTGAGAATGGTTAGCCTTAGGAAAAGGCCACTTCCATTCTAACAAGAGGGGAAAAGGAGATGATAGGTGAGGATATGGTATATTTGCAGGTTTTGTTGTGAAAACAAACAAAAACCTAAAAATTAATAGCTTTGGAAGGAAATGAAACACTACCCATCCATCCAACTTCACCTTCCAAAGAGAGACAGGCCTAAAATGGTTTTGAATCATTTATAATCTTCATGGAACATATAATTCTTTTTTTTTCAATAGACTTTATTTTTTAGAGTAGTTTTAGGTTCACAGCAAAAGTGAGCAGAAGGTACGGATTTCCCACACATGCACAGCCTCCCACACTATCCACATCCAGCACGAGAGTGGTACATTTGTTGCAACCGAAGAACCTACATTGACACATCATTATCACTCAGAGTCCATAGTTTACATTACTGCTCACTCTTGGTGTTGTATATCCTATGAGTCTGGACAAAGGTGTAATGACATGTATCCACCATTATAGTATCATACAGAGTAGTTTCACTGCCCTAAAAATCCTTTGTGCTCCATAATAATTCTTATTTCAAACTGTGCAGGAGCACAAAAAACGCAAGTTTCCTAATTCCTCATACAAAGCCAAAATAAAAGTGATTCCAAAAACTGACAAAACAAGCAGAAAGAGAGACAACTGTAGACCAATTCCATTTACAAAGATGCAAAAAAAATCTAAATAAAAAAGTAAGCAAACAAATCCAGTAGTACATTAGAAGAGTTATATGCCATGACCAAATAGGGATCATTTCCTCAGAGTAATAATGGCTTAATATTAGGAAACTGATTCACATTTTCCCCATATTAATAGTTCAAAGGAAAAAACTATATGAAAATCTTGAGGATGCTGAAAAACATTTGAAAAATCTATCATCCTTGATTTCTGA
Organism: Diceros bicornis minor; assembly: GCF_020826845.1. NCBI lineage: Eukaryota > Metazoa > Chordata > Mammalia > Perissodactyla > Rhinocerotidae > Diceros > Diceros bicornis. The sequence continues at coordinate 123,379,507 of NC_080781.1, read as the reverse complement.
AAAATCACTCCTTTATCAACAAGGTATTTCAAAACAAATGTCAGTGTCATGCATTCTCAATAAAACAAGAACCAAATAAGGGCTATAACGAGTCTTTCTTGTATTTCAAGATGCTCATTTTTTACATTTTAACATTTCTGAAATAAAGACGATAACCATAAGGTATGCATATGTTAGATTTCCATTATTAAATTAATGATGTGCATTAAAATTGGTGATAGTCTTAGAATTGAGGAGATTCTGTTCTGAAAGGGTCAATCAGTATGAGACAGGCAGAAATACTGTATTTTCTAGATTTTAAAATCTGCTTTTAAGAGTCTAAAATAATAATATTTCTTATTATACATGTCAAAAATTGACAATTGTTTATTTTGAAGTTATAAAGGAAATCTATGAAAGAGTTAAAAAGAATGTGTGTATATATTAATATTGATAAAAGAAAAAAAGAATAATACAATTTAGCTAAATTCCACATCTTTCATGATGCAAAGTCAATAAATACTGGCTAATATTGCCAAGTCAAGAAAAGGTATAAGCATATTATGCATGTTATCCAGGTGCCCACTGGAAGAGCTAAAAATAGAAATCATGAAAAGAATGATGACTGAGGAATGTAAGTTGGGATGGAGGGCAGGAAGAGAGATTTTTACCTTTCATTTTATATCCTTCTAGAATTTGAATTACTTATGTATGATTTTTATGTGTGTATATATATATATTTATATAGCTTTTCAAATTTAAAGAAAGTTGATATTAAGTATTCAGTTAACAGTTAATTAATACCTAAGTAATATTAATTAAGCACATCTCAACCATTTAATAAAAGCAGCAGGAAAAGTTTAGTAAGTTTACCAGCTACCAAATTACATAACAAAAATACATGTTTTATTGTGTAAGAAGAAAAAATTAGTTTGTAACTACAGTGTAAAATTATGTTGTTAATGAGCTAAAACATAAAATTCTTGGAAATAAACTTAACAAGAAATGTGCAGAAGCTATTAGAAGTAAACTATAAAACAGTTCAGAAGCATGTAAGAGGAGAGGCATGCTTTGTCCGGGAAAGATTATCGTCAGTATTATCAATTCTCCCTAAATTAAATCTATAAACCTAACGTCATCCCAATAGAAAAATCTTGATAGTTTTTATTGTTATTGTCATTGTTGGGAGAGTGGAGAGGATTTAATGATGATTCTAAAATTTATCCAGAAAAACCAACATGTAAGAATAGGCAGGAAAATAACGAAAATAAATAAATAAATAAAACTTTAGCAGTGAAAGTGAGCTACCAAACACTGAAATGTGTTATTATGTTTCAGTAATTCAAACCTTTTGATCATGCCACCAAGGTAAGACAACACGATCAATGGGACACGATAGGAAGTCCCATTAGATTCAAATGCTTGTGGTGATGTAAGATACAGGTGCCATTTTAACTCAGTAGGGAAAAAGTGGATTATTCAATTAATGGTATGGAAACAACTGGGTAGCCATTAGCAAAATAAGATCTGGATCCTTCTCTCAGTCTTTACACCTAAATCAATTCCATGCAGACTGAATGATTAGACATGAATAAATAAATATCCTTCAGAGGAGAATCTAAGCAAATATTTGTGAAAATTATAAAGGAGAAAAAGCCTCTCTAAGGAATCTTACTAAACCTAAAAGCTACATAGACAAGATGGACATATTTAAAGTATATAAAAATTATACTCCATAAAACAACTGTCTTGGAGGAAATGTTTCTAAAACCTTCATATGATAATTTTCTTAATAAAACCCTAATTAACCTAACAAATAGTTAATAATGTCCCCAACATATGAGTAGTTCTAAGAAAAGAAAAGTTGCTCTATTTTCACTAATATTTGAAGAAATGCAAAATAAAATTATGAGACTGCTTTTTACCTCTCAGATTGGCAAAGATTTCAGATTGATAATATTCCTCTCCTTGCCAATATTGGGAAACAGGCAGTGTCACAGCCTGCTGCTGAGAGCATCAATTAGTACAATATAGCTAAAGGAAAATTTGATGATATTCATTAAAATGGTAAATATCTAGACTGTGGTTATGGTTGCAGGACTCTGTAAACTTACTAAAAAAGGTCATTGAATTGTACTCTTAAAACAGGAGGATTTGATTATATGTCAATATACCTCAATAAAGCTGTTTTAAAAAATGCTTAAAATGTATGTGCTTTGACCTAGCAATTCCACTTCTATGAATGCATACTATAGAACTGAATTTCTTATGTGAAAAAAGGATATTGCAGGATAATAGAATACAGTAATTATCATTGTTTGCCATATATTTTACGTTAGAAGAATAGATTCACGATTTATGGTTTTATTAATGGAAAAGACTACAAAGATAAGAACAAAAGCACCCACACTACCAGGCAAGTGAGACTCCAAATTCCACTCTACATCCACTACATAAGGTCACATCAAAGAGACTGAATGGATACAAGAAAAGCGAGCCGACCAAGAATAAAACTGTCCCCAAATTCATGCAAATCTTACTTTGATCGCTTTCAATCCGTGAGATGTTTTATCTTCTTCCACAACTGCAGTAACTTTTTGTCCAATCTTCAGAAGCACATTGCTAGTCAGAACGTCACTGCTGAAGTAGATCAACTCATCAGTCAAGTCGTAATCACTACAGAACTTTGTCACGACTCCCTGCGCAGTTTCTAACCTGGTGTCACCTAAGAGATGGGTAAACAAAAGTTTTCATTAATTAATCTCAAAAGCAAATAAACATTACAAATAGGCCCTACCAGGAAAGATATGGTAGACAATGATCTAAATCTAGAAATAAATTGGGCTGGATTTGAGATACAGATGACACAGACAGTAGAGCTTAGTGGTTACGTGTGCAGGAGTCTAGAGGCAGAATGTTAGGTTCAAATTTGGTTCCACCATTTCTTTGTAGAGCTCAACGCCCCAGGCGGTGCAGTGCCATTGGTAAGAGCACTGAGTCTGGGGCCAGACTGCCTGGTTTTGAATCTCAGCTCTTCCACTTACCATCTGTGTGACCCTGGGCACATTTCTTAACCTCTCTGAACCTGTTTTCATCTGTAAACCCAGGACAACAACAATGTCTGTTTAATAAGTTTGCTGCATTAACTTACACAGGTAGACTGCTTAGAACTGTGAGTGCCTCCCACAGGTGAGAGTGTAAATGCTCCTTGTCATTGTTATCATCATATCTGCATCTGCAGAGTCTTAAGCATCCACTATTGTTATAGATAACTTTATCATCGCCAGCAGCAGCAGCAGTAGCATCTAGCGATTCTTAGACATCTCAACAGACAAAGCACTAAAAGAGATTAGAGGAGTGAAGTCTAGCTCCAAAGTGCATCCAAATCACCCAGGGGAGTTTTGCTTCTGAACAAGCAACAGCTAGTAAGGGATAGTTTGGGATCTGAACCCAGGCAGTTGGCCTGCAGCGGCCACACTCTGAATCTCAACACCACAGCTGCCTCCCCAAAGACATGGCTGAATCAACAGGATGGCTAGGAGAAATCTTCATTATGTTACATTACAGAAGCAGAACATAAGAAAATTCTGTCAAAGTGAAAAAAACAGGCAAAATCTGTTAGTTGAAATCATATCACAGAAGAAAGTAGAAGGGACAACTGTCATTCAGGCACATGAAAACTTGTCCAAGACTCTTGCATGTGACCCCCTTCGTAAAAGCAGGGCTAATTAGCGATGCACATTGAGAGATGTCAGCTAAAATCTGAATAGCCTTCTAAGATTAAGGTTTGCTAAGACTAGGCCACCTGTGCAGGGGTTCAAACTCTGCTGGCAGAGAAGCTGCAGGGAAATTCAAGCACCAGGAAGGCCGGATATAATGTTGACCAAAAAGGCACCTCTCCCAAAGTACTATCCTGTATTCGCTGTAAATTTACTCTAGTAGAAGGAACTGCCTCCAGAAGCTGAAGAGCATAGAGGTTAAGAACATCAAGGCTAGACCTGACTGCCTGGGTGTGTATTCTGCTGGGACATAAAGTTGCTGTGTGCCCTCATTCACCCGTCCATGTCTCCTTGACTGGGCTTTAAAATGGAATGATAATACTACTACCTTCTTCATTGATTTGTGTGTGTGTGTGTGTGTGTGTGTGTGTGTGTGTGTGTATGTGAAGATTAATGTCTGTAAGGCCCTTAGCCCAGTGCTTGGCACATACAAGCACTCAACACACATGAGACATTAGTGCTATTCAGAGGAGGGATATAATCCGCCAAAACAGTCTTGTCAAGTTTTATTGGACTCTCACCAACTAAACGCATGCTTTCACAAGTAGCCACTGAGTGCCAGACTCAGGGGCAGGTTTTTAGGAGCTAAAGGTGAGAGCAAGTTAAATTTTGGGCTGCTTCCAGGTGACAGATATATGACTCTTCCACCTGACTTCAAAAGACCTGCCCATTTCAGATACAAAATCAAAGTGATCCTTAAGTCAGGGAGATCTACTACTATTGGATATATTTTATATATTGAAATATAAAAAGGAATCTGTTGCACATTTGTATGGCATTAGCACAAGTAAATTCCAAAAGCATTTGGGGAAATTCAGGGGTGGGGCATAGCTCCACAGGGGCCTTCTCTATCTACACCATCACCACTTCAGACAGGAGAGTTTGGATTTTGGCCAAAGCAGGCCGAGCTCTTAGGTACTCAGTGACTAGGGAATGCTCCCCAACCATTACAAGATGGCGCCATCTCCCCTCCCTGTCCCTCCCTCCAGGCCCAAGTCCTGGTGTGCAGAAGGGATGAAGTAGGTACCTTCCTGGAGCCCCAGCTGCTGTGGGCACTCCTCCTCTGCAGAGTCTGCCCTCCGAGAGAAGTCCATAGCCCTGGTCATACAGTGGAACATGGTCCTTTTGACAGGGCTGGACTGGGCACCACGTAAGATGAGGTGTGAGGTGCAAGGCCTGCTTTAGTCGCAGCTTCCACCTTCCTACTGCCCTCCACTCACAGTGGCCACTCAGGACCTGCCCCTCCTGCTGTTTCGCTTCTGCCTCTGTGAGGCTAAACTGTTAGTCAGTACCGTCACAAGCATCTCAACTGCCACCTGAATAGCCTGCAGTTTCCCAGAGCCCCTGGATGTGCCCCAGCACATGCAGCTGCCTCCTACCATGGGCCAGCCAGTGGGGATGCAGTGTGTGTAGCAGTGTACCAATGATACATGATGGGTGGGCAGGTATGTTGTCCCGGTCCCTCTCACCAATGGCAAGGGAGGAAATATGGTGGCCATCTGGAAACCACTTCCAGTAGAGGCTCTTACATGCTCCTTATGGGTGTAGAGGTTCGTCTGTGGGGTTCCTCAGGAGGACTAGGTTCCAGGCCGGGAAGATGGAGCAAAAACCTGCCTCGAGGCTGGAGGCTAGACTAGGCTCTGGCTCCTGGGGGTCCAGCCCCTACACCTCCCTAACTCAGGGGTAGTTTTTCTTCTCCCTTTATCCCTCTTCTCCACTCAGAGAGTTCAGTGGTCAGCTCCAAGCCAGGGCTTGCTGTGCACTCTCAGATGCTACCATAGATATTATGGAAAACCCAAGCTTTCACATACACTGTGGCTTCAGAACAGAGTCTGGGCCCAGATCTATTTGGAAGCTCAGGCCTATTGTGACTTTATATTAAAGCACTCCTTGTAGTCCTGAGTTAAGTATGACTCATCTAAACAGTGTCAACGTCTAAGATTTTAAGACCATGGAAGTTAAGTGGTTGGGCAGAGTAAGTGAGCGATAGAATAGCAGGAAATGTGGTCAGAGAGGTAATAGGGAGCCAGGCTGTGCAGGGCCTCGGAGGCCACTATAAATTCTTTGGGTTTTACTGTACGTGAGATCTGCACTCCCTGAAGGGTTTGGATCCTTAGAGGAGTGGCGAGTTCTGTCTTATGTTTTGAAAGGGTCCCTGTGGCTGCTTGGTTGTGAAGAGGCTGTAGTTGGCCTTAGGGTGAAGCAGGGAGACCAGGTAGGAGGGTGCTGCCTAGCCATCCTGGTGACAGACAGTGGGCACTGTGGATGAAGTCTGTGTGCCCTTCTTGTCCTGGGAACAGAGGGAACAGGCAGGATGTGGAGGAGGAGAACCAGGTGAGAGCAGTGCTGGGGCAATGAGGGAGGTCCCCAGGGAATGGGGGACATGGGTGCCCAGTGCCATGGGCTGGAAGTGCTCACGCGCGTAGGCCATCACTGGGTGTTGTGGGTGGACTGGGGCAGCAGTGGGTCATGAAGGGAGCACAGAGAGCACGGCCTGTCCTTTCGACAAGCGTCAGCGTGAAGAAAGTGAGAGAGCTGGGGGAGAATGAAGGCAGGCTTTTTCCTTCCTGTATGTATTAGTAATCGCTAAGAAATATAGAGTGTGTCCTCTGTGCTGGGTTCTGTGCTGAGCACTTTACGTTTTGTAGATGAGGAATGTGAGGCAAAAGGAAGTTGGAGAACTTGCCTGAGTGCCCTAAGCCAAGGAGGAACAGAAGGGGGTGGGATGTGGGCCTGAGCAGCCTGGCTCCATCATCGGTGCCCCTAAGCACAGAGTCACACTCAGTCATCAAGCCTGGTGACCTGCTGAGTGGAGACACCCATCCTTCTACTCCTTCCTCCCTTCATTCCAGAAACTCTCCTGGAGGTAGAGGTATTATGTTGTATTGTGTTAGCAAAGTTAAATTGTAGACAGACTCCCCAGTGCAACCAGTTAGAATAATTTTTAGTATTTATTTCCTTGTTTCACTTGTCAGAAAATCTGAAAGTAAAGGGATTTTTCTTCAGGATGAATTATTTTCAAGTAAATGAGGACCCTACACAGTCAAGCTTGTTACCTTGCATCTATTAGGTTTGCAATAAAACATTTTGCTGATTTAATTTGGATGATTATTGATGCTTAAATAGTGTAATAAAATCATTTTAAGAACATAATTGTGAACATGCATAGAATCTCCAGGTTTTAATCCATCTGCTCAACTCTGTTCTATGACTTTTTTTTCAGTGCATTCCTTAGCAACTGTATCAAGGAACAAAGTCAACTCAGTGAGTGTAGCCCATGACCTACGAATGAGAAAGTTACAGTCATAAGAACTCCCAGATGCAGATGGACTACCTCTAGTCCTGGCCTGTTCCCTGCCCCTGGTGGGTGAGCAGCCAAAGCCTGGCTAGATCTCTTCATGGTCCACTTCCTATGAAGTACTGTTTGGCACATTTACATCAGACACACAGTTTCACCATCAAAAGCAATGACAAGGGAATTCCATTCCTGGCTGGGTCTTTCCCAGAAGGCATTGGAGGGCATTCAGGTATATTGCCTATAATGCCTCTCTCCCACCCATTCCCTTCAAACCCCTAGGCCATGGAGGAACAGATTTCTCCATCCCCAGACTGCAGGGGTTTCTTGCCACCCTACCACCACCATCCCCGCTCCTCTCTCCTAGCAAGAAAGAGTCCTAAGGAGAAGGAGGCCCAGTAACCGCCTGACCATGCCAGATCCTCCTCAGTGGGCTGGCTAGAACTCTGAGTCAGGGTACTCAGCTGTGTTAATAACCCATATTCTGTCAAAATCTTTAAAATTTTCAATTAATGACCAGGTATTTAGTTTAATATTACCTTTAGTTACTAAACCACACAAACTCACACTCACACACACATGCACACACACTCATGTTACAATTATTTTAGAGACTGTAAACTTTCAGATATTATTTGTTTTGACATTGCTATCACAATTATGCATTTAATTTGGTTTGGATGTAAACTTTTCCAGAATGAATCAGCAATAAATGTGAATTGTAAATAAGAGAACTAATTTACAAATAGCTATTCCTCTTACTACATAGAATGTATTTTCCATACTATTTTTTTTATATATAATTTTTTTGTGTTTGTGAGGAAGATTAGCCCTGAGCTAACGTCTGTCGCCAATCTTCCTCTTTTTGCTGAGGAAGACTGGCCCTGGGCTAACATCCATGCCCATCTTCCTCCACTTTATATGGGACGCCGCCACAGCATGGCTTGACAAGCAGTGCGTCGGTGCGCGCCCGGGATCCGAACCCTGGGCTGCTGCAGCGGAGCGCATGCACTTAACTGCTACGCCACCAGGCTGGCCCCCTCCATTCTATTTTTAAATACTATGAAGAATATATAGAGTCAGCCCTGATGGCCTAGTGGTTAAAGTTCAGTGCTCTCACCGCTTTGGCAGCCTGGGTTCGGTTCCTTAGTGTGGAACCACACCACCTGTCTGTCAGTAGCCATGCTGTGGCAGTGGCTCACATAGAAGAACTAGAAGGACTTACAACTTGGATATACAACCATGCGCTGGAGCTTTGAGGAGGAAAAAAAAAAAGAAGAGAAAGATTGGCAACAGATGTTAGCTCAGGGCGAATCTTTCCCTGCAAAAAAAAAAGATTATATAGAGTATAAGCTTCTTGAGTACAGAGATTTTTGCCTGCTTGATTTACTGCTGATTCTCTAGTTCCAAGATGAGTACATGGCTCATAGTAGGAGCTGAATCATTTATTTTGTTGTTCTTGTTAAAAAGGAAATATATACTAGTTATAAACAGCAGATATTAGGTCATGGTTCTTAAGTTTGGCTAACTTTGAGAATTTTATTATAAAGAAAATAAGTGTCTTTATTTAACTCTTTCACTGACTTCAGTGGGTAGATTTTTGACAAAAAAAGTATTTTAAAATATGTATTTTTCAATAAATATTTTTAAATTAAAAAATAACATAATATCATCTTTCATCAAATCACAATACCATTGATTGTAATATGCACCATTATTTTATGTATTGCTAAGAAAGACTAAAAAAACTACCATTTAAATTATGATGCCATTGATCATAAAATCTACCCTGATTTCAGAGATGTTAAAATGTGGAGGGAAAATGTGTATCTTAGAAGAGATGAAATATAGTATTATAGGAAGTTTAGGAATTTGAAAACAATCACATGTAATTTTACTACTCTAAGATGTCTGATATATGACCATTTTGTATATTCTCTTTAGTTCCTTATATATATTTTATTTTATATATTTTACTTTTATTTATATATACTTTTTTTTTTTTACTTTCTATCATGGAAAACTTCAAACATGTATAAAGTATAATGAACCACCATGTACCAATCAGCCAGTTTGAACATTTAAAAACTCATAGCCAATCTTGTTTTATTTCTATTGCACCTCATCTTCCAACCACTAGCTTTTGGTTTGTATTCATCACTGTAACAGATATTCCAGTGATCAGGGACTGTGTCTATCTTGTACACCATTCTATCCCCGGCACCTAGCACAATGTCTAATAACACATAGTGGTTATTCAATTCATTTTTCTGGCTAAATAAATTTGTTTAGATGAAATGAGCACTTTCCTAGAAAAATCTAATTTATCTAAAATAGGTGAAGAAATAAACAGAAAGCCTTAATAGTCCTGTAATCAATGAATCAGTTAGTTGAGAAATTTCTGATAAAGTAAACAAGTTCAGATGGTTTTATAAGTAAGTTCTGCCAAACACTTAAAGATTGGTTGATTCCAATTGACACAATCTCTTTCAGGAAATAGAAAAGGAGGGAGCACTCCTCACCTCATTGATGAGGCCAGCATAACCTTGCTAACAAAACCTGGCAGGGACACAAGAAGATAGGAAAATTACAGGCGTTTCTCAACCATGAACATAGATGCAGGTCTCTTGAATGAATGAAACATAAGCAAATCAAGTCAAATGGTATATAAAGTTAGTAACACGTCATGGTTTCATGTTAGAAATTCAAATAATGTAATTTATCACATGAAATAATTAATGGGAAAATCATAGATCATTTTAAAAGAAAGATATTAGATAAAATTGGTAATCAATAAAAGGGAAAAATGTCTCAACATGCTAGAAATAGAAGAGACATTCCTTAACCTGATTAGAGGTATTTTGGGGAATAAAAACCTACAAGAAACATCCTGCCTCATGGGAAATGTTGAAAGCACCTCCTTTCAGGCAAAGGAAACCCCTGAGACTAAAGATCTTAATCAGACTAATAAGGCAAGATAAATCAATAAAAATATAAGGACGAGAAAGGAGGTTACAAAGTTGTCATTCTCCACAGATGATGTGATTTTTTACTTAGAAACCATAAAAGAACCAGATATTAGCCATTGAAATTCATAAGAGAGTTTAACAAGAATGCTGGATATAAAATCAATATAAAAATCGATTTTATTTCTACCAGCAACAGTGCATTTAAAATGTAATCAACCAGGGGCCCGCCCCGTGGCTTAGCGGTTAAGTGTGTGCACTCTGCTACTGGTGGCCCGGGTTCGGATCCCGGGCACGCACCGACGCACCGCTTCTCCGGCCATGCTGAGGCAGCATCCCACATACAGCAACTAGAAGGATGTGCAACTATGACATACAACTATCTACTGGGGCTTTGGGGAGAAAAAGGGAAAAAAAAGGAGGAGGATTGGCAATAGATGTTAGCCCAGGGCCAGTCTTCCTCAGCAAAAAGAGGAGGATTGGCATGGATGTTAGCTCAGGACTGATCTTCTTCACATAAAAAAATAAAATAAATAAAATGGAATCAACCAAAAAAGATGTTCTATTTTGAATAGCATTATTGCATACCTAAGGATGATCAGGCAGTTCCACTTATTAAATAATCACCTTGTGGTGAAGCTGTGTCAATTTAAAAAGCAAATTTGCCTGTTATTTTATCTCAAAATGAGTTTATTTAGGAATAGTCAAAAGAATTGCAATTTGGGATGTGCATGCTATGGCAAACCATAGGCAAATCCAGGAAAGAAAAGGAGCTGCTTTTATAGAGAAAAAGGGGGAGTAGGGAGGGGCTATTCCAAAAGAAAATCCATTAAGGGAAAGTAGCAGTTCGTTGGCTAAGCTGTGGCATTTCTCACTGGCTGGGCTGTTGCCCGGTGGGGAGAGAAATCTTCCTTCAGTAATAAAGTAGTTTTACTTCCTGTCCAAGATGCAAGGGTCAGTCTTTTCCTGTTTGGTGTAACTGACGATGTGTGATAGGGCGTGAGAGCTCCCCCTATGGGCCTTCCCAAGTCTAATTTAGTTAAGGTTTCTTTTATTAATTTCCACAGCTGGAAGAAGCTTTAGACCTCATCAGGATTCAACTTCATCGCTGGGACAGAATGAAGACTGCTGCCCAGGTAGAGAAAAGATTTGCTCAGATTCAAACAAACCATTCCTGGCATAGTTGGGGCCACATGCCATGTCCTCAAACAGAGCACCATTGTCAACATCCAAATATGGTCTATGTCCTGGCCACATTGCAGTATTGGCTAAGTGCTTTCTGCTTTGTCCCTTCACTTTATCCCTGGCAACGAAGGGCAGGGGGAAGAACAAGGGGCCGCTGTTTAACATCCAGCTCTACCTGCTTTGTTGAGAACAGAGGGGAAGGAGGGAAGAACTCATGTTTATGGAGCGCCTGCTAGCTGCAAGTTACCAGGACAGTCCACATCACATCAGCATTAGCTGTGGGAGAGGACCGAAACAACTCACTGAGCAGAGCCACGGCATGCTGGAGAGAAGAGAAACTAAGTCAGAAGAAGGGAGTTAGTGAGAAGCAGCCCAAAGTCTAAGGCAAGCTCATGTAGCCCTCCTGTCCTCCTCATTTGTGTCTCCCTTTCAACAGATGTGGACGCTGAGAATCAGGGTGAACGACTCCCCAGGAGCCCACAGCTAGTTTATGAGAGCGGAGTTTGGGTTCTCTTCTGTCTGGGAGAAGCCACACACCTTTCTTGTACCAACAGAGCATGCAAAAGAGAGAAAAGGGGGCGTCTGACTTTGCTTGGGCATCTCTGTAGGTGGACGTCAGGTGTTGAACCGCAGGTACACATATTTCCAGAAGAACTCAAATAAGAAGGGAAACACCCCTGGATAGAGTGTCTCATTCCTCCTTGGCAGCCGCCAATATGGGGGAAAAAAGCAAAAGAAAGAAAGAATGAAAAAAAAAAAAGAGAGAAACTAAGGTAGCTGAAAGGCATACATTTCTAGAAAGCCTATAAGATAAAAATGATATTCTAGCATGGAATTTATCTTAAGGAGTAAAACTCAACAAATGGAAAGTAACATATAGGCTAAAGTTCAAGTTGCCTTCTTCTGTTTCTTCGTATGACAGAAAACACACTTTTTAAAAATCTTTTTTCTTCCCAGCTAGAGGGATCCTGAGACCCACAGGTAAAAGAGGGCACCATGTCCCTTTCTTCACAACCCCTTCTCCCAAGTGATGGAGAAGAAGGAACATATTGCTCCTACTCCTTCCCCTTAAGTAAGGAGCTTGGGCTAGGAGACAGAAGGAGGGCATGTTTTTGGAGGGTTTCAACTCATGCTCTCGTAGTCATTGGACATCACCTTGACTTGCGACCCAGCAATTGTAACTCCAAGTTCTTTACCTAACAGAAATATATATAGATGTTCAACAAAACATACATACAAGAACTGGCTATATAGAGCAGGGAAGAAGGAGAGAGACCAGTTAGGAGGCTATTAGACTAATCCGGGAGAGTGGTAAAGGTGGTTGGGACAAGGGTAGTAACAGGTGGAGATGCAATGATGTGGTGACATTCTGGTTGTATGTTGAAGGTAGAGCTGAGTATTTGCTTATGGAGTTAAAGTGAGGCATGAAAGAAACATAGGTGCTGAGGAGGTGACCAAGGTGTTTGGCTTGAACAGTAGGAAGGAAAGAATTGCCATTTACCAAGATGGAGAAGACAGAGGAAGGAGATTTGGGAGGGCCTAAAAAAAAACAAAGTCTTAATAAATAAACCCTTCACAAATACTAAATAGTTCTATTTATTTTAAAAAGTAAGCCTATAAAATCAGTGCAACTGTTTTCCTTAAATGTTCCAATATATGAAAAAATATATAAATTAGTAAGAGTTCTACTTAAAATTCCAATTCTGAAGTCATTATTCAACTACATGTATTGAAGTGGAACAACAGGCACCACATCGTCTATGGGCTGAGCTCTTGTGGGAATCCATGGGGCTGACCTGCAGCGTTGTCTCATAAAAACACATGATTTATGAAGGAAACTCAAGTGAGTGTCCTCGCCTTAAGTAAATGGTGTACTATGTGCATATATGTGATTATGATGTTAGAGAAAGTAATGTAATGATCAGAGTGGTAACTCGATTTTGTGGTGTTGGTAATAAACTAAAAGCAAATGCCTCTGGTAAACATAACCCCTCTTATTTTAATCCTTTCAACATCTAGGGAGAACACTGTATGATTAACCTGTTTGGTCTCTTAATATAGAAAATGAAGAGATTTCTTAACATTCAAGCTTCCTTACATTCCCTGGCCATAGTCATCATTGTTTGAATATGCTGCTCTGAATTACGTTGGCTAATATTTGGGGCAATATCTGCAGCCTGAGTTCCAAAAATCTCTGGCTGAGAGATGCATGAATGAGGAGGAAAAGGTGTTCACAGAACCTCACTCAAGGGGCGTCCGCAGACCAAGGGTTCACTGAGGAACTCTGAAGGGCAGGTGAGTGGTGGATGGGGAGGGTGTGCACCAGCCGGACCCCTCAGATCCAGGCAACTTGGACCCTCCCCTCTTCACCCACAGCACTCACCATGTGTATAAAGCCTGGTGGCCTGGGGTCCAGCCCTGATCCCCAGCCCTCATCCAGGGCTTCCCACCATGAAAATCTTCAGCCCCGCCCCTCCGATTCCGGGCTCACCTCCACGAACTGGCATTAGACCCGCCCCCGTGTCTTGCTAGTGCCCTGCGTGGGGTACGTATTGCGCCTGCACACTAGCGACCACTGACTCTGTGGGTGGAGACTGCGCAGGCGCCAGGTAACGCCCATGACCCCGCCCTCCCTTGCCATGGGCCAGCTTCCAGGGACGTGAACTTCTGGTGATGGCTGGGAATGTCATGTTCAGAGTGGCAGTGTTATTTTGTGCTCTTTGGTAAAGAGTAAAAGCAAATGACTCTGGTAAAGTCATACCCAGTGACCTGAACTACGATCAAATGGGGAAACGGTCACAGCTTAATGTGAGACACATTCTGTAACACAAGAGAGGATAAGAAAAGGCATATAGATAAAGGTCCAGCTGCAAGTGGAGCAAAAGACAATGATTTGAACTCTGCATACTGATAAACTCCCTCAGGCAAGAAATGAGACACTGCAGCTCGTCCCTCGTCCCTCTAGACTGGACGGCAAGAACAGAGTTGCTGAAACCAGCAGCCCAAGACCTGTATGAAATCCCAGGAAGAGAGCCCCACCCAACCACACAACCATTTCTGGACTGATCTTTTCTAGAACCAAGCTGGTTGCCCTACTCCTACCTTACCCTTGGCAGTATTAGGAGATCCATCCAACCTCACTCCACAATCCCCAAATCTGTGTTTATGGCCTCCATGGAGTGGCTAAAAGGATCACTTCTTATAGGGAGGGATTAGATTGCACACTACCTGTAGGGGAGTACTTCCTTAAACAAAGGGGGGAGCTTAACAAAGGGGTAATTCCCTCAGGGCCTGGAGAGCCCCCTCCCCTGCAACCAGGCCCCTGTCCTTCATGCATCAGACTCTATAGCTCAGAGCTCTGCTCTGGCTCAGGCGATGATGCACATGGCACAGCCACAGCTCCCTTGATCTTGCTGGTATTCACTGTGAACAAAAGAATCGACAAGTGGCATCTTCCAAAATAACTAAATTTTATTGGAAGAACACAAGTGTTTTATAAATGGCAAGAAACTTAAGCAGCAAACACATTTTAAAGACACAGAAATGAGGATAGCTCAGGAACACTCAACAGCATGTCTTTTAAATTATATGCTCTGCAGTGAAAGGAAATTATGAGCTTTTGCCGGCATCACTCATTCTTGGGCTCTAGTCCCAAACTCTAAATGTAACAAAAGGATGATTGGCTCAACGAGATTAAGCTGAAAAGTATCAAACCAAGTAGCCATGGCCAGGGCACCCAGTCACACAGTAAACAAAGGGTGAGGGAAGGTCTCAGAGAAAAGGTGCCTCCTGGAGAGACCAATCAGCCTAAGACTACGGCCTTCCACCCTGTAGAACACAGATACAGGACATACACATTTTGACATGTCCCCATGTGTGAAATATTGAAAAGATTTCTTGAGTAAGCACAAAAGCACATGCCATAAACAATGAAAAGAACCCAAAGTCCAAGGCAATCCCAAAGTCACAGCACCCCAAAGTCAATTTCTGGTCCTAGGAGAAATAGCTGATGTCACAGGGCCACTCCTTGAGTCGAAGTTCTGCAGGTGAAGTTCATGGCTTCTGTAGAACTGTTGTGAGTCTATGAAATTCAACATCCTCTGGACTAACGGTTAACCTTATACACGGCCAATGCAAATGCTACATGTACATGGAGAAATCAAGGCAAAGCAAGAATACAGACACGGTAAATAGCATCACCCATTTTCCTGTGTAGACACATTCTTCCCTTCAGTTCTAAAGTCTAAAAATATCTGAGGGGCACTCATCTGTAATCAAGGGAAGGTCTTAATTATTATTATTATTTTAAACCACTTCATTGAGGTATGAAGGTATGTTGACATACAAAAAGCTGTACCTATTTAATGTATATGATTTAATGTGTTTGGAAATAGTGAGACGTGTGAATAATCACCAAAATCTATGCCCTAAATATATACTCCTCCACAGTTTCCTTCTACCCTCATTAATTTGCAGAATTATTACGTGTGATAAGAACACGACATAAGATTTACACTCTTAGCAAATTTTTCAGTACACAACCCATCTCTTCTGGGCTCTGGAAAAGAAGCACAGGTGCTTGGTTCCTGGCTCTAACCACACTTCACACATAGTAGCTCAGCGAACTGACCACATAACCTTAGTCTCCAAGTTGATCCGAGAGTCGAATCTACCTCAGGCCTTTCAGCATTCTGGAAGGCGGCTGTGTCTGACTGATGGGGGAGACTGAGAAAGTCGGTGACTCTTTTTAGGAGTCACTGCACAGAGCACCCGCTATTCTTTTCTGAAGTGGATAAGAAGCAGTACAGGAGGTCTGCATGTGAAGAAGAGGCAGGGGAAGCTCAGAAGGCCAACCCAAAACTCAACTGCGAGCTGGCCTGGCTGGCAACTCTCAGGAATCCATATACTGTGCTCCTGGGGTCAGTATGATGGACTGAGAGGGCAAACCTGAATCCAGAGGGATAGAGAAGAGACCATTCACATGGTGGCAGGAGTGCCCACTTTTGCACATTACTTCCACCTTTTTTGAGAGGCCTGCACACTAATATCCATAACACAGGATCTGAGTCCTCTCCTCCCACCAAGTGTTCTAACAGGTCCTGTGTATCAGAAGACACAGAGATCAAACCTCTGCCACCAGCTGCAGACAAAACCACAGTTCACTCGGAAAATAGAAAATAAATCCCTGTCCCCAGGATAAATGTCTCAACTTGACAAGAGAGCCATATCTTCTCACATCATATCCATCAGTGTCCACTGTTACCTTCTGTACCCCAGCTACGCTGGGAGAATGCAGAAAGAGGACAAGAGACACATCCCTGCACCCACAATGCCCATCACAACTTTCACACCAAAGTCCCTTGTCCTCCCCACTGTCAATTTTTCCTTATACTCTCAGAGTGTCCTCATATCGCTGCTGGGCCCCTGATGTGCCAGCCCCAGACTTCACCAATCGAGAGAAATCAAAAGCCTGAAATGGAAAACCCATAGCGCCCCTCCCCTCCTCAAATTGCAGCTCCCCATCCTCTCTCCCCTCCATAGCTGCAGTACCACACACGATGCACACACCCCTCACTGTTGTGTCTACAGCACCCTCTTACCTGAGAGTGCAGACAAGGTCCTCCTGAGGCACTGTCATTGCCCCGTGAGAAGACCAAAATGGCAGAGGGGTCAGACCACCAAGCAACAATGTCTTCTAGCAGATAAACGGGGGAAGGGACAGACAGAGCCTGTGGGTAAATGGCCTCTTCAACAAGGAGGAATAGGAGGGCTAAATCCTCCAGCCTGGAGAGCTCACATGGGATGTTCCTGGACATCCAGGCTCATCTGCACATGCCCATGACGATCCAAATGTCCCCAACTTCATTTATCATTCATTGACAGGACCCAGTGACTTTTCTCTTCCCACCCATGTGCAGAGTATGCTCAGCAGAAGAGTGCAGACAGCTAATATGGAAATGCTTGGATAAAACTCCAACCAAATTCCCGTACAAAGAACCGGGATCCCTAATGATTCCTAATAGGCCATTGCTCTGCATGGTGGACAACATTCTGTTCAGCACCTTCACGTCAGAGCACAGAAACTGACAACAGGCCATGGCCTGTTATTTCCCAGGGACCCCAAATTTCCACACCCCAAATGCATTCCAAAGCAGCTAAGTGCAAAATCCTCAAGGAAGCTGGAGAAACAAGGAGCAGCCCCCATCATAAAAATTTCACCTTGGCCAGAGGGCCACATGTTCTCATGTCACACTCAATAGTGTGCACTGTTATCGTCTGTCCTCCAGCTAGGCTGATCCCAGGTAGTGCCAGGGATGGGGAAGTGGGCAGGAGACACTCTTGAACACACAAAGGCCAATACGCCTTTCACACTTAGGGCCCTTATCCTCCTGTCTGCTTTGCCTCAGGCTCTGACAGCAGCTCTACAGAGAGCCACTCGTTCCAGCCCTCTCCCCACCTCTAGGTTTGAAGCATCTGAAGGAAGGAGTTAGTCCTTCCATATTTCCTGATCAGAGAACCCCTGTCCCCTTTTTGAGCCTCCAACCTCTGTAAATCGTCTCAAGAAAGCCAACAATCTCCAAGTGGCTGGAGAACCAGTCACAAAATCTTTTTAGTTAAACATGTATCCCATGTAAAGTGGTGCAGCCACTGTGGAAAACAGTATGGAAGCTCCTCAAAAATTAAAAATAGAACTACCATATGATCCAACAATCCCACTTCTGGGTGTATATCCAATGGAAATGAAATCACTATCTCAAAGCGATATCCACACCCCAGTGTTGATTGCAGCACTATGCACAAGAGCCAAGTCATGGAAACAACCTAAGTGTCCATCAACAGATGAATGGGTAAAGAAAATGTGGTACATACATACAACGGAATATGATTCAGCCAGAGGAAAGTCTGCATGTAAGAGCGAACCATTATAACAAGGAATACACTCCATTTCAAGGGCCTTGCATTAAAGGGTCCAGTATAATCCCTTCTCTTTCCATCACCCACATAAATAAGAGGAAGGAAAAAATACATAAGGCAAACGGGACTTTGACGTGGAATACCTCACACCAGAATCTACAGCACATTAATATTCCCACCAGTGAGCACATATTCATGAGTACATGTCTCGTGAGGCTCAGTAACATGACTGGCCTAGGAATGGACTCCTGGGAAAGAAAGAGATCCCATCTTACATTCTGAGCAGAGTCTCCTTCTCTTTGCTGAGAGTCTTGATTTTGAGAATGCCACCAAGTAGAGGCACTCTTTTGGAATCCTCAGCCCCGTGACTTATATTTAAATGCCAATAGTCAGTGGATTTACCCGTTAAACCCTACATTTTGGTCTTCCCCATCCCTCTCCCATGAAGTGAGCTAAGATGACTTTGATGGGGAGTGGGAACAACAAGTGTGTGTGGAAGGGGAAGAAGGCATCACAGTTATTGCCGTTTCACACGTGTTTTTGAATAGCAATTAAGCCAGTCATGGTCACCGTCATGTCACCTGGAGAAGGAACATGGTCTTGAGTATGGGTTTTTCTAAGGATCTCACACATCAGGTTTTCACTGGGTAGACAACCAAATTGATCCCCACCTTCCAAGGCTCTAAAATAAAGTAAGCAATTACAAGGACAAAGGAATGTCTTTGCAATGTCAACACGCTGTATAGAGGGTACAGACTGTAGTTTCTAATCACAAAGAAGTGTGGATTGTTTTGACCTTTGGTGAGTGAATATCAGGTTCTGTGATGCCACCTTGTGGATAAAACCAGTGCTAATAAAGCAATAGAGGAACCAGAGGTAGCTATGGATTAAAGGTTAGAGGTGTCTTTGAATGCACCTTAGATAGGCCAAATTTACATTTAGCACTCCCCCCAACTGTCAAAAGTCTTTACTTGATCTTCAACGAATTAACCACCGCCCAGAAAAGAAGTGACTTTATACAGGCAAGGAAGAGAGTAGATTTCTGTGGCACTGCCAGTTAACAAGTACCATCCAGCCATAACTTGGTGCTGAGCCACATCAGCTTCGATGTGAGGCGTCCGGCTGGCCAGAAAAGCACGCGGCTCAGAGAAGGCAAAGTCTGAATGGCCGGCTTCCTCCTGGCATCATAGGAGAATTAAAGAGGTTGGTTTCTAGAGAGATGCCCAGTAACCTCTGAGGACGTTTGCTGACCCTGTGAAAGGAAATACACATTTAGTTGCAATTGTGGCAAGGTCTAAAGACCTGAAGTGGGAGTGGGGGCTGACAGGGTGAGGGGCTAAATCAAGCCAAAAGATTCTGCTCCAGTAGATGCATTCGGGGAGTGGTGAGCTACTTCCTTCAGCACCTGCTGTGTGCTGAGCACTTTACAAAGTTTATCACACTTGATTCTCACAACACCCCTGATCTCAAGGCGTGACTCCCATGTTGCCAGTGTGGAACCTGAAGCTCAAAGATGAGAGTAGGAAAGAGACAAGTGTCTTTTGCACTCAGATACCAATAATTTATTGTCAATGAAACACAGTGTCTGATCACTACAACATCTCCAAGGCAACAAAATGGTCAACAAAGTACAGAAGGGTATATATTGAAAGAAGTATTGACCTATTTATTACTTGAATTGTTAGCCTTTGCCTGCAGGACCACTGCCACATAAATGCCCACCCACCCATAGCAGGGGTAGACTGGCAGACTACCAGTCTCTGGCACCCACTCGGTGTACGGGTCTCATCATTTCCCCCCGTGCTAGTTAGAGCTGCCTTTAAATTACATGCAAATCCACGTTCTTCTACCTAAAAACAGAGAACATGAGAACCACTCCCACAATCTCTGGATTCCTGAAGGGTTTTTTGACAATGTCACGCTCTCCATCCTGCTTCTGCCTGGTCTTGCAAGGGTTTTCCAAAACAATTAAAAGATAGATCAAAACTTTGATGAGAGAATGTTGAAAGCAGGTTACTTTTGAAATCTGACATTCTAATAAAGTCAAAGTGTCTGTAACAGTGGCACCCACAGGGAGTAGAGGAACACAAACAGGGACTGGAAGAAGATGCCCCTGACTAGTGAAGAAATTGACGTTGATACAGGGTCTCTGCAATGGGGTTACTAAGCAGTGCCCAGGGAGTGCCCCTGACATTGCTGGAAGTTCCTGTCTTAGAGACTCAGGGAAGGGAGTTCCACACCATCCTAAATGGTGGTACAGCTGACAGGAGAGGAGTGCTACCCTCCTCCAACACTGTGGCCTCACATCACATGAGACGGCACTCACTTGTCTGGCTGGTCTTGACTACTGGTTGCCATTCCACTCTCTCCTCATTACAGGCCCACAGGCGGACGAACTGGACTTTTCTACCACAGGTCCTGAAGGAGATGGTGACTGTACAAACCTGCAAGGAGACTTGACTGTGGGTGGACAGCCTAGCACAACTGCAGGAAAATTAGGTTATTTGGAAACTCATACGAGATGAGTTGCAGGGACAAACTTCCTCTTTTCCTTACCCAGAGGAATTTCTGGAAATGGTTGATAGGGCCAGAGTACCCAATCCTGCAGCCTGTGTGAGGTAGGCCAAAAGAGTGAAAGATACTGTAAGACTGGTACTGCATGAATCAACCACAAGATAAGACTGCTGCTTCAGAGGCCTCATTGCCCCTTCAAAATGACTCATGGTTCATCCTGCTTTACTCAAACATCGAGGGGAATATTAAATAGTATGTTGAGAGATACTGTCAGTTATTTGCTAGAAGGGGAGTCTCAGAACTGCATTTCTTCTCCTCAGTAACAGGGAATTGACTTATACCTAAAAGTATAGGTAACAAACCTTTGGAATGGGTTATGGTTCTCACTTTGTTACCAACTACTGACACTTAACGTGCCATGCAAGATTATGGGTAACAGATCATTCATATGGGTTTTGTGGTCTACTTAATAGACCATGAGATGCATATTATACAGCTGTGTTGTTGTTATATTAGTCTCAGTAATTGGTAACAGTAAGTTCAAAAATTACTAAAACTAGGCATGAGCTAAATGAATATAGAACAATTTCATGAAAAAATGTCACATATTACATAATGTTACTACCATCTGACATTGAACATAGGTCTTTGAGGAGAAAACAATGGAAAACACTGGACATTTGGCAATATACAGACTGGGGAATTTGCTCTTAGTTTGCAATATGCCCTAGAATACTATGGGCAATGGGCATGGAATAAAAGTACCTTCATCCCACACTTAGATATTGTTTCAGGTCTGGGGCTCTGCCTGAAAAGTCAGGACTAGTGAGGTGAGTTAGTGTCCCAATTTCTGAAATTGGTATTGGCAGGAATCTGCCAGTACCAATGACACAGAGGAAGTAAAACCCAAATACCAGCAATGAATATTTTACATTTCTAAATGCAATCTCTAAATGTAATTTAGAGAACATCAATGTTCCACAAATATTGAAGTCATTAAATCATTTCTACATTAGATAATATACATAATACACTCAATATGATGAGTCAACCAGAAAAAGGCTCATAAGCAAACTCAACTAAGACCATTGTCCAGAGGAAGTTACTGTTTTACTTAACACCAGTATCAGGTTACTCTCAGTGACCAGGGTCCTCAGGGTTTTGAGCAAAACAACAGTTTTCCTTTCATTTCATTCTCCCCTTGAATACTCATTAGGTGTCACACGATGGAGGAATGAGAATCAACAGGCAGGCACTGTCTGTTTCTTAAGCCAATATGCTAGCACCTGAGGCACTAAGGCACACTCAGCACTCCTGTCCAAAGAGGCGGGGACAGCACGCCCAGCCTGGCCCGGGACCTCAAACAAGGAGGATAGGAGTGGTCCTGGGCCACTTTACAGGATGTAAAGTATCATATCCTCCTTGTTTGTAAAGAAACTACACAAATCAGTCATTCTGTGCGAGAACACCTGGGAAGGAGGACTTAGGTCAACACTTAAAAGAAATAACGACATATTCAATGCACAGTTATGGCTCTAAAATACTATTCAAAAGTATGCACGATGACCTGCGAGGGACAGTCCCTCCGGGAGAGCAGAGAGCATTCATTCTGGGGGTGAATTTCCTTATACGTAAATTGAAAATGCCCCACGATTGCCAGAGGAAATGCATGAAAAGGCTCAGGACAGAGCTGAATTGAATAACGTGATACTCAACACACAATTATTGCAAGAAATGAAATCCCGGAGGAACCCAAATGGCTCCCAGCGGTGGCCGGTGACCCGCACTTCCGGGAATTCACTGTCGTAAAACAACAACGATCAGGCAGATACTCAATGTGTGAATTTTTTACATTGAAGCAAACCTTTCTTCATTCTCATTAGATCTAAGCAATAAGAAAAATAAAAGCGAAAATTTCAAAAATTTAATGATAAGAAAAAGTTCTAATGGTAAATAAACTGAAAGGTTCGGCTACTGAACCGCTTGAAGCCGGTAACTGTCGTAAAGCAAGACGCACAAAGACGATCAGAACAATCTTCTCCTCATTTGGAAATTGAAGACAACTTGAAAAATTTTAACACAAAGCTTATGAAAAGGATCAGGACGAACATTTAATAGAATAAAATGATACCAAACGCCATTGTTCTGTAAAACACCTTCCCAGCCGTGTTACCGCCGGACCTCGACATACAGTGAAGAGCAGTCACTGTCGTAAAACCTCAGGGACTCAGCCAACTGAAGGTTCTGCCTTGTAAATTGAGAGGACCTCAAAACGTCTATTTTTAAGAAAAATTATGAATAGGGAACAAGACCTGAATAGAACAGTATAAATTATGGCAAACACGCAGTTATATTATAAACTTAGGCGCTCAATCAGACGCTAAATTCCTCCTCTCTAAATTGAAATTTACCCCAAACCATTTAAAGGAAGTTTATGAGGAGCAACAGGACCTCGTAATTAAATGCATGAGGATGAACATGTAAAATTCAATGTCCAACAGGGTCCAGTCTTGGCTGACAAGAGCGCTAAGGGGCCTTCACAGAGCTTGTAAAACTTTCATGGCCCAGCCGGGCAATTCAGTCCCGAAAGTGCACACGGAAAAGACTCTCATTTGAAGAATGTTTAGGAAACACAGCTAATTACAAGATGAAACAAATTCAAAGGACTGCAATATCATGAACAACAACAAAAAGAGCCACCCCACGCCATTATACTGTAAAATAAAACAGGAAACAGGATCCTGGGGATGGGATTCCCTTCAGGGACTTAAGGCAACAAGGTCTTGCCAACCAGACCGCTATTTTTGTCCTTCCAAAGGTGGAAATGACACACCACTTTTTATGGAAACGCATGAAAGGCGTCTGGAGCACTCCCGATGGAATGCAATGACATTAGATACACGCACATTTTATGACATGAAAATGCCACACAGCCTTCACCCGGGACTGAAGGCGGATCCCGGTGGTCAGGGAACAAGCCCGAGCCGACCAGGCCGGCTGCTGACTCATCGTCACCTCGAAGTTACCAGGATTTTGCTCTTTTTAAGGCAACACATGAAGAAGCCCGTTCCGAAATGTACCCAACAAATGGTATTAAAGACACACTCACGTTGTGCAGTGAACACAACACTCGCTCAAAGGCAGCTGTCGGCCCTCAGCTGTCACACTCGCACACGCTCCCTCAGCCCCTCGCTTTCCTCTTTCAAGGTCGAAAAGAGCCGAAATCCTGCCACTCCCGAAAAATCTCACGGAAACGACCAAGATGTAACAAAGACCCGGCCACAACATCCCCCCAACGACAACATCCCCCCAACGACACCCTACAATCAAAGGCCACATCAGCTCCCTGGCGGCCAATGGCCACGGCCCGTCCTGGACCCACAACCCCCGGCCCACCGCCCCAGCCCTTTCCTCATTTCTAAGCTGTCCACACCGCAGGTCATCGAGCCCACGAACAGGGGGTCCAAGACCCACGTTTCCACAACCACATGATCTGAACGTTTCCTCACGTTGTCACAGAAAGCTCAACCCTGAGCCCGATCGCGGCGAAGAGGCCTTCTCTGCCCTCGATGCAGACTCCAGGGGACACTTCTGTCCAAGTGCATCAGCACACACCATCTGCCCGATTCCCTCAAGAGCACACTGCGGACAGCCGACCAGGAAATAAAGTAAACTTACACTTGGGAGATGGCAGGAAAGGGAGCCGCCATGTTCCCTCGTCACCGAGGATAACCGTCCACGGAAGCCGCACTGCACAATCCAGCTTTTAAAGAGCCTCGTCAACGGTTATGGCTGCCTCGACGTCGTTTCTATGGTCCCGCCTTCAGACATCGCCATTGGTGGGCCTGCAATGATTGACGGCAGGACTGTCCACTCCCTCCAGGTCTAAGAGTGCCCACTCGGCTCATACCCCAAGACCCTGCTGATGGACTGGAATCTTTGCTCATATTGTTAGCTTTTTCTACATCTGTTTCCATCTCTCAATGCCTAGCTCTACTTCTAAGGCTTGGAACGTATCTTTTGCTTTGTTTCCTGTCATCTCAGGCTTTGAAAATCTTGATCACTCAGTTTATTTAATCCTAGCTCAACTGCATCCGCTTCCAGGAAGCCCTCCATGCTTTCCTCCTCCCATCCCTAGAGGTAGATATGAGTTCTTCTTTGCTATTAGATATGGACATGAAGAAATATCAGAGTAGGGATGCAGCGGAATCACGTGAGCTCTGGGATCAGACAGCACTGGCTGGGCACAGTGTGAAGGACCAAATGTTTGCACTTGGAATTTTGGGAAGTCTGTTAAGGTTGCAGACATTTTGGGAAGACCAAGGAAAACCAACAACACAGTGACTCACGGCAGCCTTCCAGGATTGGTCCCAGCGATGAATTCAAACAACTTCCCACACCCTTCTCAGGATTTTCATATCATTTCCTACCTTTCTGTCTGTGGAACTCTCGCCCACTCGGCAAGGCCCAGGCATAAGTCACTACCTCTCTGACTGCTTCCCCGATGTCATGTTCCCACCCTCAACCCCCAGAAGAGTTATTTCTTCTGCAGCTATAAGATGAAAGATAAGGGGACTTCATATCTCTCCCGCAAACTTCACGAAGCTTCCTGATTATTCAAGGTGAGGCTGGAAGCCCATTGCCTTTCAGGAGGCCATCTGCTGAGAGATTCTTGCAGCTGCTCTCAATCTGTGAGCTGTACAAACAGCGAGGTTCAGCTCCTCTAGGACTGACTACCTTGAATGTTCACCTCACCTACACTCTACCACGGGAGGTAGACCACAAGCCACGGGTCATGTTAGGTGGACTGCACGCTCGCAGTGGACAGTGCCCCTGGGAAGGACACTCTAATGCCGGCACTATCCTGACACAGGAACTATCACTTTCGTTGCTGTGGTGGGGCTTCACGTGTAGACGTTGTTATGCGATAGTTTCTGATGTTGCCCTAACCACTGTGAGGGTTAATTTTATGTGTCAACTTGACTGGCCACAGCGTGCCCAGATTAAACATTATTTCTGCTTGTGTCAGTGAAGGTGTTGCTGGATGAGACCGTCATGTGAATTGGTGGACGCAGTAAGGAAGATTGCCGTCCTCCATGAGGGTGGGCATTATCCAATCCATTGAGGCCTGAATAGAACAAAAGGTTCAAGAAGGAAGTCTTGTCCCCTTTCTTCCTGCCTCACTGCATGAGGAGGAACATCTTGTCTCATCTTCTCCTGCCCTTGGCTTGGGATTGACCCCATCAGCTTCCCTGTCTCTCAGGCCTGTGAACTTGGACTAAATTATACCACCAGCTTTCCTGGGTTTCCAGCTTACAGATGGAAGACTGTGGAAGTTCTGAGCCTCCATAAATGCGTGAAGCAAATTCCTTATGACAAATCTCATCTCATATATATGATATATCATATCTATATATATCATATAGATATATATATCTATATATGATATATCATGATATGATATATCATATATATATCATATCTCATATTGGTTCTGCCTCTCTGGAGAACTCTAATATACCTGGGATATCACAGTCAGCTCCATCTGTTGAAAACGGCTTCCTAGTGCTCAAACAGAACTACGAAGAAACGCCAAAATAAAAAAACATTAAAATTAGTTCCAAGCTGTGGGGGAGGAAACTAAGACACTGCAAGCAGACAGCAGATAGTCGGGAGTGCTAAGAATACAGCCGTTGGCCCTGATGGGTGTCTTATCCACCAGAGTCTGGTTGCTCATTTGCAAGCCCAGAGAAAGCTTCTGGTGAGCTCTTCCAGAGCTGGGCTTGAGGGGTCAGGGGTCAGACTTTGAGAAAGATCCAGAGGGCAGGAGAGCTGTTGCAGGCTTTGTCAGCAATCAGTGAGGCCATGCATCTGTGACCTTTATCCACATGGGGAGGGAAGACAGGGAAGACGGGGGCTGCTGATGTGACTCCTGTCTCCAGGACCTGCCACCTCTCTCGACACCTGGACTAAGGCTTGTCCCTCTGACTGGTCCTCTAGATGGACACCTGCTGGGCTCTTTCAATGCCTGGCATGGGACGGCCAATACCACACAGGTCTTGAGACTCAGATCACCTGTGTCCTCTTGATCTTTATGTCACCAATCTTTCTGTCCCATTCACACTTTATCCCGGACCAACACCCTGGGCTTCTGCCTGTCTGGGAGGAACCAGGAGTCACTACTAACCTACTAGGCGTTATGGCTAGTGGTTCTGTATATGGGCTGGACCTTTGCTGCTGGGATTCCTGTACCAGCTCTTCCTCCTCTCAGCTGGGTCACGTTAGATGATTGTTGTGCCTCTATTTCTTCGTTTGTTAAGTGAGAGTGCCAGTAAGAACCCTCTCACGGGGCTGTTGTCATAATGATTGAGTTAATGCAAAGCCCTTTCATGGTGCCTGGTGCACACCAAGATCTCACCTACTACACTCGTTATTTTAAAATCATCGTCCTTCATGTTTCACATCATATCTCCCCCCTTTCCTGCAGCCTTCCCACACCACTGCAGCCCGTATAAATCTGCATTTTCTAATTACCATTCAAAGCACATAATCTGCATCTTACACCACACTGTCTAATTCTCCAATTGCTTCTTCACAACTTTATCACTTTCATCTATGTAATTTCTCCATGCTAATTAGCAGATCAACTTGTCCTAATTTTTCATATATATATCTATGTCTCAATTCTCCTCTCTAAATCTATCACCAGTTTCCATATGTAATAATATAATATAGCTCAGTATAGAGCATGGTATATATGGGGATTCAATAAATATATGTATAGGTAATACCTATATATGAAATAGTGCTTTTCATTGGCAGGTCTCCAGAAATATTCCCTCTTGAGGAATTCACAAACTCTCTTGCTCATGGACTGGTTTTGCTGGAAGGCACAAGGTGGGGGGTGTTGTGATAGAGAAATTGGCAAAGGGCTCTTGGAGATTTGGTTGACTCCCTCAGGCCAGTGTGTGAGGAAAGGATGCACCAGGCTGAACTGTGTATTGCACGAGAGTTGATGGGGTACACAGGAGAGAGGGGAGGCTGTGTAAAGGACTGAAGAGGAGCAGGTGCACAGGAGCAGGAGTGGGAGACAACATGGTCTGCTCAGGGAAGACTGCATAGTGTGGTCTGATTGGACAAGGGAGTTAAGGATGGAAGACGAGGGGGAAAGGCAGCCCAGAGCAAACAACCCTGGGTTGGATGTGGTAGACTCGATCAAGAATTGAAGGCCTTGGGTAACAAGGTTCAATTTGCTTTTCAACTCTATCATTTGGGTATCAGTGTGTAGAATGGATCAGAACAGGATCACTAGAGAAGGGAGGCCATTTAGGCATCAGAAGGCTGTTAGAGTCCAGGCGAGTTGGAATGAATACTGGCGCTCCTAAAGGTGCGAAGATGGGATGAAAACTTGGGTGACCTTGCATGGAGTGAGTGTGCAGTGGCTGCCATGTGAAGAAAGGGAGGTCAAGGGGTCAGGGGCTCCTGCTAGCTTGATGGTGCTGCTGACTGGGTGGATGGTGGTCCCACCAAGTGAGAAAAGAGACACAGGGACATAACAGTTTGGGAAGAAAATGGAAGATAAAGAGTTCACCTTACAATAATTTTGAGACCTCGAGGAGATTTGAAATAAAGGTGAACAGTAGTTGAGTGGAAATACAGTCTGGAATTGAGGGAGGAAGAAAGACCCAGGGCTGGGAGTCCTGGCAGGAGGTTCCATGTGGGAGACCCTGCAGTGGACGAGAACTCCTGAGGACACAGAGTGGGCTGAAAAGAGAGTCCACCCACAACCCCAGGAAGGCTTAGATCTTAATAGTCTGCTCACCAACTAACAGCAAGAAAGGAGACACAAAGAAGGAGTCAGGGGTGCAGAAGCTAAGATGCCACAGGTCATGGCTAGATTCTTTGTGTTTCTGCAATGCCAGGATTGTTACAGCATCCTGGTGCCAATGCTCTCATCGCTCAGGCTCTCACACCTGTCCCCCGCAAAACTAAAGGCATCTCTGAGCCTCATTTACCTTTTGCTGAGAGATGCATGTTCTGCCATATTGGTGAGAAAAACAAAAGGTCCCAGTGCATCAACAGTCAAAAGACGTGATTAATCAATTCATCACTTGCTGTGGGGTTGGTCCCCAGTAACAGACCTCTCGCTCCTTCTCCTCCAGAGCCTTCACTCTGATCCGTCTGGCTTCCTTCCCCTTCTCCATATAGCCCTGACCTGCTTTCTGTCTCCTTAACTCCCCTGGCCCTCAGAACCCACTTGCTCCCTCTCCTCCTGTACTCTTCTAGACCATCATGCCAGCTGCTTTGAGTGCTGGGCCCGTGGTAAGATGGTGCCATTTCAGCGTCATTGACCCATTGCTGCACTTCCTTCCCTGTGGAATGAGTTCCTGAGATGGTCAGCATATTGGGCCATGTCTTCCACGGACGGACAAACTTCTGGATGTGGATCATCTTCGACAAAATGTATTAGACATTTATAAGCTTTTGACATTCATAATGAAGATGTCCTAGAAAAACACTATTTGAAATACTGTTTAAAAATCTGAGAGAATGTTCATTTCCTCTTGACATTACCAAAATGGGGTATTAAGAGTTTTCTTAAGTTTTAAAATATATTAGCGAATAGTAATAGCTCATGATTGTCGTACTTTATATTTCTTTGAATATAAGTGTGTTTTTTGGTCTTAATACATTAAGAACAAAGGTTGGGACTGCACTCATTTAATGTCTGACTTGTGAAAGTGTCTCTTAGTGTTTGAATGTTGTGAGTGCTGCCATGTAATCACAGGGCATTCATTTTCTTCATTTATAAGATATTTACAAACCTCCTCTGAAAGATTTTTACCATTTCTTACCCCTGTCAATGCTATGAAAATGCCTGCTTTTCTGCATCCAGAGTATTCGATTTTTCAAGCTTCATTGTAAATCTTATCAAGAAAGACACTGTTTTAATTTCTCTGGTCTGCGTGTGTTTGAATAAAAGTTGAATGAAAATGACACTGAATGTTCACTGAGCATCTGTAACTTTCCTCTGCAGGTGGCCTGATCAAGAACTTGGCCCATCTGTTTCTTGGTCCGAGAGCAGGTGGCCCTGAGGACTCCTGACTTAGGGCTGGATTCTGAAGTGAGGGCGGTCTGGTGGAGGACCGTGCCCTTAACCTGTGACATTCGGCCTAACTGTGGATGGTGAGTGTCAATTGCACCACACCTCCTTCCCCTCATGAGGAGGGGTCCCCACTGCCCCACCGTAGGGCTGGGCCACGACATGTGAATAGTCCAGAGCCTTGCTCTGGGACTTGGCACAGTCACCAATATTAAACCTTCACCCGGAAGAGCAATGGCTGCCCAAGCCTGACCCGGACCACCTGCCTGGATCAGCAGAGGAACTCAGACCCCACACAGGAGGGACCAGACCCTCATGTCTGTGCCTCTCTGTCTGCAGGCCAGGCCCTAATCATACCCTGAGTTCATGGGAAACAGCTAGATGGACAGAGAGACAGCTGGACGGGTACATAGGCAGAAAGAAAAAATTGGAGGGAGGGAGGAAGCTTGCGAGGACACCAGTGCTGGACCTGCTGCACAGGACCGGCGGGGTCCACCTCCCTGTGTCTGGAGGAGACTTCTGCCCCAGCAACTTCCTGCACACTCAAAGCCTTGACAACCTGAGTCACTCTTGTTTTGGGCCTCACCAAAATCCCCTTGAAGAGTGAGTGCCTTGAGGACCACCCCCGAATGTGCTGAGAAGTCATCAGTCGCTCCCAAAGGCTTGGCAGACATTGGCCCTCCTGGGGTGGGGCCAGGAACCAAAAAAAGAAGTGAAATAAGAACACTGAAGAAGGCGAGCCCCTTAGCAATCCCTCCTTTCTATTGGCTGCCTAAATCACGTCAGCTTATCTCCGAGTTGGAACATTTTAAGGAAAAGGTAGAAGATAGAAGGGGTAAGGGCCAAATGAAGTGTGTGGAATGTCCTGTGTCTTGAGGATGATCAGAGACCCTTGTCCTCCATGTGAACAAGGGATCTCTGTACGTCACACACGGTCCAGGCATTATGTATACTGGTGTTAACATAATGGAAACTCGCCTGTTATTTTATCCTCAAAATGTGTTTACCAAATTTAGCAAGCTCTGCTGCTTTCTTCAGATATTATAACTTTTTATAAGGTTTTCATAGGAGTGGTGTTCTGTGGGAGTGCTCTCAGCATATCCATCTGATAAACACACACGCACACACACATTTCCCCTGTAGACAGCTGCTCAGATGTTTTCAGATGCATGTAACTTCAGATCTAACTTCAGGCAATGGGATGGAAACTGCCAATTTAAAAGGCAAATTCACCAGTTATTTTACCCTCAAAACGAGTTTATTTGGGAATAGCCAAAAGAATTGCAATTCAGGATGTGCATGCTATGGCAAACCATAGGCAAGCTGGGAAAACAACCCAA
Organism: Diceros bicornis minor; assembly: GCF_020826845.1. Classification (NCBI taxonomy): domain Eukaryota; kingdom Metazoa; phylum Chordata; class Mammalia; order Perissodactyla; family Rhinocerotidae; genus Diceros; species Diceros bicornis. The sequence continues at coordinate 123,348,431 of NC_080781.1, read as the reverse complement.
GGGGAACTACGTTTATAGAGGAAAAGCCGGAGTAGAGAGAGGTTGTTCTAAAGGAAAGTCCATTGGGGGGAAGCAACAGTTCATGGCAGCAACAGCTTCCTATTGGCTGAGCTGCAGTGTTTCTCATTGGCTGGGCTGTGGGGTTTCTCATTGCCTGGGCTGCTGCTAGGTGGGGAGAGAAATCTTCGGTCAGTAGTAGTACTTCCTTCAGTGCATCCTCTGGAAGATGTCTGTCTCTTCCTGTTTGGAGTAATTGACATGTGTGAGAGGGCTGGAGAGCTTCCCCTATAGGCCTTCCCAACTCCAATTTAGTTAAGGTCTCTTTTACTAATTTCCACTCTGGTATATACACAGGCCCGGGCACCAAGACCCCTGTTCTGAGAGCAAGGGTGTCCAGTGCCAGAAATCGATTCCCTTTAGTCTTCACATGTACCCTCGGGCCAGTGGTTCTCAGGGAGGCTCATATGGTCTGGCCCATAAAAAGAATGGTCCTTAAAATGTTTCTTAAAATGTTCCAACTTGGAGATAAGCTGATGTGATTTAGGCAGCCAATAGAAAGGAGGGATTGCTAAGGGGCTTGCCTTCTTCAGTGTTCTTATTTCACTTCTTTTTTTGGTTCCTCAATAAATGGAAGAAGTGACACACCTCATGACTTCCCCAGGCTCCGCCCAGGAGACAGGGACACAAAATGGTCCCTGGGGCGCGTGAGGCACAGGTCGCAAAGGGTGCAGTCGAGCAGAACATGTAGCCAAGTCCCCTCGAGTTCACTCCCAGCAGCTGCTGATGCAAGGAATCCCCTGGGCCCATCCACTCCACTGCTGACCAGGCCACCTGTGCTGAGCCTTCCTGCGGGCCTCCCTGCTGCCTCTGTGGGACCCTGTGAATTGGGGTCCATCAGGCTGGATGAGAAAACCCTCTCATGCTAGCGTTGCAGACTCCAAAGGGTGAAACACAGAGGCACCTCATTCAGCCTTTAAACCTTTGGGCTCAGCCCCAAGGCACCGAGAATCCCCACCCCCCCAGAGAAGCAAGGCAGCTACAGCTCTCCCTCCCCTTGGTCAGTGGCTCTAAACCGTTCTGTTTGCATGGCCCCTTCTGTTGTGTGTGTGTCCTCTTGCTCCCTGCATTTTTATTTGTCAAACTGTACCAATGAAGAACCATTCACTTTTCCCCTTTCCTGATTAAGATGTCCACGACTGAATGTACAATAAAACCAATGTCCCAATGATTCTTATGATGTCATCAACAGCCAATCAGAGCTTCTTACCAGCATGATATAATCAATGTGACCACAATGAGTTGATACAATTTCAGCAAGCAAACATAATTGAAAACAAACAAAAAGCAAAGTGAAATAAGTCAGAGGGAGAAGGTCAAATACATTATGATTTCCTTCATTAAGTAGTAGATAACAACAACAATAAACAAACACATAGAGACAGAGATTGGATTGGTGGTTACCAGAGGGGAAGGGGGGAGGGAGGAGGGCGAAAGGGATAATTCGGCACATGTGTGTGGTGATGGGTTGTAATTAGTATTTGGGTGGTAAACATGATGTAATCTATGCAGAAATAGAAGTATAATGATGTACACCTGAAATTTATACAATGTTATAAACCAATGTTACTGCAATAAACAAAAAATTTAAAAAAAAAAGAAAATAAACAAAAAGACTTCTTCAGTTCCAAATTTCTTTGTTCTCTTGGAAAAAAAAACACCTGCCCATTTTAATTACTTATGTATTTATTTATCTATACTTGCTGATCCTGGGTAGAAAATACACATGAGAGGTAACCCCCAAATCTCCCCAAGTGTCTCCTGTTCTTGGCTGTTGTAGTGGATGCGATTGAGGTGTAATGATAATGTCCTAAGACTCGAGGGACCATGATTGCAATGCAGGCAGGAACAGGAGTCAACTGCATGCTCACTGCTTCCAGCTTTGGTCCTCACGACTTCTGGACTGATGTTTCGCAGAACCATGCTGGTCACCCTTCCTCTGCCTCTCCCACAAGCAGGAAGAGGAGATGCCCCCACCACCTCTACAATATGCAGATGTGGATTGGCAGTCTTCATGAAGTGGCCAAAAGGATGGCTTTGCATAGGAAGGTGACAGATTACCTACTACCTTTCTTACCTTAACGAGGAGAGAACTTCAATCTGGCCTGGAGACCCCTGACCCTGCCGCCAAGGCCCTGACATCAATGCCCCAGATTACAGAGCTCACCAATCCTGGTGCAGGATTTGAAGCCCATGCAGAGCCACATCTTCATTGACCATGCTTGTAGCCATTGCAAATAACAAAATCTACAAGCGGGAGATTTTCCAACTTGCAAAATTTTTTGGAAGAACGTAAGTATTTTACAGATTCCAAGACCAAATGAATAAACACACTTCAGAGGCAAAGAATTGAGGGTTGCTCAGGAAGACTCAACAGGTGGTCTGTTAAATACGATCTCTACAACAGCAAAGGGATTAGGCAGACTTAGCAGAAAATCACTCAGCCTGGGGGTGTATTTTTAAAATCCAAACTTAGTAGGACAAAGACTGATTACCCTGAGGCAACTTATCCTGCTGCGCCCCGCAGCGGGGCATCACCAATCCCGGGCCAGAGCGCTGCAGGGGAAGGAGGGCGCCCTCCGCGCAGCGCAGCTCGCATCTGCGGCCGCCCATTCGGCCTCCCGCACCGATTCCCCCCGCGTCCGTCCCTCTGTCCGTCGGTCGGTGGTTCCGCGGAGCCGGCTGGGGGCCCGGGGCTCTGGGAACGGTACGGGAAGCTCCGCCAGCCCGATGGTGGCGGCGGCCCTGTCGGGCCCGGCGGTGCGGCTGTCGCGCTCGGTGGCGGCCCGCGGCTCCGACGGCGCCTTCTGCAAGGGGCTCACGCGCACGCTGCTCACCTTCTTCCACCTGGCCTGGCGGCTGCGCATGAACTTCCCCTACTTCTACGTCGTGGCCTCCGTGATGCTCAACGTCCGCATGCAGATACATATTTAGAGCAACTAACTTGGGGACATGGGTGTGTGTGTGTGTCTGTGTGCGTCCCGGGCAGGATGGCTGCCTTCCACCCACCAGCTCACCGCCCTAGAGCAAAGCAACCAGCTCCCCTCGCACCTGCGGACTGGCCCGTCTGTCTTTCCATTGCCTCCTCTTCTAATAGAAATGGGCCAGTAGAATCATGATTTGCGGAATGCCTGCAGTATAACCAAAAAAGCCTGAGATATAACGAAAAGTGGACTCTCAAGGAAATAGAGAATTCAAGGACCAGAAAAGAACTTAGAAATCTGAAAATCCTCAAAATATTTGAGAAGTGCTTGCATCCATAAAACAAAAGACAGCACGAACTTCAGGAAATGACAATGGGCACAGGATGCCCCAAGGAAAAAAGGAAAGGTTGCTAACAAGTTAAATAAAGAGCAACTGTACAGGAATGGTCCCAATAGGAGGCCAATCTTCCAAATTAGAATAAGACTAACAGACTTCCAACTGAAGGGAATGAATTCTCAGCAACAGATGGATGGAGTTAGCAGCTGGAGGAAATCAATAACATGACCTGGAAGGCATACATTTCTTCATCCCAAAAGAAACACAATGGCAAACAGAAACTACAGGGGAAACAAAGATTTCAAACTGTACATGGAAAGCATGCTATAAAAGTGACCTCAGATGGGGCCTGCTTGTGAACTGCAGCCAGGAGCGAGAGACGAGAGACGGAATCAGCTCGAACATTGGCACGTGGACCAAGACTCTGCAGGCACAGATGAGAAAATCCAATTGTAGCATCCCACTTTGCTACTCAGTGAACAGTATTTAAATAACATTGCATGGAAATATTAGTTACGGTTTCCGTTTTTAGAGTGAATCTCTAGGAAAAGCAGGGAAGTCTTCATTGTGGTTAGAGAGCAGATGGGAATGTTCCCAACTTTGACAGTGTGCGAGGACACGCAGCAAGTTGGCAGGCAGCGGGGAGGAAATGGAACAGGGGTGTTCTTCTCATGAGGCAGGAAGCCCAGGTACTGTCTCCAGCTGAAAGAATAAGACAGGTTTACGGATCATATTAGTAAAGTGAACAAGGACACCAACAGAAGAGTGAGAAGTAGTGACACAAGCAGACCGAGGGGGAAGAGAGCCAAGGGGACTGCAGGAAGTCAGCAGAAAAGGCCTCACGTCACCAAGTCAAGAAGTTGTAATAAAAGCACGTTATTGAGTAAAATGGAGGTAACCTCTCCACAGACGTGTCAAGTTTTTGCCTCTGGGTTGGAGAACAGAGAGTGCAGAAGGATGGGCAGGATTCACTGCTTTTCATTATGCGCCCTTTTGTACTATTTGATTTTTTTTAAAACTATATATGCATGTATTGCTTTGATTAAAAATTAAAACTATTAAAAATGAATTTACTGCAATTAGAAGGAAATTTGGGAGGGGCATTGCGGAGTGGCACACAAGGCCGGGTAGATTCTGCCTTCCTACCTTTCTGCAATAGTGTATGAGGTCCTTAAATGTTCCTGAGTCATCACATGAAATATGATTTCCATGCTTTCCAAGCAACTCATAGACCACGAAGAAAAGCTTCAAAACTAGAAATGGCCGGTAATCCTCAGTTAGCCCAGAGCTTGTTCACTCTATGAAACTTTGCATGACCAAACCTCTGTGATGTCATACTTAAGGTATAAACCAAACAAAAAATGTGATTAATTTTTCAAAACTTAAAAATTGGACAAGCGCCCCGTGGTGTTTATACAAGGTTCTCACATTTTAGTGTTGGTCATAATAGCAAGACAGTGGGGGTCGCGGGAGCATCGTGAGGCCGAATATCCACCACAATAACCAAAGTGCACACGCTAAGCATGGTGGGGTGCTGCCTGATGCTAAGCGTATGCAGGAACTGGTAGAACATCACAGAGGAAGGGGTCAGACTCAGGCTAGAACTCCACTGTCCCCTGACCTCCATAAGCTCCCCCTCCATCCTGTGTAGCTACTACTGCAGGGCTGCGCTGGGTCCATGGCACAAGCGTTGACTTAGAGGCACTTTCCAATGAGGCTCTGAGAGGTCTGGGGCTGTCCTGCTCCCCGTGGCGAGTTGCCAGGCTCAGGGGGTGCAGGTGCTCCCGGGGGAAGGCCAAGGGGAAGGTTCCCCAGTGTTAGAGCAGATTCCTCTGCATGTGGATTAGTCCGCTCAACTGCCATAACCAATACCACAGACTGGGGGGCTTAAACAGCAGACCCCGACTTTCTTATAGTTCTGGAGACCGGAAGTGCAAGATCAAGGTGCCAGCAGGGTTGGTTTCTGCTGAGGCCTCTCTTCCTGGCTTTCAAAAGGCCACCTTCTCACTGTGTGCACACTTGGCCTTTCTTCTCTGTGCGTGTAGCGAGAGAGAGCTGGTGTCCCTTCCTCCTCTTACAGGTACACTAGTCCTGTCCGAATAGGGTACCACCATTATGGCCTCACTTAACCTTAATGCCGTCCCTAAAGGCCCCATGTCCAAATTCAGGCACACTGGGAGTTAGGGTTTCCCCACATGAATTTGGTGGGGGGACACAACTCAGTCCATAACAGCATGTGAGATGGTCCCCAGATGTCTCTTGTGGTAATAATACCCCCCTTGCTGCTGATGATAACTGCCACCCCTGGACTGATCTATTACTGGCTCCCTCCACCACACTACAAAGCGGACAGCACATTTGAATGGCACCTGCTTCTCACTGGCATCCTCAGCCCAGAGAGAATAGCCAGCAGAAGTGCTTTTGAAAGCTTCTGATGCTTCCCTCACCCCTAGTTTCTCGGGGCAAGGGTTCCAGGACAGACGTTTGACTTTCTTTGGAGGGCAAAGGTAGGGAGGGAATGGGTGGATGCTCATGACATCCAATACGGTATCCTCATGTTGAGAAGTTTTGAATGTTTCCCCTACACGATGCCAGTGGGCTTCCAGCCTGTCAATGCCACATGTCACAGGCCAGCATCTGGTCCAGTTTTGCATTAGGCCACCCAGAAAACAGAATCACAGCCTGCTGCCTGAGCCCAGCAGAATGAATACACTTCATGAATGCCTGCTACTCGTTCTGTGTTTAACTCTATTCCTTGGCGGACACTGCATGTCACTTCCCACCCCTGGATAAATGCCTTAATTCAATGTAGAAGGATGACAGCATCTATGGATGGGAGATATTATGCTCTCCATGAGGTGGCCCCTCCTCCTCCACACGGAAACACACTGGTCCCTTGGAAATGAATAGACAGCAAGTATTGAATCACAGCATGAAAATGATGATTTAATCCTTCTCAGTGGATCTGGAATGACCCATCTTCACACACTAAGCATTTTATCTTCTCTACTGGGTGGGGGGGATCAAGGGGTTACCAGTATTTGACTTCAATGCCCATTGCCCCCCACAATGATAAGTGCAAGCTAATCACGATTCTACCATTCCCTTTGTCAGCGAAGGGAAAAGAAAACAATGGGGATGTGATCCCCTCAGGGCCAGTGAAGTGGGAAAAGTGCACTAGGGTGCCTCTGAGAAAGGGCTCCTCTCTCCTAAGAAGTCAGTGCAGGGCAGGGTGTTCCTTTTTGTTGCCTGTGGAAATTGTCAGATCTGGATGTGGCCCCAGGGAACTGCTATAGCCATCTTCCCTGAGCCTGAGAGTGAAGCCAAGTCATAGAGGATGACAGAGTCAAGGGAATCACAAAGTAGGGGAGCTGTAGCCCTGTATCTAGAGCCTGATATATCTCTGGACTTCTCTCCTGATGACTCTAAAGAAAGGGAAGCTCTTACTAAGTGTGTAACAGGCATTTGAAGTGCACATGTGCATTCTCTGTGTGAGTGTGTGTGTGTGTGTGTGTGTGTGTGTGAGAGATGCTATATCTCGCCCAACAGAAATTAGTAGAGTCGCCAAAGTCAAGTATTACCCTTCATCCAAACTGTCACTGATGCACTGAAGGAGTTTAGTGAGAATAAATCAGAAGATCAGATGGTGAAAGTGAGGCTGAGGGAGGGGATGGGACCTCCCAAGGTCACTTTGGAAGTTAGTAGCAGATACAAGACTAGAACTCTGGTATCAGCCTGGGAGAGTCTGAAACTCTCCAAATATTCTAGGATTCTAATGAAGAACAGTTGGGACAAGAGAAAAGGTTCTCGAAATGACTGGATTTCAAAAGGCATCTCTCTAAAGAGCCCGTCATCAGATATATTTTTAAAAGTATTCCTTCTCAAGGAATATATCAACTGAGAGCGGGCTTGGGGAAACCGGTTGTCTCAGCCAGACATATGTCTCTGCCCAAACCTTAATACCCAGGAGATGGTACTGTGGGCAGAGTAATTGGCTTCTTGGCCACAAAAGGCTCTATGGGAAAGGTACTGCTGCCCCTCACCTCTCCTTTCCCAACCTAGACTTCATCTTCCCTCTGTCCTCCTCTTCCCAAGCTGGTAACCTGGCCTCTGAGGAATCCACACACACAGTCTAGGCGCTGCTTGCTCCAAGGCACCATATCATGACAGACAGTCATTTGACTCAACTGTTGTATTTCCATGCTCTAATTCACCCAGTCATTGTTCAACTTCTGCCTGTGCAGGCACAGGCTAAAACCAACAAATACACTGCCATCCAGAGGTCATTTTTTTCTTTTTTGAGAAGATGAAGTATACAATTTTTATTTGGGATGTTATATTCTCTTTTTTTTGTTTGTTTATTGTGGTAACATTGGTTTATAAAATTGTATAAACTTCAGGTGTACATCATTATACTTCTATTTCTGCATGGATTGCATCATGTTCTCATGTGCACCACCCAAATTCTAATTACAATCCATCATCACAGACGTTCCTATTTATCCCTTTCACCCTCCTCCCTCCCCACTTCCCCTCTGGTAACCACCAATCCAATCTCTGTCTCTATGTATTTGTTTGATGTTGTTATCTACTACTACTTAAGGAGTGAGATCATACAGTATTTGACCTTCTCCCTCTGACATATTTCACTTTGCATCATACCCTCAATGTCCATCCATGTTGTCACAAATGGCTGGATTTCATCGTTTCTTATGGCTGAGTAGTATTCCATTGTGTATATATACCACATCTTCTTTATCCATTTGTCCCTTGATGGGCACTTAGGTTGCTTCCAAATCTTGGCTATTGTGAATAGCGCTGCAATGAACACAGGGGTGCATGTATCTTTATGCATTGGTGTTTTCACGTTCTTTGGATAAATACCCAGCAGTGGAATAGCTGGATCGTATGGTAGTTCTATCCTTAATTTTTTGAGGAATCTCCATACTGTTTTCATAGTGGATGCACCAGTTTGCACTCCCACCAGCAGTGTATGAGAGTTCTCTTCTCTCCTCATCCTCTCCAACACATGTTGTTTCCTGTCTTGTTAATTATAGCCATTCTGACGGGTGTGAAGTGATATCTCATTGTAGTTTTGATTTGCATTTCCCTGATAGTTAATGATGTTGAACATCTTTTCATGTGCCTGTTGGCCATCTGTATATCTTCTTTGGAGAAATGTCTGTTCATGTCTTTTGCCCATTTTTTAATTGGGTTGCTAGTTTTTTTGTTGTTGAGATGCATGAGTTCTTTATATATTTTGGAGATTAAGCCCTTATCAGATGTATGGTTGGCAAATATCTTCTCCCAATTGTTAGTTTGTCTTTTCATTTTGTTGATGGTTTCCTTTGCTGTGCAGAAGCTTTTTAGTTTAATGTAGTCCCATTTATTTATTTTTTCTATTGTTTCTCTTGTCTGGTCAGACATGGTGCTTGAAAATATGTTGCTAAGAGGGATGTCAAAGAGCATACTGCCTAGGTTTTCTTCCAGTAGTTTCATAGTTTCAGGTCTTACATTCAAATCTTTAATCCATTTGGAGTTAATTTTTGCGTATGGTGTAAGGTAATGGTCTACTTTCATTTTTTTGCATGTGGCTGTCCCGTTTTCCCAACACCATTTATTGAAGAGACTTTCCTTTCTCCATTGTATGTTCTTGGCTCCTTTGTCGAAGATTAGCTGTCCATAGATGTGTGGGTTTCTTTCTGGGCTTTCGATTCTATTCCATTGATCTGTGTGTCCGTTTTTGTGCCAGTACCATGCTGTTTTGGTTACTATGGCTTTGTAGTATATCTTGAAATCAGGAAGTGTGATACTTCTAGCTTTGTTCTTTGTTCTCAGGATTCCTTTAGTAATTCGGGGTCTTTTGTTGTTCCATATAAAAATTTTAGGATTCTTTGTTCTATTTCTATGAAAAATGTTGTTGGAACTTTGATAGGGATTGCATTGAATCTATAGATTGCTTTAGGAAGTATCGACATCTTAACTACTTTAATTCTTCCAGTCCAAGAGCACAGAATATCTTTCCATTTCATTGTGTCTTCTTCAATTTCTTTCAGCAGTGTTTTATAGTTTTCAATGTACAGATCTTTCACCTCTTTGGTTAAGTTTATTCCTAGGTATTTTATTCTTTTTGTTGCAATTATAAATGGGATTGTATTCTTAATTTCTCTTTCTGCTACTTCGTTGTTAGTGTATAGAAATGGAACTCATTTTTGTTTGTTGATTTTGTATCCTGCAGCTTCACCATATTCGTTTATTACTTCTAAAAGTTTTTTGGTGGATTCTCTAGGGTTTTCTATATATAAAATCATGTCATCTGCAAATAGTGACAGTTTCACTTCTTCCTTTCCATTTTGGATCCCTTTTATTTCTTTTTCTTGCCTGATTGCTCTGGCTAGGACTTCCAGTACTATGTTAAATAGGAGTGGTGAGAGTGGACATCCTTGCCTGGTTCCTGTTCTTAGAGGGATAGCTTTCAGTTTTTCACCATTGAGGATAATATTAGCTGTGGGTTTGTCATATATGGCTTTTATTATGTTGAAGTACTTTCCTTCTATACCTATTTTATTCAGAGTTTTTATCATAAATGGATGTTGTATCTTGTCAAATGCTTTCTCTGCATCTATTGAGATGATCATGTGATTTTTATTCTTCATTTTATCAATGTGGTGTATCATAGTGATTGATTTGTGGATGTTGAACCATCCCGGCATCCTGGGAATAAATCCCACCTGATCATGGTGTATAATCTTTTTAATGTATTGTTGTATGCGATTTGCTAGTATTTTGTGGAGGATTTTTGCATCGATGTTCATCAGTGATATTGGCCTGTAATTTTCTTTTTTTGTGTTGTCCTTGTCTGGTTTTGGCATCAGGGTAATGTTGGCTTCGTAGAATGAGTTAGGGAGCTTCCCCCCCTCCTCAATTTTTTGGAAGAGTTTGAGAAGTATAGGTATTAAGTCTTCTTTGAACATTTGGTAGAATTCACCAGGGAAGCCGTTTGGTCCTGGACTTTTATTTTTGGGGAGGTTTTTGATTACTGTTTCGATCTCCTTACTGGTGATTGGTTTATTCAAAGTCTCTCTTTCTTCTTGATCCAGTTTGGGCAGATTTTATGAGTCTAAGAATTTATCCATTTGTTCCAGATTGTTCAATTTGTTGGCATATAGCTTTTCATAGTATTCTCTTATAATCTTTTGTATTTTTTAGGTGTCCCTTGTAGTTTCTCCTCTTTCATTTATGATTTTACTTATTTGAGCCTTCTCTCTTTTTTCCTTGTTGAGTCTAGCTAAAGGTTTGTCAATTTTGTTTATCTTTTCAAAAAACCAGCTCTTGGTTTTATTAATTATTTCTACTGTTTTTTTAGTCTCTATTTCATTTATTTCTGCTCTGATTTTTATTATTTCCCTTCTTCTACTGATTTGGGGCTTTGTTTGTTCTTCTTCTACTTCCTTTAGGTACATTGTTAGATTGTTTATTTGAGATTTTTCTTGTTTGTTGAGATAGGCCTGTATTGCTATAAACTTCCCTCTTAGAACCGCTTTTGCTGTATCTCATAAATTCTGGCATGTCATATTTTCAATTTCATTTGTCTCCAGGTATTTTTTGATTTCTCTTTTGATTTCTTCATTGACCCAATCATTGTTCAGTAGCATTTTGTTTAAACTCCACATATTTGTGGCTTTTCTGATTTTCTTCCAATAATTGATTTCTACTTTCATACCGTTGTGGTCAGCAAAGATGCTTGGTATTATTTCAGTTTATTTAATTCATTCTTAAATTTATGGAGACTTGTTTTGTGGCCTAATATGTGATCAATCCTGGAGAATGTTCCATGTGCATTTGAAAAGAACAGGTATTCTTCGGTTTTTGGATGGAATGTTCTGTATATATCTACTATGTCCATGTGTTCTAGTGTGTCGTTTAAGGGCAATGTTTCCTTATTGATCTTCTGTTTGGATGATCTATCCATTGGTGTAAGCAGAGTGTTAAAGTCTCCTACTATTATTGTGATACTGTTTATTTCTCTTTTTATGTCTGTTAATAATTGTCTTATATATTTAGGTGTTCCTACGTTGGGTGCATAGATATTTACAAGTGTTATATGCTCTTGTTGGATTGTTCCCTTGATCATTATGTAATGCCCTTCTTTGTCTCTTTTTACAGTTTTTGTTTTAAAGTCTATTTTGTCTGATACGAGTATTGCTACCCCAGCTTTCTTTTCATTGCCATTTGCGTGGAATATCTTTTTCCATCCCTTCACTTTCAGTTTGTGAGTATCTTTAGGTCTGAAGTGGGTCTCTTCTTTGCAGCATATATATGGGTCTTGTTTTTTTATCCAATCAGCCACCCTATGCCTCTTAATTGGAGCATTTAGTCCATTGACGTTTAAAGTAGCTATTGATAAGTATGTACTTGCTGCCATTTTTTAACTTTTTTTCCTTGGTGTTTTAGTAGTCCTTCTCCCTTCCTTTCTTCTTCTCTTGCTCTCCTCCCTTGTGGTTTGATGGCTTTCTTTAGTATTTGGTTTGCATTCCTTTCTCTTAGTTTTTTTTTGTGTATTTATTATAGGTTTCTGATTTGTGATTACCATGGGGTCCATATACAGTAACCTACGTATATAGGAATCTATATTAAGTTGATGGTCTCCTTAGTTTGACCTTTGTCTGAAAGCTCTACTCTTCAACTCCCCTCCTCCCATATTTTATGTTTTTGATATCATATCTAACCTCTTTTATGTGCATTTGTATCCATTACCCTCTTATCATGGAAATACATAATTTTTCCTATTGGTGGTCGTCTCTTTTCCCCTTAAATAAGTCCCTTTAGTATTTCTCATAGTATTGGTTTCTTGGTGGCAAACTCCTTTAATTTTTGCTTGTCTGGGAAACTTTTTATCTCTCCTTCCATTTTCAATGATAACCTTGCTGGATAGAGTATTCTTGGCTGTAGGTTTTTCCTTTTAGCACTTTAAATATATCGTGCCACTCTCTTCTAGCCTGTGAGGTTTCTGCTGAGAAGTCAGCTGATAGCCTTCTGGGGTTTCCTTTGTATGTAGCTTGGCTTTCTCTTGCAGCTTTTAGGATTCTCTCTTTATCTCTAATTCTGGACATTTTAATTATGATGTGTCTTGGTGTGGGCCACTTGGGGTTTATCTTGTTTAGTGCTCACTGTGCTTCCTGTACCTGGATGTCTGTTTCCTTCCATAGGTTAGTGAAGTTTCCATCTATTATTTCTTCAAATAGATTCTCTGCTCCTTTGTCTCACTCTTCTCCTTCTGGGACACATATAACATGATGTTAGTGCGCTTCATGTTGTGCCAGAGGTCCCTTAGACTGTCCTCAATCTTTTTAATTCTTTATTCTTTTACCTGTTCAGCTTGGGTGATTTCTTCTAGTCTTTTATCCAGCTCGCAGATCTGTTCTTCTGTATCCTCAACTCTGCTTTTGAGTCCCTCTAGTGAATTTTTCATTTCCAGTATTGTATTCTTCATTTCTGATTGGTTCTTTTTCATATCTTCCATTTCTTCGTTGACCTTCTCACTGAGTTCATCCATTCTTTTCCCAAGATCAGTGAGCATCCTTAACACTCTTTGTTTGACCTCTCTGTCGGGTAGTTGCTCACTTCTGTTTCACTTAGTTCCTTTTCTGAGGTTTTGTCCTGTTCCCTTACTTGGAACGTATCCCTTTGCCTCCTCATTTTGCCTCTTTCCCTGTGCTTGTGTCTATGTATTAGCTAGGTCAGCTACGTCTCCTGCTCTTGGAGAGGTGACCTTATCTAAGTGATGCCTTATGAGGTCTGGCACTGTGCTTCCCTCAGTTCTGAATGTTCCATGAGTGACCCCTACGTGGACTACGTGTGTCCTTCTGTTGTGGCATGGTTGCTCTCCCTGTAGGTGCCCAGGGAGGCTGAGCTATGCCCCTGGCCAGCTGTTGTAATGCTCAGCAGCTTGTAGCTATTGTGGGCCCTTCAGTCTCTTTTTCTGGTGTGGGGAGCCCCAGCACAGTTGACTGCAAGTTCTAATACCACATTTGTGTTGCAGTATTTCTTTTAAGTGAGTAGGCCCCCAGTGTGGCAGGTTGTTAGGCTCAGGGGCTTACAATTGCTGTAAGCCTCCAGCCTTTAGGTCTCTTATCATCTCTCTGAGCATTGCAGCTGTGTGGGGCTGGCCTCAGGCATGGGAGCAGCAATTTGTTTTAGGCTTTAGAAGGTGGGGCAAACTCCCATGTGGGTCTTTGAGAAGCACAAGTCTTCTGCAGCTGACAAGCCCCACCAGACACAGGTCCACATGCACAGTCAACACAGTCCTGCCCCGTGTGCATGCCCTGACCTCCCGAAGTGGACCCAGTCTCTCCAAGGCGGGAGCCCCACACAATCCACCACCACCCTGCACTCTCCATCCACTCCTTGCACACGTCCTGCCCCACAGAGGTGGACTTGCTCGCCAGGCTGCAGAGAATCAAGGCAGCCCACTTAGCAGGCCCAGAAGTTCCCCAAGGGTTTCTTGTTGGGTTTGTCCTTTGTACTAACATTGGAACCAAAACAGGAACCGATATTCTGAGCCTGCTCAGAAGGCGAGTCCATACCACATTCTCACTTCTAACACAGATGGGGCCAAGCCATGGCTTATTTATCATCACAAAGCAAAGATTCATTGATCCCAGACAGTGGTCTAAATCCCTAATCCGGCAACTGAACTTTGCACAACATTCGAGCTGTGGGCTATATGTTGATTTTCTCTTCCACTCTTCTGGTGGCACACACGAGATTCCTTTTATTTACTGTAAACTTAAAAGGAAAATTCACCAGTTATTTTCCCCCAAAACCCAGCTTATTCAGGAAAAGCCAAAAGAATCACAATTCGGGATGCGCATGCTATGGCAAACTATAGGCCAAACTGGAAAACAAAGGAGGGGGGCTTGCTGCTATAGAGACAAAGGGAAAGTAGGGAGGTGCTGCTGTAAAAGAAAGTCCATTGGGAGAAAGGAACAGGTCAGGGTGGAACGGCTTCTCATTGGCTGAGCTGTTGCCAGATGGGGAGAGAAATCTTCCTTTAATGGTAAAGTATTTGTCCTTCCTCTTGGAGATGCAAGCCTAGGTCTCTTCCTGTTTGGAGTAATTGATGATGTATGATAGGGCTTGAGACCTCCCCCTACAGGCATTCCCAACTCCAATTTAGTTCAGGTTTCTCTTATGTATTTCACAAATTTCTCTTAGGGCATGAAGATGGAAGGCTGACCTGAAATTCCACCGCCTTGCAAAGCCACAGATGGTTCCTTTACACCGTTTTTTATTCAGTGTTCACGCCAGTGGATTAGAAGGGATTCATACACCGTGGGTAAGCTCATATCCCACATAGAAACTTTGTCTCTCTATATTACTTCATGTCCTTTGATGAGCCCATATTCTGCTTATGAGACTCTGCTCTACGTATTGGCTCTTATTTCCATATAGAGACTGTGGTAGGTTGATGGCAGAGAAGGACAGAGCAATTCCTCCTCTCCCTGGATGTGCAGTTTTCTGCACCGGGACTTCTCCACTCCTTCCATCAAGAGGTGGAGTCTGTTTCAACATCCCCTGGATCTGGGTTTCCCTGTGAGTTACTTTGACATGTAGAATGTGGTGGAGGGGATATTGGGCGATGTCTGAGCCTAGTCAAGGGGGCTTTGAAGCTTTCAATCTTGTTCTGTCAGAATCATGAGACCTCCATATCAAGAAGCGTCAGAGCCTAAATCTCCTGGGATCTTTGAAAAGTATACACTGTTGAACCACACTGCAACCAGAGCTGTGAATCATGAGGTGAGGCCAGGCACGGATAACCCCCACCCCCTCCAAAGCTGCCCTGGAGAATACTGACTTGCTATCTGCCACAAAGGACCAATGGCTCCTGGGCCTGTGCTCTCCATGGCCTTGCCTGGCAGGCAGGTGTGCAGTGACTAGAGTTTTCCAGGAGGGCTGAGAAGTTCCTGAACCCCATCTTCATATTAAGAGACCACAAGCCATCCTCAGGGCAGCAAGGTGTAGAGGTGGGTCTGTGCTCACTCCAACACACATGTTCCAGCCAGCTTACTGCCATTTCCTGAATTCTTGCTTCTTGCCAAAGCTGTCTTGTATATTCACTCTCACCAGAACTCTGCTGTATAAAAGCATGCATGAGTAGCCAGAGCTGAGGGGAATGAAACAGTACACATGGTTGTCAGGCCAGGCTGTGCTCACACAACCCGTGAGAGGCAGCCCTGCTGTCACATCCCACCAGAGGCAGCCCCACCCCACATCCCACCAGATGCGGCCATCCACTCACACCCCAACAGAGGCTGCACTGCCCTCACATCCCACCAGAGGCAGCCGCGCCCTTCTTGGTCCACAGGGTCTCTTCGGCTCTGCCTTGTGGGCTCTTCAACAGAATCATATCCCACTGTAGCTTCACAGTCTATCACCAATAGCTACATACACACATCTTTTATATGCTACTCTGTCATTTCAACGGTTCAAAGAAGGCATGTCCCCAGTGAAAGGGAGTATGTAACAATCAATCCACTTGATTCATTAACTGGGTAGGATTGTGGTTGTGTTATCTTCCTAACACAATTCCTTTCCTTGCCTCTACTATGAAGTTGCACTGTTGCTGGGAGTGCAAATTGGTCCAACCAAATGGGGAATCTGTTGGGAAGTATCTACCAAAGCTAACATATGCATCCCTTGTGACCCAGCAATGGTAACTCAAATTCTTTACCCGACAGAAATGTGTACGGACGTCCAACAAAACCTATGTACAAGAACTGATTGTATAGAGCAGGGAAAAAGTAGAGGGACTAGTTAGGAGGCTATTAGAGTAATCCAGGAGGGTGACAAAGGTGGTTTGGACAAAGGTAGCAACAGTGGAGATGCAATGGTGTGGTCAGATTCTGGTTGTATGTTGAAGGCAGAGCTGAGGTTTTGCTGATGGAGTTAATGTGAGGCATGAAGGAAACACATGTGCTGAGGAGGTGACCGTGGTGTTTGGGATGAACAATAGGAAGGAAAGAATTGCCGTTTACCAAGATGGGGAAGACATGGAAAGAGCAGATTTGGGAAGAAAAAAAAAAAACACAATCAACAGCTTAATAAATAAACCCTTCACAAATACTGAATAATTCTATTTATTTTAAATAGTGAGCCTATAAAATCATTGCAACTGTTTCCCTTAAATGTTCCAATATATAAAAGAAATATATTAATTACTAAGAGTTCTACTTAAGATTCCAACTCTGAAGTCATTCTTCAACAACATATTTTGAAGTGGAACAACAGGCACCACATTGTCCTTGGGCCGAGCTCTTGTGGGAATCCATGGGGCTGACCTGCAGCGTTGTCTCATAAAAACACATGATTCATGAAAGAAACTCAAGTGAGTGTCCTTGCCCTAAGGAAATGGTGCATTATGTGCATATATGTGATTATGACGTTAGAGAAAGTAATGTAATGATCAGAGTGGTAACTCGATTTTGTGGTGTTGGTAATAGACTAAAAGCAAATGCCTTTGGTAAATATAATCCTTCTTATTTTAATCCTTTCAACATCTATGGAGAAGACTGTATGATTATCCTCTTTGGTTTCTTAACATAGAAAATTAAGAGATTTCTTCACATTCAAGCTTCCTTACATTCCCTGGCCATAGTCATCATTCTTTGAATATGCTGCTCTGAATTATGTTGGCTAATATTGGGGCAATATCTGCGGCCTGAGTGCCAAAAATCTCTGGCTGAGAGATGCATCAATAAGGAGGAAAAGGTGTTCACAGAACCTCACTCAAGGGGCGTCCGCAGACCAAGGGTTCACTGAGGAACTCTGAAGGGCAGAGGAGTGTTGGACCGGGAGGGTGTGCACCAGCCGGACCACTCAGATGGAGACCACTTGGACCCTCCCCTCTTCACCCACAGCAGGCCCCGCGCTAACCATGTCTATGAAGCCTGGCGGCCTAGGGGCCTTTCCTGGTCCCCAGGCTTCAGCCCTGTCTCCCCCACCATGAAAAGCCTCAGCCCCGCGCCTCCCATTCTAGGCCCGAGTCCATTTAGACCCGCCCCCGCGTCTTGCTAGTCCTCTCCATGGGGTACATATTGCTCCTGCCCACTGTTGACCACTGGCTTTCTGGGTGGAGACTGCGCAGACGCCACGTAATGCCCATGGCCCCGCCCCCCTGGCCATGGGCCAGCCTCCAAGGGCATGAACATCTGGTGATGGCTGGGAATGTCATGTTCAGAGTGCCAATGATATCTTGTGCTCTTTGACAAAGAGTAAAAGTGAATGACTCTGGTAAAGACGTACCCAGTAACCTGAACTACGATCAAATGGGGAAATGGTCGCAGCTTAATGTGAGACACATTCTGTAACACAAGAGAGGATAAGAAAAGGCATATAGATAAAGGTCCAGCTGCAAGTGGAGAAAGAGAAGTGATTTGAACTCTGCATACTGATAAAATCCCTCAGGCAAGAAATGAGACACTGCAGCTCATCCCTCGTCCCTCTAGACTGGATGGCAAGAACAGAGTTGCTGAAACCAGCAGCCCAAGACCTGTATGAAATCCCAGGAAGAGAGCCCCACCCAACCACCCAAACACCCAACCACTTCTGGACTGATCTTCTCTAGATCCAAGCTGGTTCTCCTACTCATACCTTACCCTTGGCAGTATCAGGAGATCCCCCCAACCTCACTCCACAATCCCCAAATCTGTGTTTATGGCCTCCATGGAGTGGCTAAAAGGATCACTTCCCATAGGGAGGTATTAGACTACACAATACCTGTAGGGGAGTACTTCCTGATACAAAGGGGCGAGCTTAACAATGGGGAGAAATTCCCTCAGGGCCTGGAGAGCCTCTTCCCCTGCCACCAAGCCCCTGTCCTTCATGCATCAGACTCTATAGCTCAGAGCTCTGCCCTGCCTCAGGCGACGATGCACAAGGCACAGCGACAGCTCCCGTGATCTTGCTGGTGTTCACTTTGAATAAAAAAATCGACAAGTGGCATCTTCCGAAATAAGTAAATTTTATTGGAAGAACTCAAGTGTTCTATAAAAGTCAAGAAACTCAAGCAGCAAACACATTTTAAAGACACAGAAATGAGGATAGCTCAGGAACACTCAACAGCATGTCTTTTAAATTATATGCTCTGCAGTGAAAGGAAATTATGAGCTTTTGCCGGCATCACACATTCTTGGGATCTAGTCCCAAACTCTAAATGTAACAAAAGGATGATTGGCTCAACGAGATTAAGCTGAAAAGTATCACACCAAGTAGCCATGGCCAGGGGCACTCAGTCACAGAGTAAACAAAGGGTGACGGGAAGTCTCAGAGAAAAGGTGCCTCCTGGAGAGACCAATCAGCCTGAGACCACAGCCTTCCACCCTGTAGAACACAGATACGGGACATACACATTTTGACATGTCCCCATGTGTAAAATATTTAAAAGATTTCTTGAGTAAGCACAAAAGCACATACCATAAACAATGAAAACAACCCAAAGTCCAAGGCAATCCCAAAGTCAATTTCTCGTCCCAGGACAAACAGCTGATATCACAGGGCCACTCTCTGAGTCGAAGTTCTGCAGGTGAAGTTCATGTCTTCTGTAGAACTGTTGTCAGTCTATGAAAATCAACATCCTCTGGACTAATGGTTAACCTTATACACGGCCAATGCAAATGCTACATGTACAGGGAGAAATCAAGGCAAAGCAAGAAGACAGACACAGTAAATGGCATCACCCATTTCCCTGTGTAGACACATTCTTCCCTTCAGTTCTAAAATCTAAAAATATCTGAGGGGGCACTCATCTGTAATCAAGGGAGGGTCTGTATTATTATTATGTTTAAACCACTGTATTGAGGTATGAAAGTATGATTGACATACAGAAAGCCGTACACATAGACATATACAACTTAATGAGTTTGGAGATAAGTATACATCCGTGAACCATCACCATCATCTATGTCATAAACATATCCATCCCCTCCAAAGATTCATTCCACTCTCATTAATTAGTATCCTTATTATGTGTAATAAGAACATGACATAAATCTATGCAGAAATAGAAGTATAATGATGTACACCTGAAATTTATAAAATGTTATAAACCAATGTTACCGCAATAAACAAAAAATTAAAAAAAAAACAAAAAAAAACATGACATAAAATTTACCCTTTCAGCAAATTTTTCAGCACATAACCCATCTCTTCTGGGCTCTGGAGAAGAAGCACAGGTGCTTGGTTCTTGGTTTAAGTGCACCCTGACTGCACCACCAGACTCGAAGTTGATCCGAGAGTTTAATCAACCTCAGGCCTTTCAGCATTCTGGAAGGCCGCTGTGTCTGTCTGATGGGGGAAACTGAGAAAGTCAGTGAGTCTCTTTAGGAGTCACTGCAAAGAGCTCCCGCTGTTCTTTTCTGAAGTGGATAAGAAGCAGTACAGGAGGTCTGCATGTGAAGAACTGGCCAGGGAAGCTCAGAAGGGCAACCCAAAACTCAACTGTGAGCTGGCCTGGCTGGCAACCCTCAGGAATCCATATACTGTGCTTCTGGGGTCAGCATGATGGACTGAGAGGGCAAACTCAAATCCAGAGCGATAGAGAGGAGACCATTCACACTGTGCAGGAGTGCCCACATTGTGCACATTACTTCCCCCCTTTTTGAGAGGCCTACACACTAATATCCATAACACAGGATCTGAGTTCCCTCCTCCCACCAACTGTTCTAACAGGTCCTGTGTATCACAAGACACAGAGATCAAACCTCTGCCCTCACCTGCAGACAAAACCACAGTTCACTCGGAAAATGGAAAATAACACCCTGTCCCCAGGATAAATGTCTCAACTTGACAAGAGAGCCATATCTTCTCACATCATATCCATCAGTGTCCACCGTTACCTTCTGTCCCCCAGCTATGCTGTGAGAAGGCAGAAAGGGGACAGGAGACACATCCCTGCACCCACAATGCCCATCACAACTTTCACACCAAAGTCCCTTGTCCTCCCCACTGCCAATTTTTCCTTCTACTCTGAGCGTGTCCTCATATCCCTGCTGGGCCCCTGATGTGCCAGCCCCAGACTTCACCAATCGAGAGAAATCAAAAGCCTGAAATAGAAAACCCATAGCACCCCTCCCCTCCTCAAATTGCAGCTCCCCATCCTCTCTCCACTCCATAGCCGAAGTACCACACACGATGCACACACCCCTCACTGTTGTGTCTACAGCACCCTCTTACCTGAGAGTGCAGACAAGGTCCCCCTGAGGCACTGTCATTGCCCCTGTGAGAAGACCAAAATGGCAGAGGGGTCAGACCACCAAACAACAATGTCTTCTAGCAGATAAACGGGGGAAGGGACAGACAGAGGCTGTGGGTAAATGGCCTCTTCAGCAAGGAGGAATAGGAGGGCTAAATTCTCCAGCCTGTAGAGCTCACCTGGGACATTCCTGAACATCCAGGCTCATCTGCACATGCCCATGACGATCCAAATGTCCCCAGCTTCATGTATCATTCATTGACAGGACCCAGTGACTTTTCTCTTCCCACCCATGGGCAGAGTATGCTCAGCAGAAGAGTGCAGACAGCTATATGGAAACGCTTGGATAAAACTCCAACCAAATTCCCGTACAAAGAACCGGGATCCCTAATGATTCCTAATATGCCATTGCTCTGCATGGTGGACAACATTCTGTTCAGCACCTTCACGTCAGAGCACGGAAACTGACAACAGGCCATGGCCTATTTCTTCCCAGGGACCACAAATTTCCACACCCCAAATGCATTCCCCAGCAGCTAAGTGGAAAATCCTCAAGGAAGCTGGAGAACCAAGAAGCAGCCCCCATCGTAAAAATTTCACCTTGGCCAGAGGGCCACATGTTCTCATGTCACACTCAACAGTGTGCACTGTTATCGTCTGTCCTCCAGCTAGGCTGATCGCAGGTAGTGCCAGGGATGGGGAAGTGGGCAGGAGACGCTCTTGAACACACAAAGGCCAGTATGCGTTTCACACTGAGGGCCCTTATCCTCCTGTCTGCTTTGCCTCAGGCTCTGAGAGCAGCTCTACAGAGGGCCACTCGTTCCACCCCTCTCCCCACCTCTAGGCTTGAAGCACCTGAAGGAAGGAGTTAGTCCTTCCATATTTCCTGATCAGAGACCCTCCGTCCCCTTTTGATCTTCTAACTCTATAATTCTTCTCCTCAAGAGAACCGACAATCAGAAGTGGCTGGAGAAGCAGTCATGAAACCTCTTTAGTTCAAGATGTGTTCTCCCATGTAAACTGGTACAACTACTATGGAAAACAGTATGGAAGTTCCTCTAAAAATTAAAAATAGAACTACCATATGATCCAGCAATCCCACTTCTGAGTATATATCCAAAGGACATGAAATCACTATCTCAAAGAGATATATGAACCCCAATGTTAATTGCGGCATTATTCACAACAACCAAGATAAGGAAACAACCTGTGTCCATCAAGAGTTGAATGGCTGAATAAAATGTGGTACATATATACAATGGAACATTATTCGGCGATAGAAATGTCTGCACATAACAGGGAACAAGTATAACACTCCTTTTCAAGGGCCTTGCCTTAAAGGGTACAATAATGTCCATTTTCTTTCCATCACCCACATGAATAAGATGAACAAAAAAATACATAAGGTAAACAGGAGTTGGCGAGGGATACTTCACACAAAGAATTTAAAGCACATTAACATTCCCACCAGCGAGTAGACATTCATGACTACATGCCTCATGAGGCTCAGTGACTTGGCTGGCCTAGGAATGAACTCCTGGGAAAGAACCACTGAACCAGCTCTCACCTAAAATTCTAAGGAGGGTCACCTTCTCTTTCCCTGAGAGTTCTGATTTGGAGAATGCCACCAATTAGAGTCACCCTTTTGGAATCCTCAACCCTGTGACTTATTTTTAAGTGCCAACACTCAGCAGATCTACCCATTAAACCATTCACTTAGGTCTTCCCCACCCCTCCCCCAAGGAACTGACTTAAGATGACTTTGATGGGCAGTGGGAACAACAAGTGAGTGTGGAATGGGAAGAAGGCATCACAGTTATTGTCAAGTTTCACATGTGTTTTTGACTAGGAACTAAGCCCATCTTGGTCACCGTCGTGTCACCTGATGAAGGAACATGGGCTTGAGTATGGGTTTTTCTAAGTATCTCAGAAATCAGGTTATCTATAGACAACCATAATGACCCCCATCATCCATGGGTCTAAAATTATTTAACCAATTACAAGGATAAAGAAATATGTTTGAAATGTCAACACACTGCATAAAGGCTACATAGTTTAGTTTCTCATCACAAAGAAATGGGGATTGTTTTGACCTTTGGTGAGTGAACCTCAGGTTCTGTGATGCCACCTTCTGGATAAAACCCACACTAATAAAGCAATACACGAACCAGAGGTATCTATGAAACTAAAGGTTAGAGGTGTCTTGGAATGCACCTTAGATAGTGCATATTTATATTTAGCACTCCCCCCAATTGTCATAAGTCTTCATTTGATATTCAATGAATTAACCACCGCCCAGAAAAGAAGTGACTTTATATAGGCAAGGAAGAGAGGAGACCTCTGTGGCACTGCTAGTTAACAAGTACCCTCCAGCCTGATCTTGGTGCTGAGCCACATCAGCTTCGATGTAAGGCGTTCAAGTTGGCCAGGAAAGAATGCGGCTCAGAGAAGTCCAAGTCTGAATTGCCGGCTTCCTCCTGGTGTCATAGAAGAATTAAGGAGGGTGGTTTCTAAAGAGATGCCCAGTAATCTCTAAAGAAATTTGCTGGCCCTGTGAAAGGAAACAAACATTTAATCGACATTATGGAAAAGGTCTAAATAACTGAAGTAGGAGTGGGGGATTGACCCGTAGGGAGAAGAGCTAAACCAAGTCACAATGTTCTGCTCCAATATACGGATTCTGGACGTGGTGAGCTAATTCCTTCAGTACCTGCTATGTGCTGAGCACTTGACAAAGATTATCACTCTCGATTCTCAAAACACCCCTGAGAGCAAATTGTGACTCCCGTGCTGCCAGTGTGGAAACTGAAGCTCAAAGATAAGAGTAAGAAAGAGGGAAGGGTCTTTTGGACTCAGATACTAGAAATGTATTGTGAATGAAACACAATCTTTTATCTCAGCAACATCTACAAGGCAACAAAATGGCCAACTTCTGTACAAATATGTACAGAAGTGTACATATTTAAAGAAGTATGGGCGTACATATACTTGAATTCTTAACTTATGCCTATAGGACCACTGCCACATGAATGCCCACGCACCCATAGCAGGTCTGGACTGGCAGACTACCATTCTCTGGCACCCACTTGGTGTATGGCTCTCATCATTTCCCCCCCTTTCCTAGTTAGAGCTGCCTTTAAATTACATGAAAATCCACATTCTTGTACCTGAAAGAAAAAGCACATGAGCAATCTCCCACAATCTCTGCATTCCTGAAGGTCTTTTGGCAATGCCATCCAGTCCATCATGCTTCTGCCTGGTCTTGCAAGGGTTTCCCAAAAGGATAAAAAGACAGATCAAAACTTTGATGTGAAAATGTCAAGATCAGGTTTTCTTGAAATCTGACATTCTAATAAAGTCAAAGTGTCTGTAACAGTGGCACCCACAGGGAGTAGAGGAACACAACCAGGGACTGGAAAAAGATGCTTCTGACTAGTGAAGAAATTGACTGTAGATACAGGGTCTCTGCAATGGGGTTACTAAGCAGTGCCCAGGGAGTGCCCCTGACATTGCTGGAAGTTCCTGTCTTAGAGACTCAGGGAAGGGAGTTCCACACCATCTGAAATGGTGGTACAGCTGACAGGAGAGGAGTGCTACCCTCCCCCAACACTGTGGCCTCACAAGCATGACATGGCACTCACTCACTCGTCTGGCTGGTCTTGACTATTGGTTCCCATTCCACTCTCTCCTCATTACAGGTCCACAGACTGACGAACTGGACTTTTCCACCACAGGTCCTGAAGGAGATGGTGACTGTACAAACCTGCAAGGAGACTGGACATTGGGTGGACAACCCAGCACAACTGCAGGAAAAATGAGGTTACTTTGAAACTCATATAAGATGAGTGGCTGGGGCAAACTTCCTCTTTCCCTTATCCAGAGGAATTTCTGGAAATGGTTGGTGAGGCTAGAGTACCCAATCCTGCAGCCCGTGTGAAGTAGGCCAAAAGGGTAAAAGATACTTTAAGACAGGCACTGCGTGAGTCAAAACACAAGATAACACTGCTGCTTTAGAGGCCTCATTGCCCCTTCAAAATGTACCATGGTTCATCCAGCCTTATTCAAACATCAAAGGATTATATTAAATAGTATGCTGAGAGATAGTGTCAGTTATTTGATAGAAGGAGAGCCTCAGAACTCCATTTCTTCTCTTAAGTAATAAGGCAATTGACTCATACCTAAAATATGGGTAAGAAACCTTTGGAATGGGTTACTGTTCTCACTTTGTTACCAATTACTGACACTTACCTGTCATGCAAGATTATGGGTAACAGATAATTCAAATGGGTTTTGTGTTCTACTTAATAGACCATGAGATGCACCTTATACAACTGTGTCATTGCTATATTAGTCTCAGTAATTGGTAACAGAGTAAGTTCAAAAATTGCTAAAACTAGGCATGAGCTAATTGAAATCAGAACAATTTCATGAAGAATTTCATACATTACATAAGGTTACTACCATCTAACATTGAACATAGTTCTTTGAGGAGAAAACAACAGAAACGATTGGACATTTGGTAATATACAGACTGGGGAATTTGCTCTTAGTTTGCAATATGCCCTAGAATACTATGGCAATGGGCCTGGAATAAAAGTACCTTCATTCCACACTTAGATATTGTTACAGGGCGGGGGCTCTGCCTGAAAAGTCAGGACTAGTAAGGCTAGTTAGTGTCCCAATTCCTGAAATCTGCATTTCTGCCAGTACCAATGACACAGAGAAAGTAAAACCCAATACCAGCAATGAAACTTACACATTTCTAACTGTAATCGACGTGGATTTAGAGACCACCACTGTTTCACCAATATAAGAGTCATTAAATCATTCTACAGGAGATAATATACATTTCAAATCAATATCAAGAATCAGGGGGCAAAAGGGCTAATAAGTAAACTCAACCATCCTCATTATCCAAAAGAAGTAACTGTTTTACTTAACACCAGTATCAGGTTACTCTCAGTGACTAGGGTCCTCAGGGGTTTGAGCAAAACAACAGTTTTCCTTTCATTTCATTCTCCCCTTGAATACTCATAAGGTGTCACACGATGGAGGAATGAGAATAAATAAGCAGGCACTGTCTGTTTCTTAAGCCAATATGCTAGCACCCGAGGCACTAAGGCACACTCAGCACAGAGAGGCAGGGACAGCACCATTTGCGAGGTGGGTGGGGGAGGAGCATGCCCAGCCTGGCCCTGGGCCTCAAACAAGGAGGATAGGAGTGGTCCTGGGCCACTATACAGGATGTAAAGTATCATATCCTCCTTGTTTGTAAAGAAACTACACAAATCAGTTATGCTATGGGAGAACACCCGGGAAGGAGAACTTAGGCCAACACTTAAAGAAATAACGACATATTCAATGCACAATTATGGCTCTAAAATACTATTCAAAAGCATCCACGATGACCTGCGAGGGACATTCCCGCCTGGAGAGCAGAGAGCATTCATTCTGGGGGTGAATTTCCTTATAAGTAAATTGAAAATGCCCCACGATTGTCAGAGGAAATGCATGAAAAGGCTCAGGACAGAGCTGAATTGAATAACGTGATACTCAACACACAATTATTGCAAGAAATGAAATCCCGGAGGAACCCAAATGGCTCCCAGCGGTGGCCGGTGACCCGCACTTCCGGGAATTCACTGTCGTAAAACAACAACGATCAGGCAGATGCTCAATGTGTGACTTTTTTACATTGAAGCAAACCTTTCATCATTTTTATTAGATCTAAGCAATAAGAAACATAAAAGCGAAAATTTCAAAAATTTAATGATAAGAAAAAGTTCTAATGGTAAATAAACTGAAAGGTTCGGCTACTGAACTGCTTGAGGCCGGTAACTGTCGTAAAGCAAGACGCACAAAGACGATCAGAACAATCTTCTCCTCATTAGTAAATTGAAGACAACTTGAAAATTTTTAACACAAAGCTTATGAAAAGGATCAGGACGAACATTTAATAGAATAAAATGATACCAAACGCCATTGTTCTGTAAAACACATTCCCAGCCGTGTTACCGCCGGACCTCAACATACGGTGAAGAGCAGTCACTGTCGTAAAACCTCAGGGACTCAGCCAACTGAAGGTTCTGCCTTGTAAATTGAGAGGACCTCAAAACGTCTATTTTTAAGAAAAATTATGAATAGGGAACAAGACCTGAATAGAACAGTATAAATTATGGCAAACACGCAGTTATATTATAAACTTAGGCGCTCAATCAGACGCTAAATTCCTCCTCTCTAAATTGAAATTTACCCCAAACCATTTAAAGGAAGTTTATGAGGAGCAACAGGACCTCGTAATTAAATGCATGAGGATGAACATGTAAAATTCAATGTCCAACAGGGTCCAGTCTTGGCTGACAAGAGCGCTAAGGGGCCTTCACAGAGCTCGTAAAACTTTCAGGGCCCAGCCGGGCAATTCAGTCCCGAAAGTGCACACGGAAAAGACTCTCATTTGAAGAATGTTTAGGAAACACAGCTAATTACAAGATGAAACAAATTCAAAGGACTGCAATATCATGAACAACAACAAAAAGAGCCACCCCACACCATTATACTGTAAAATAAAACAGGAAATAGGATCCTGGGGATGGGATTCCCTTCAAGGACTTAAGGCAACTAGGTCTGGCCAACCAGACCGCTATTTTTCTTCTTCCAAAGGTGGAAATGACACAACACTTTTTATGGAAACGCATGAAAGGCGTCTGGAGCACTCCCGATGGAATGCAATGACATTAGATACACGCACATTTTATGACATGAAAATGCCACACAGCCTTCACCCGGGACTGAAGGCGGATCCCGGTGGTCAGGGAACAAGGCCGAG
Organism: Diceros bicornis minor; assembly: GCF_020826845.1. NCBI lineage: Eukaryota > Metazoa > Chordata > Mammalia > Perissodactyla > Rhinocerotidae > Diceros > Diceros bicornis. Next base: position 123,321,036 of record NC_080781.1, on the reverse strand, counting down.
CCGACCAGGCCGGCTGCTGACTCATCGTCACCTTGAAGTTACCAGGATTTTTCTCTTTTTAAGGCAACACATGAAGAAGCCCGTTCCGAAATGTACCCAACAAATGGTATTAAAGACACACTCACGTTGTGCAGTGAACACAACACTCGCTCAAAGGCAGCTGTCGGCCCTCAGCTGTCACACTCGCACACGCTCCCTCAGCCCCTCGCTTTCCTCTTTCAAGGTCGAAAAGAGCCGAAATCCTGCCACTCCCGAAAAATCGCACGGAAACGACCAAGATGTAACAAAGACCCGGCCACAACATCCCCCCAACGACAACATCCCCCCAACGACACCCTACAATCAAAGGCCACATCAGCTCCCTGGCAGCCAACGGCCACGGCCCGTCCTGGACCCACACCCCCCGGCCCACCGCCCCAGCCCTTTCCTCATTTCTAAGCTGTCCACACCGCAGGTCATCGAGACCACGAACAGGAGCTCCGAGACCCACATTGCCACAACCACATGATCTGAACGTTTCCTCACGTTGTCACAGAAAGCTCAACCCTGAGCCCGATCGCGGCGAAGGGGCCTTCTCTGCCCTCGATGCAGACTCCAGGGGACACTTCTGTCCAAGTGCATCAGCACACACCATCTCCCCGATTCCCTCAAGAGCACACTGCGGACAGCCGACCAGGAAATAAAGTAAACTTACACTTGGGAGATGGCAGGAAAGGGAGCCGCCATGTTCCCTCGTCACCGAGGATAACCGTCCACGGAAGCCGCACTGCACAATCCAGCTTTTAAAGAGCCTCGTCAATCGTTATGGCTGCCCCGACGTCGTTTCCATGGTCCCGCCTTCAGACATCGCCATTGGTGGGCCTGTAATGATTGACAGGAAGACTGTCCACTCTCTCCAGGTCTAAGAGTGCCCACTCGGCTCATACCCCAAGACCCCGCTAATTGACTGGAATCTTTGCTCATATTGTTACCTCTTTCTACATCTGTTTCCATCCCTCAATGCCTAGCTCTACTTCTAAGGCTTGGAACGTTTTGCTTTGTTTCCTGTCATCTCAGACTTTGGAAATCTTGATCACTCAGTTTATTTAATCCTAGCTCAACTGCATCCACCTCCAGGAAGCCCTCTATGCTTTCATCCTCCCATCCCTAGAGGTAGATATGAGTTCTTCTTTGCTATTAGATATGGACGTGAAGAAACATCAGAGTAGGGATGCAGCGGAATCACCTGAGCTCTGGGATCAGATAGTACTGGCTAGGAATGGTGCAAAGGACCAAAAGTTTGCACTTTGAATTTTAACAAGTCACTTAAGGTTGCAAACATTTTGGGAAGACCAAGGAAAACCAACAACACAGTGACTCACGGTAGCCTTCCAGGATTGGTCCCAGTGATTACTTCAAACAACTTCCAACACCCTTGTCAGGATTTTCATATCATTTCCAGCCTTTCTGTCTGTGGAACTCTCGCCCACTCGTCAAGGCCCAGGCATGTCACTATCTCTCTGACTGCTTCCCTGATTTCGTGTTCCCACTCTCAACCCCCGGAAGAGTTATTTCTTCTGCAGCTATAAGATGAATGATAAAGGCATGTCTCCAGTGAAAGGGAGTGTGGAAAAATCAATCCACTTGATGCATTAACTGGGTGGGATTGTGGTTGTGTTATCTTCCTAACACAATTTCTTTCCTTGCCTCCACTATGAAGTTGCACTGCTGCTGGGAGTGCAAATTGGTCCAACCAAATGGGGAATCTGTTGGGCAGTATCTATCAAAGCTAACATACGCATCCCCTGTGACCCAGCAATTGTAACTCAAGTTCTTTACCCCACAGAAATGTGTACAGATGTTCAACAAAACATATGTACAATAACTGACTGTGTAGAGCAGGGAAGAAGTAGAGGGACTAGTTAGGAGGCTATTAGAATAATCCAGTAGGGTGGCACAGGTGGTTTGGAAAAGGGTAGCAACAGTGGAGATGCAATGATGTGGTCAGATTCTGGTTGTATGTTGAAGGTAGAGCTGAGGTTTCGCTGATGGAGTTAATGGGAGACACGAAAGAAACATACGTGCTGAGGAGGTGACCAAGGTGTTTGGCTTGAACAGTAGGAAGGAAAGAATTGACATTTAGCAAGATGGGGAAGACATGGAAAGACCAGATTTGGGAAGAAAAACAAAAGAATCACAATCAACGGCTTAATAAATAAACCCTTCACGAATACTAAATAATTCTATTTATTTTAAATAGTAAGCCTATAAATTCAGTGCAACCGTTTCCCTTAAATGTTCCAATATATAAAAATATATATATAAATTAGTGGGAGTTCTACTTAAGATTCCAACTCTGAAGTCATTAGTCAACAACATATTTTGAAGTAGATCAACAGGCACCACATCGTCTATGGGCCAAGCTCTTGTGGGAATCCATGGGGCTGACCTGCAGCGTTGTCTCATAAAAACACATGATTCATGAAAGAAACTCAAGTGAGTGTCCTTGCCCTAAGTAAATGGTGCATTATGTGCATATATGTGATTATCACGTTAGAGAAAGTAATGTCATGATCAGAGTGGTAACTCGATTTTGTGGTGTTGGTAATAGACTAAAAGCAAATGCCTTTGGTAAATATGAGCCCTCTTATTTTAATCCTTTCAACATCTATGGAGAAGACTGTATGATTATCCTCCTTGGTCTCTTAACATAGAAAATGAAGAGATTTCTTCACATTCAGGCTTCCTTACATTCCCTGGCCATAGTCATCATTCTTTGAATGTGCTGCTCTGAATTATGTTGGCTAATATTTGGGGCAATATCTGCGGCCTGAGTGCCACAAATCTCTGGCTGAGAGATGCATGAATAAGGAGGATAAGGTGTTCACAGAACCTCACTCAAGGGGCGTCCGCAGACCAAAGGTTCACTGAGGAACTCTGAAGGGCAGAGGAGTGTTGGACCGGGAGGGTGTGCACCAGCCAGACCCCTCAGATGGAGACCACTTGGACCCTCCCCTCTTCACCCACAGCAGGCCCCGCACCAACCAGGGCTATAGAGCCTGGTGGCCTGGGGGCCTCCCCTGGTCCCCAGCCTTCAACCCTGTCTCCCCCACCGTGAAAAGCCTCAACCCTGCCCCTCCGATTCTAGGCCCCACTCCACTTAGACCCGCCTCCGCGTCTTGCTAGTTCTCTCCCTGGGGTTCATATTGCGCCTGCGCACTGGCGACCACTGGCTTTCTGGGTGGAGACTGCGCAGGCGCCGCGTAATTCCCATGGCCCCGCCCCTACGACCATGGGCCAGCCTCCAAGGACATGAACTTCTGGTGATGGCTGGGAATGTCATGTTCAGAGTGCCAAGGATATCTTGTGCTCTTTGATAAAGAGTAAAAGCAAATGACTCTGGTAAAGTCATACCCAGTGACCTGAACTACGATCAAATGGGGAAACAGTCACAGCTTAATGTGAGACACATTCTGTAACACAAGAGAGGATAAGAAAAGGCATATAGATAAAGGTCCAGCTGCAAGTGGAGAAAAAGAGAAGTGATTTGAACTCTGCATACTGATAAACTCCCTCAGGCAAGAAATGAGACACTGCAGCTCGACCCTCGTCCCTCTAGGCTGGACGGCAAGAACAGAGTTGCTGAAACCAGCAGCCCAAGACCTGTATGAAATCCCAGGAAGAGAGCCCCACCCAACCACCCAACCACTTCTGGACTGATGTTCTCTAGAACCAACCTGGTTCTCCTACTCCTACCTTACCCTTGGCAGTATCAGGAGATCCCCCCAACCTCACTCCACAATCCCCAAATCTGTGTTTATGGCCTCCATGGAGTGGCTAAAAGGATCACTTCCCATAGGGAGGTATTAGATTACACACTACCTGTAGGGGAGTATTTCCTTAAACAAAGGGGCCAATTTAACAACGGGGAGAAATTCGCTCAGGGCCTGGAGAGCCCCTTCCCCTGCCACCAAGCCCCTGTCCTTCATGCATCAGATTGTATAGCTCAGAGCTCTGCCCTGGCTCAGGCGACCATGCGCATGGCACATCCACAGCTCCCGTGATCTTGCTGGTGTTCACTGTGAATAAAAAAAATCAACAAGTGGCATCTTCCGAAATAACTAAATTTTATTGGAAGAACACAAGTGTTCTATAAAAGGCAAGAAACTTAAGCAGCAAACACATTTTAAAGACACAGAAATGAGGATAGCTCAGGAACACTCAACAGCATGTCTTTTAAATTATATGCTCTGCAGTGAAAGGAAATTATGAGCTTTTGCCGGCTCACTCATTTTTGGGATCTAGTCCCAAAATCTAAATGTAACAAAAGGATGATTGGCTCAATGAGATTAAGCTGAAAAGTATCCAACCAAGTAGCCATGGCCAAGGCACTCAGTCACATAGTAAACAAAGGGTGAGGGGAAGTCTCAGAGAAAATGTGCCTCCTGGAGAGACCAATCAGCCTAAGACTACGGCATTCCACCCTGTAGAACACAGATACGGGACATACACATTTTGACATGTCCCCATGTGTAAAATATTTAAAATATTTCTTTTTTTTTTTAAATTTAATGCTTTAAGCTTTTTTTGTTTTTTTAATTTTATTTATTTTATTTTTTCCCCCAAAGCCCCAGTAGATAGTTGTGTGTCATAGCTGCACATCCTTCTAGTTGCTGTATGTGGGACGCGGCCTCAGCATGGCCGGAGAAGCGGTGCGTCGGTGCGCGCCCGGGATCTGAACCCGGGCCGCCAGTAGCAGAGCGCGTGCACTTAACCGCTAAGCCATGGGGCCGGCCCTTAAAATATTTCTTCAGTAAGCACAAAAGCACATACCATAAACAATGAAAACAACCCAAAGTCCAAGGCAATCCCAAAGTCACAGCACCCCAAAGTCAATTTCTGGTCCTAGGACAAACAGCTGATGTCACAGGGCCACTCCTTGAGTCGAAGTTCTGCAGGTGAAGTTCATGGCTTCTGTAGAACTGTTGTGAGTCTATGAAAATCAACATCCTCTGGACTAACAGTTAACCTTATACACGGCCAATGCAAATGCTACATGTACATGGAGAAATCAAGGCAAAGCAAGAAGACAGATGCAGTAAATGGCATCACCCATTTCCCCGTGTAGGCACATTCTTCCCTTCAGTCCTAAAATCTAAAAACTTCTGAGGGGGCACTCATCTGTAATCAAGTGAGGGTCTGTATTATTGTTATGGTTAAACCACTTTATTGAGGTATGAAAGTATGATTGACATACAGAAAGCCATACATATAAACATATGCAACTTAATGAGTTTGGAGATAAGTATACACCCGTGAACCATCACCATCATCTATGTCATAAACATATCCATCCCCTCCAAAGATTCATTCCACTCTCATTAATTAGTACTCTTATTATGTGTGATAAGAACATGACATAAATCTATGCAGAAATAGAAGTATAATGATGTACACCTGAAATTTATACAATGTTATAAACCAATGTTACTGCAATAAACAAAAAATTTAAAAAAAAACATGACATAAAATTTACCCTTTCAGCAAATTTTTCAGCACACAACCTATCTCTTCTTGGCTCTGGAGAAGCAGCACTGGTGCTTGGTTCCTGGTTTAAGCGTATTTCACACACTGTATCTCAGCGTGCTGACTGCACCACCTTAGACTCCAAGTTGATCCGAGAGTTGAATCAACCTCAGGCCTTTCAGCATTCTGGAAGGCTGCTGTGTCTGTCTGATGGGGGAAACTGAGAAAGTCAGTGAGTCTCTTTAGGAGTCACTGCAAAGAGCCCCTCACTCTTCTTTTCTGAAGTGAATAAGAAGCAGTACAGGAGGTCTGCATGTGAAGAGGCAAGGGAAGCTCACAAGGCCAACCCAAAACTCAACTCTGAGCTGGCCTGGCTGGAAACCCTCAGGAATCCATATACTGTGCTCCTGGGGTCAGTATGATGGACTGAGAGGGCAAACCCGAATCCAGAGGGATAGAGAGGAGACCATTCACACTGTGCAGGAGTGCCCACATTGTGCACATTACTTCCACCCTTTTTGAGAGGCCTACACACTGATATCCATAACACGGGATCTGAGTCCTCTCCTCCCACCAACTGTTCTAACAGGTCCTGTGTATCACAAGACACAGAGATCAAACCTCTGCCCCCACCTGCAGAGAAAACCACAGTTCACTCGGAAAATGGAAAATAACACCCTGTCCCCAGGGTAAATGTCTCAAGTTGACAAGAGAGCCATATCTTCTCACATCATACCCATCAGTGTCCACCGTTACCTTCTGTCCCCCAGCTATTCTGCGAGAAGGCAGAAAGGGGACAGGAGACACATCCCTGCACCCACAATGCCCATCACAACTTTCACACCAAAGTCCCTTGTCCTCCCCACTCTCAATTTTTCCTTCTACTCTCAGAGTGTCCTCATATCCCTGCTGGGCCCCTGATGTGCCAGCCGCAGACTTCACCAATCGAGAGAAATCAAAAGCCTGAAATAGAAAACCCACAGCGCCCCTCCCCTCCTCAAATTGCCGCTCCCCATCCTCTCTCCGCTCCATAGCTGCAGTACCACACACGATGCACACACCCCTCACTGTTGTGTCTACAGCACCCTCTTACCTGAGAGTGCAGACAAGGTCCCCCTGAGGCACTGTCATTGCCCCTGTGAGAAGACCAAAATGGCAGAGGGGTCAGACCACCAAGCAACAATGACTTCCAGCAGATAAACGGGGGAAGGGACAGACAGAGCCTGTGGGTAAATGGCCTCTTCAGCAAGGAGGAATAGGAGGGCTAAATCCTCCAGCCTGGACAGCTCACCTGGGACATTCCTGGAGGTCCAGGCTCATCTGCACGTGCCCATGACGATCCAAATGTCCCCAGCTTCATGTATCATTCATTGACAGGACCCAGTGACTTTTCTCTTCCCACCCATGGGCAGAGTATGCTCAGCAGAAGAGTGCAGACAGCTAATATGGAAACGCTTGGATAGAACTCCAACCAAATTCCCGTACAAAGAACCGGGATCCCTAATGATTCCTAACAGGCAATTGCTCTGCATGGTGGACAACATTCTGTTCAGCACCTTCACGTCAGAGCACAGAAACTGACAACAGGCCATGGCCTATTATTTCCCAGGGACCCCAAATTTCCACACCCCAAATGCATTCCCCAGCAGCTAAGTGCAAAATCCTCAAGGAAGCTGGAGAAACAAGCAGCAGCCCCCATCATAAAAATTTCACCTTGGCCAGAGGGCCACATGTTCTCATGTCACACTCAACAGTGTGCACTGTTATCGTCTGTCCTCCAGCTAGGCTGATCCCAGGTAGTGCCAGGGATGGGGAAGTGGGCAGGAGACACTCTGGAACACACAAAGGCCAGTACACCTTTCACACTGAGGGCCCTTATCCTCCTGTCTGCTTTGCCTCAGGCTCTGACAGCAGCTCTACAGAGGGCCACTCGTCCCAGCCCTCTCCCCACCTCTAGGCTTGAAGCATCTGAAGGAAGGAGTTAGTCCTTCCATCTTTCCTGATCAGTGACACGCCTTCCCTTTTTGAGCCTCTAACTCTATAATCCTTCTCCTCAAGAGAACCGACAATCAGAAGTGGCTGCAGAAGCAGTCATGAAACCTCTTTAGTTCAAGATGTATTCTCCCATGTAAATTGGTACAACTACTATGGAAAACAGTACGGAAGTTCCTCTAAAAATTAAAAATAGAACTACCATATGATCCAGCAATCCCACTTCTGAGTCTATATCCAAAGGACATGAAATCACTATCTCAAAGAGATATCTGAACCCTAATGTTAATTGCGGCATTATTCACAACAACCAAGATAAGGAAACAACCTGTGTTCATCAAGAGTTGAATGGCTGAAGAAAATGTGGTACATATATACAATGGAACATTATTCAGCGACAGAAATGTCTGCATATAACAGGGAACAAGTATAACACTCCATCTCAAGGCCCTTGCCTTAAAGGGTCCAATAATGTCCATTTTCTTTCCATCACCCACATGAATAAGATGAATGAAAAAATACATAAGGCAAACAGGAGTTGGCGAGGGATACTTCACACAAAGAATTTAAAGCACATTAACATTCCCACCAGCGAGTAGACATTCATGACTACATGCCTCATGAGGCTCAGTGACATGGCTGTCCTAGGTATGAACTCTGGGAAAGAACCACTGAACCAGCTCTCACCTAAAATTCTAAGGAGGGTCACCTTCTCTTTCCCTGAGAGTTCTGATTTTGAGAATGCCACCAATTAGAGTCACCTTTTTGGAATCCTCACCCCCGTGACTTATTTTTAAGTGCCAATACTCAGCAGATCTACCCATTAAACCATTCACTTAGGTCTTCCCCACCCCTCCCCCAACGAAGTGACCTAAGTTGACTTTGATGGTCAGTGGGAACAACAAGTGAGTGTGGAATGGGAAGAAGGCATCACAGTTATTGTCAAGTTTCACATGTGTTTTTGACTAGGAACTAAGCCCATCTTGGTCTCCGTCGTGTCACCTGATGAAGGAACATGGGCTTGAGTATGGGTTTTTCTAAGTATCTCAGAAATCAGGTTATCACTGGATAGACAACCATAATGACCCCCATCATCCATGGGTCTAAAATTATTTAACCAATTACAAGGATAAAGAAATATGTTTGAAATGTCAACATGCTGCATAAAGGCTACATAGTTTAGTTTCTCATCACAAAGAAATGGGGATTGTTTTGACCTTTGGTGAGTGAACCTCAGGTTCTGTGATGCCACCTTCTGGATAAAACCCGCACTAATAAAGCAATACACGAACCAGAGGTATCTATGAAACTAAAGGTTAGAGGTGTCTTGGAATGCACCTTAGATAGTGCATATTTATATTTAGCACTCCCCCCAATTGTCATAAGTCTTCATTTGATATTCAATGAATTAACCACCGCCCAGAAAAGAAGTGACTTTATATAGGCAAGGAAGAGAGGAGACCTCTGTGGCACTGCCAGTTAACAAGTACCCTCCAGCCTGATCTTGGTGCTGAGCCACATCAGCTTCGATGTAAGGCGTCCAAGTTGGCCAGAAAAGAATGCGGCTCAGAGAAGTCCAAGTCTGAATTGCCGGCTTCCTCCTGGTGTCATAGAAGAATTAAGGAGGGTGGTTTCTAAAGAGATGCCCAGTAATCTCTAAGGGAATTTGCTGGCCCTGTGAAAGGAAACAAACATTTAATCGACATTATGGAAAAGGTCTAAATAACTGAAGTAGGAGTGGGGGGTTGACCAGTAGGGAGAAGAGCTAAACCAAGTCACAATGTTCTCCTCCAATATACGGATTCCGGACGTGGTGAGCTAATTCCTTCAGTACCTGCTATGTGCTGAGCACTTGACAAAGATTATCACTCTTGATTCTCACAACACCCCTGATAGCAAGTTGTGACTCCTGTGCTGCCAGTGTGGAAACTGAAGCTCAAAGATAAGAGTAAGAAAGAGGGAAGGGTCTTTTGGACTCAGATACTAGAAATTTATTGTGAATGAAACACAATCTTTTATATCAGCAACATCTACAAGGCAACAAAATGGCCAACAGTGTACAGAAGTGTACATATTTAAAGAAGTATGGGCGTACATATACTTGAATTCTTAACTTATGCCTACAGAACCACTGCCACATGAATGCCCATGCACCCATAGCAGGGGTGGACGGGCAGACTACCATTCTCTGGCACCCACTTGGTGTATGGCTCTCATCATTTCCCCCCCTTTCCTAGTTAGAGCTGCCTTTAAATTACATGAAAATCCACATTCTTGTACCTGAAAGAAAAAGCACATGAGCAATCTCCCACAATCTCTGGATTCCTGAAGGTCTTTTGGCAATGCCATCCAGTCCATCATGCTTCTGCCTGGTCTTGCAAGGGTTTCCCAAAAGGATAAAAAGACAGATCAAAACTTTGATGTGAAAATGTCAAGATCAGGTTTTCTTGAAATCTGACATTCTAATAAAGTCAAAGTGTCTGTAACAGTGGCACCCACAGGGAGTAGAGGAACACAACCAGGGACTGGAAAAAGATGCTTCTGACTAGTGAAGAAAGTGACTGTAGATACAGGGTCTCTGCAATGGGGTTACTAAGCAGTGCCCAGGGAGTGCCCCTGACATTGCTGGAAGTTCCTGTCTTAGAGACTCAGGGAAGGGAGTTCCACACCATCTGAAATGGTGGTACAGCTGACAGGAGAGGAGTGCTACCCTCCCCCAACACTGTGGCCTCACAAGCATGACATGGCACTCACTCACTCGTCTGGCTGGTCTTGACTATTGGTTCCCATTCCACTCTCTCCTCATTACAGGTCCACAGACTGACGAACTGGACTTTTCCACCACAGGTCCTGAAGGAGATGGTGACTGTACAAACCTGCAAGGAGACTGGACATTGGGTGGACAACCCAGCACAACTGCAGGAAAAATGAGGTTACTTTGAAACTCATATAAGATGAGTGGCTGGGGCAAACTTCCTCTTTCCCTTATCCAGAGGAATTTCTGGAAATGGTTGGTGAGGCTAGAGTACCCAATCCTGCAGCCCGTGTGAAGTAGGCCAAAAGGGTAAAAGATACTTTAAGACAGGCACTGCGTGAGTCAAAACACAAGATAACACTGCTGCTTTAGAGGCCTCATTGCCCCTTCAAAATGTACCATGGTTCATCCAGCCTTATTCAAACATCAAAGGATTATATTAAATAGTATGCTGAGAGATAGTGTCAGTTATTTGATAGAAGGAGAGCCTCAGAACTCCATTTCTTCTCTTAAGTAATAAGGCAATTGACTCATACCTAAAATATGGGTAAGAAACCTTTGGAATGGGTTACTGTTCTCACTTTGTTACCAATTACTGACACTTACCTGTCATGCAAGATTATGGGTAACAGATAATTCAAATGGGTTTTGTGTTCTACTTAATAGACCATGAGATGCACCTTATACAACTGTGTCATTGCTATATTAGTCTCAGTAATTGGTAACAGAGTAAGTTCAAAAATTGCTAAAACTAGGCATGAGCTAATTGAAATCAGAACAATTTCATGAAGAATTTCATACATTACATAAGGTTACTACCATCTAACATTGAACATAGTTCTTTGAGGAGAAAACAACAGAAACGATTGGACATTTGGTAATATACAGACTGGGGAATTTGCTCTTAGTTTGCAATATGCCCTAGAATACTATGGCAATGGGCCTGGAATAAAAGTACCTTCATTCCACACTTAGATATTGTTACAGGGCGGGGGCTCTGCCTGAAAAGTCAGGACTAGTAAGGCTAGTTAGTGTCCCAATTCCTGAAATCTGCATTTCTGCCAGTACCAATGACACAGAGAAAGTAAAACCCAATACCAGCAATGAAACTTACACATTTCTAACTGTAATCGACGTGGATTTAGAGACCACCACTGTTTCACCAATATAAGAGTCATTAAATCATTCTACAGGAGATAATATACATTTCAAATCAATATCAAGAATCAGGGGGCAAAAGGGCTAATAAGTAAACTCAACCATCCTCATTATCCAAAAGAAGTAACTGTTTTACTTAACACCAGTATCAGGTTACTCTCAGTGACTAGGGTCCTCAGGGGTTTGAGCAAAACAACAGTTTTCCTTTCATTTCATTCTCCCCTTGAATACTCATAAGGTGTCACACGATGGAGGAATGAGAATAAATAAGCAGGCACTGTCTGTTTCTTAAGCCAATATGCTAGCACCCGAGGCACTAAGGCACACTCAGCACAGAGAGGCAGGGACAGCACCATTTGCGAGGTGGGTGGGGGAGGAGCATGCCCAGCCTGGCCCTGGGCCTCAAACAAGGAGGATAGGAGTGGTCCTGGGCCACTATACAGGATGTAAAGTATCATATCCTCCTTGTTTGTAAAGAAACTACACAAATCAGTTATGCTATGGGAGAACACCCGGGAAGGAGAACTTAGGCCAACACTTAAAGAAATAACGACATATTCAATGCACAATTATGGCTCTAAAATACTATTCAAAAGCATCCACGATGACCTGCGAGGGACATTCCCGCCTGGAGAGCAGAGAGCATTCATTCTGGGGGTGAATTTCCTTATAAGTAAATTGAAAATGCCCCACGATTGTCAGAGGAAATGCATGAAAAGGCTCAGGACAGAGCTGAATTGAATAACGTGATACTCAACACACAATTATTGCAAGAAATGAAATCCCGGAGGAACCCAAATGGCTCCCAGCGGTGGCCGGTGACCCGCACTTCCGGGAATTCACTGTCGTAAAACAACAACGATCAGGCAGATGCTCAATGTGTGACTTTTTTACATTGAAGCAAACCTTTCATCATTTTTATTAGATCTAAGCAATAAGAAACATAAAAGCGAAAATTTCAAAAATTTAATGATAAGAAAAAGTTCTAATGGTAAATAAACTGAAAGGTTCGGCTACTGAACTGCTTGAGGCCGGTAACTGTCGTAAAGCAAGACGCACAAAGACGATCAGAACAATCTTCTCCTCATTAGTAAATTGAAGACAACTTGAAAATTTTTAACACAAAGCTTATGAAAAGGATCAGGACGAACATTTAATAGAATAAAATGATACCAAACGCCATTGTTCTGTAAAACACATTCCCAGCCGTGTTACCGCCGGACCTCAACATACGGTGAAGAGCAGTCACTGTCGTAAAACCTCAGGGACTCAGCCAACTGAAGGTTCTGCCTTGTAAATTGAGAGGACCTCAAAACGTCTATTTTTAAGAAAAATTATGAATAGGGAACAAGACCTGAATAGAACAGTATAAATTATGGCAAACACGCAGTTATATTATAAACTTAGGCGCTCAATCAGACGCTAAATTCCTCCTCTCTAAATTGAAATTTACCCCAAACCATTTAAAGGAAGTTTATGAGGAGCAACAGGACCTCGTAATTAAATGCATGAGGATGAACATGTAAAATTCAATGTCCAACAGGGTCCAGTCTTGGCTGACAAGAGCGCTAAGGGGCCTTCACAGAGCTCGTAAAACTTTCAGGGCCCAGCCGGGCAATTCAGTCCCGAAAGTGCACACGGAAAAGACTCTCATTTGAAGAATGTTTAGGAAACACAGCTAATTACAAGATGAAACAAATTCAAAGGACTGCAATATCATGAACAACAACAAAAAGAGCCACCCCACACCATTATACTGTAAAATAAAACAGGAAATAGGATCCTGGGGATGGGATTCCCTTCAAGGACTTAAGGCAACTAGGTCTGGCCAACCAGACCGCTATTTTTCTTCTTCCAAAGGTGGAAATGACACAACACTTTTTATGGAAACGCATGAAAGGCGTCTGGAGCACTCCCGATGGAATGCAATGACATTAGATACACGCACATTTTATGACATGAAAATGCCACACAGCCTTCACCCGGGACTGAAGGCGGATCCCGGTGGTCAGGGAACAAGGCCGAGCCGACCAGGCCGGCTGCTGACTCATCGTCACCTTGAAGTTACCAGGATTTTTCTCTTTTTAAGGCAACACATGAAGAAGCCCGTTCCGAAATGTACCCAACAAATGGTATTAAAGACACACTCACGTTGTGCAGTGAACACAACACTCGCTCAAAGGCAGCTGTCGGCCCTCAGCTGTCACACTCGCACACGCTCCCTCAGCCCCTCGCTTTCCTCTTTCAAGGTCGAAAAGAGCCGAAATCCTGCCACTCCCGAAAAATCGCACGGAAACGACCAAGATGTAACAAAGACCCGGCCACAACATCCCCCCAACGACAACATCCCCCCAACGACACCCTACAATCAAAGGCCACATCAGCTCCCTGGCAGCCAACGGCCACGGCCCGTCCTGGACCCACACCCCCCGGCCCACCGCCCCAGCCCTTTCCTCATTTCTAAGCTGTCCACACCGCAGGTCATCGAGACCACGAACAGGAGCTCCGAGACCCACATTGCCACAACCACATGATCTGAACGTTTCCTCACGTTGTCACAGAAAGCTCAACCCTGAGCCCGATCGCGGCGAAGGGGCCTTCTCTGCCCTCGATGCAGACTCCAGGGGACACTTCTGTCCAAGTGCATCAGCACACACCATCTCCCCGATTCCCTCAAGAGCACACTGCGGACAGCCGACCAGGAAATAAAGTAAACTTACACTTGGGAGATGGCAGGAAAGGGAGCCGCCATGTTCCCTCGTCACCGAGGATAACCGTCCACGGAAGCCGCACTGCACAATCCAGCTTTTAAAGAGCCTCGTCAATCGTTATGGCTGCCCCGACGTCGTTTCCATGGTCCCGCCTTCAGACATCGCCATTGGTGGGCCTGTAATGATTGACAGGAAGACTGTCCACTCTCTCCAGGTCTAAGAGTGCCCACTCGGCTCATACCCCAAGACCCCGCTAATTGACTGGAATCTTTGCTCATATTGTTACCTCTTTCTACATCTGTTTCCATCCCTCAATGCCTAGCTCTACTTCTAAGGCTTGGAACGTTTTGCTTTGTTTCCTGTCATCTCAGACTTTGGAAATCTTGATCACTCAGTTTATTTAATCCTAGCTCAACTGCATCCACCTCCAGGAAGCCCTCTATGCTTTCATCCTCCCATCCCTAGAGGTAGATATGAGTTCTTCTTTGCTATTAGATATGGACGTGAAGAAACATCAGAGTAGGGATGCAGCGGAATCACCTGAGCTCTGGGATCAGATAGTACTGGCTAGGAATGGTGCAAAGGACCAAAAGTTTGCACTTTGAATTTTAACAAGTCACTTAAGGTTGCAAACATTTTGGGAAGACCAAGGAAAACCAACAACACAGTGACTCACGGTAGCCTTCCAGGATTGGTCCCAGTGATTACTTCAAACAACTTCCAACACCCTTGTCAGGATTTTCATATCATTTCCAGCCTTTCTGTCTGTGGAACTCTCGCCCACTCGTCAAGGCCCAGGCATGTCACTATCTCTCTGACTGCTTCCCTGATTTCGTGTTCCCACTCTCAACCCCCGGAAGAGTTATTTCTTCTGCAGCTATAAGATGAATGATAAAGGCATGTCTCCAGTGAAAGGGAGTGTGGAAAAATCAATCCACTTGATGCATTAACTGGGTGGGATTGTGGTTGTGTTATCTTCCTAACACAATTTCTTTCCTTGCCTCCACTATGAAGTTGCACTGCTGCTGGGAGTGCAAATTGGTCCAACCAAATGGGGAATCTGTTGGGCAGTATCTATCAAAGCTAACATACGCATCCCCTGTGACCCAGCAATTGTAACTCAAGTTCTTTACCCCACAGAAATGTGTACAGATGTTCAACAAAACATATGTACAATAACTGACTGTGTAGAGCAGGGAAGAAGTAGAGGGACTAGTTAGGAGGCTATTAGAATAATCCAGTAGGGTGGCACAGGTGGTTTGGAAAAGGGTAGCAACAGTGGAGATGCAATGATGTGGTCAGATTCTGGTTGTATGTTGAAGGTAGAGCTGAGGTTTCGCTGATGGAGTTAATGGGAGACACGAAAGAAACATACGTGCTGAGGAGGTGACCAAGGTGTTTGGCTTGAACAGTAGGAAGGAAAGAATTGACATTTAGCAAGATGGGGAAGACATGGAAAGACCAGATTTGGGAAGAAAAACAAAAGAATCACAATCAACGGCTTAATAAATAAACCCTTCACGAATACTAAATAATTCTATTTATTTTAAATAGTAAGCCTATAAATTCAGTGCAACCGTTTCCCTTAAATGTTCCAATATATAAAAATATATATATAAATTAGTGGGAGTTCTACTTAAGATTCCAACTCTGAAGTCATTAGTCAACAACATATTTTGAAGTAGATCAACAGGCACCACATCGTCTATGGGCCAAGCTCTTGTGGGAATCCATGGGGCTGACCTGCAGCGTTGTCTCATAAAAACACATGATTCATGAAAGAAACTCAAGTGAGTGTCCTTGCCCTAAGTAAATGGTGCATTATGTGCATATATGTGATTATCACGTTAGAGAAAGTAATGTCATGATCAGAGTGGTAACTCGATTTTGTGGTGTTGGTAATAGACTAAAAGCAAATGCCTTTGGTAAATATAAGCCTTCTTATTTTAATCCTTTCAACATCTATGGAGAAGACTGTATGATTATCCTCCTTGGTCTCTTAACATAGAAAATGAAGAGATTTCTTCACATTCAGGCTTCCTTACATTCCCTGGCCATAGTCATCATTCTTTGAATGTGCTGCTCTGAATTATGTTGGCTAATATTTGGGGCAATATCTGCGGCCTGAGTGCCACAAATCTCTGGCTGAGAGATGCATGAATAAGGAGGATAAGGTGTTCACAGAACCTCACTCAAGGGGCGTCCGCAGACCAAAGGTTCACTGAGGAACTCTGAAGGGCAGAGGAGTGTTGGACCGGGAGGGTGTGCACCAGCCGGACCCCTCAGATGGAGACCACTTGGACCCTCCTCTCTTCACCCACAGCAGGCCCCGCACTAACCATGTCTATAGAGCCTGGTGGCCTGGGGGCCTCCCCTGGTCCCCAACCTTCAACCCTGTCTCCCCCACCGTGAAAAGCCTCAACCCCGCCTCTCCCATGGTAGGCCCGACTCCACTTACACCAGCCTCCGCGTCTTGCTAGTCCTCTCCATGGGGTACATACTGCTCCTGCACACTGGCGACCACTGGCTTTCTTGGTGGAGACTGCGCAGGCGCTACGTAATGCCCATGGCCCCGCCCCCCGGCCATGGGCCAGCCTCCAAGGACATGAACTTCTGGTGATGGCTGGGAATGTCATGTTCAGAGTGCCAAGGATATCTTGTGCTCTTTGATAAAGAGTAAAAGCAAATGACTCTGGTAAAGTCATACCCAGTGACCCGAACTACGATCAAATGGGGAAACAGTCACAGCTTAATGTGAGACACATTCTGTAACACAAGAGAGGATAAGAAAAGGCATATAGATAAAGGTCCAGCTGCAAGTGGAGAAAAAGAGAAGTGATTTGAACTCTGCATACTGATAAACTCCCTCAGGCAAGAAATGAGACACTGCAGCTCGGGCCCCTCTAGACTGGATGGCGAGAACAGTTGCTGACACACACAGCCCAAGACCTGTATGAATTTCCAAGAAGAGAGCCCCACCCAACCACTCAACCACTTCTGGACTGATGTTCTCTAGAACCAACCTGGTTCCTCTACTCCTACCTTACCCTCGTCAGTATCAGGAGCTCCCTCCAACATCACTCCACAATCCCCAAATCTGTGTTGATGGCCTCCATGGCATGGCTAAAAGGATCACTTCTCATAGGGAGGGATTAGATTACACACTACCTGTAGGGGAGTACTTCCTTAAACAAAGAGGCGAGCTTAACAAAGGGGCAAACTTCCTTCTGGGCCTGGAGAGCCCCTTCCCCTGCCACCAAGCCCCTGTCCTTCATGCATCAGACTCTATAGCTCAGAGCTCTGCCCTGGCTCAGGCGATGATGCACATGGCACAACCACAGCTCCCGTGATCCTGCTGGTGTTCACTGTGAATAAAAGAATCGACAAGTGGCATCTTCTGTATCAAGTACATTTTATTGGAAGAACACAAGTGTTCTATAAAAGGCAAGAAACTTAAGCAGCAAACACATTTTAAAGACACAGAAATGAGGATAGCTCAGGAACACTCAACAGCACGTCTTTTAAATTATATGCTCTGCAATGAAAGGAAATTATGAGCTTTTGCCAGCATCACTCATTCTTGGGATCTAGTCCCAAACTCTAAATGTAACAAAGGATGATTGGCTCAAGGAGGATAAGCTGAAAAGTATCAAACCAAGTAGCCGTGGCCAGGGCACTCAGTCACAGAGTAAACAGAAGGTGAAGGAAGGTCTCAGAGAAAAGGTGGCTCCTGGAGAGACCAATCAGCCTGAGACTACGGCCTTCCACCCTGTAGAACACAGATACGGGACATACACATTTTGACATGTCCCCATGTGTAAAATATTTAAAAGATTTCTTGAGTAAGTACAAAAGCACATACCATAAACAATGAAAACAACCCAAAGTCCAAGTCAATCCCCAAGTCACTGCACCCCAATGTCAATTTCTGGTCCTAGGACAAATAGCTGATGTCACAGGGCCACTCCTTGAGTCGAAGTTCTGCAGGTGAAGTTCGTGGCTTCTGTAGAACTGTTGTGAGTCTATGAAAATCGACATCCTCTGGACTAACGGTTAACCTTATACACGTCCAATGCAAATGCTACATGTACATGGAAAAATCAAGGCAAAGCAAGAATACAGATGCAGTAAACAGCATTACCCATTTATTCCTATAGAAGCATTCTTCTCTTCAGTTGAAAAGTCTAAAATATTTGAGGGAGCACTCATCTGTAATCATGGGAGGGTCTTCATTATTATGATTTTTAAGCCAATTTATTGAGGTATGAAGGTATGACTGACATACAGAAAGTGGAAGACTAAGGTTGTGGGGTCAGGGTGCTGAGCTACAGTATGTGAAATATGGTTAAACCAGGAACCAAGCACCTGTGCTTCTTCTCCAGAGCCCAGAGGAGATGGGTTGTGTACTGAAAAATTTGCTAAAAGGGTAAATTTTATGTCGTGTTCTTATCACACATAATAATACTAATTAATGAGAGTGGAATGAAACTTTGGAGGGGATGGATATGTTTACGCCACAGATAATAGTCAGGGCCCATGGGTGTATACTTATCTCCAAGGGGGATAGAGAGATCATTCACACTGTGCAGGAGTGCCCACATTCTGCACATTGCACCCACACTTTTTGAGCAGCCTGCACACTAATATCCATAACACAGGATCTGAGTCCTCTCCTCCCACCAAGTGTTCTAACAGGTCCTGTATATCACAAGACACAGAGATCAAACCTCTGCCCTCACCTGCAGACAGAACCACAGTTCACTCGGAAAATGGAAAATAACACCCTGTCCCCAGGATAAATGTCTCAACTTGACAAGAGTGCCATATTTTCTCACATCATATCCATCAGCATCCACCGTTACCTTCTGTCCCCCAGCTATGCTGAACCAAAGGTAGTGAGGGAGAATGCAGAAACGGGACAGGAGACACATCGCTCCACCCACAAGTCCCGTCACAATGTTCACACCAAAGTCCCATGTCCTCCCCATTCTCAATTTTTCCTTATACTCTCAGAGTGTCCTCATATACCTTCTGGGACCCCTATGTGCCAGCGTCAGACTTCACCAATCAAGAGAAATCAAAAGCTTGAAACAGAAAACCCATAGGACCGGTCCCCTCCTCAAATTGCAGCTCCCCGTCCTCTCTCCCCTCCATAGCTGCAGTACCACACACGATGCACACACCCCTCATTGTTGTGTCTACAGCAGCCTGTTCCTTGAGAGTGCAGACAAGGACCCTTGAGGCAATGTGATCACCCGTGTGAGAAGATGAAAATGGCAGAGGGGTCAGACCACCCAGCAACAATGTCTTCTAGCAGATAAACGGGGGAAGAGACAGAAAAACCTATAGGTATATGGCCTCTTCAGCAAGGAGGGATAGGAGGGCTAAATCCTCCAGCCTGGAGAGCTCACCTGGGATGTTTCTGGACATCCAGGCTCATCGGCACATAACCTTAAGGATCCAAATGTCCCCAGCTTCATGTATCATTCATTGACAAGACCCAGTGACTCTTCCCTTCCCAGCAAGGTGCAGAGTATGCTCAGCAGAAGAGTGCGGACAGCTAATAAGGAAATGCTTGGATAAAACTCCAGCTGAATTCCCATTCGGCTGGATCCCTAATGATTCCTAATAGGCCATTGCTCTGCATGGTGGACAACATTCTGTTCAGCACCTTCATGTCAGAGCACAGAAACTGACAACAGGCCATGGCCTATTTCTTCCCAGGGAGCCAAAGTTTCCAGCACCTCACATTCTGCCATTACCGGTATGCACTTTCCGTAGGAGTTCAACAAGGCATTTGAGCCATGCTAGTTTCGAAGGAAGAAGCCGCTGGCCAGGATGTTGAAAGAACATACCAGAAACAACAGCTAACTTTCATTAGTCTTCTGCATAGGAACACAGCTCACTATCAATATGAAAGAAAGACTGAGTGGCCAACTCAACCAAGAGCGATTATTCCCCAGAAACAAGAGCAGGTGCCTCTTAGAAGACTCCTTCAGGTTAATGTTCTAGACAACAGTATTGGAGAGTGAAGAGCCATCACTACTTGAGCCATTTTTCACAGGCCAAGGCAGTGCAAAGAATGAGGCAGAAACAGCACAGCATTCCCCAGCAGCTAAGTGGAAAATCATCGAGGAAGCTGGAGAAACAAGAAGCAGCCCCCATCATAAAAATTTCACCTTGGCCAGAGGGCCACATGTTCTCATGTCGCACTCAACAGTGTGTAATGTTATCTTCTGTCCTCCAGCTAGGCTGATCCCAGGTAGTGCCAGGGAGGGGGAAGTGGGCAGGAGACACTCTTGAACACACAAAGGCCAGTACGCCTTTCACACTGAGGGCCCTGATCCTCCTGTCTGCTTTGCCTCAGGCTCTGACAGCAGCTCTACAGAGGGCCACTCGTTCCAGCCCTCTCCGCACCTCTAGGCTTGAAGCATCTGAAGGAAGGAGTTAGTCCTTCCATCTTTCCTGATCAGAGAACCTCCGTCCCCTTTTTGAGCTTCCAATCTCTATAATTCTTCTCAAGAAAGCCAACAATCTCCAAGTAGCTGGAGAACCAGTCACAAAATCTTTTTAGTTAAACATGTGTTCTCCCATGAATATTGGTGTAGCCACTGTGGAAAACAGTATGGAAGCTCCTCAAAAATTAAAAATAGAACTACCATATGATCCAACAATCCCACTTCTGGGTGTATATCCAATGGAAATGAAATCACTATCTCAAAGCGATATCCACACCCCAGTGTTGATTGCAGCACTATGCACAAGAGCCAAGTCATGGAAACAACCTAAGTGTCCATCAACAGATGAATGGGTAAAGAAAATGTGGTACATACACACAACGGAATATGATTCATCCAGAGGAAAGTGTGCATATAAGAGGGAACCGGTATAAGAAGGAATACACTCCATTTCAAGGGCCTTGCCTTAAAGGGTCCAGTATAATCCCTTCTCTTTCCATCACCCACATAAATAAGAGGAATGAAAGAATACATAAGGGAAAGAGGACTTTGACGTGGAATACTTCACACCAGAATCTACAGCACATTAGTATTACCACCAGTGAGCAGATATTCATGAGTACATGTCTCCTGAGGCTCAGTGACAAGGCTGGCCTTGGAATGGACTCCTGGGAAAGAAAGAGATCCCATCTTACATTCTGAGCAGGGTCTCCTTCTCTTTGCTGAGAGTCTTGATTTTGAGAAAGCCACCAAGTAGAGTCACTCTTTTGGAATCCTCAACCCCGTCTCTTATTTTTAAACGCCAAGAGTCAGTGGATTTACCCATTAAACCCTACATTTTGGTCTTCCCCACCCCTCCCCCATGAAGTGAGCTAAGATAACTTTGATGAGGAGTGGGAACAACAAGTGTGTGTGGAAGGGGAAGAAGGCATCACAGTTATTGTCGTTTCACACGTGTTTTTGAATAGCAATTAAGCCAGTCATGGTCACCGTCATGTCACTTGGAGAAGGAACATGGGCTTCAGTATGGGTTTTTCTAAGGATCTCACACATCAGGTTTCACTGGGTAGACAACCAAATTGATCCCCACCTTCCAAGGCTCTAAAATAAAGTAAGCAATTACAAGGACAAAGGAATGTCTTTGCAATGTCAACACGCTGTATAGAGGGTACAGACCGTAGTTTCTAATCACAAAGAAGTGTGGATTGTTTTGACCTTTGGTGAGTGAATATCAGGTTCTATGATGCCACCTTGTGGATAAAACCAGTGCTAATAAAGCAATAGAGGAACCAGAGGTATCTATGGATTAAAGGTTAGAGGTGTCTTTGAATGCACCTTAGATAGGCCATATTTACATTTAGCACTCCCCCCAACTGTCAAAAGTCTTTACTTGATCTTCAACGAATTAACCACCGCCCAGAAAAGAAGTGACTTTATATAGGCAAGGAAGAGGTGAGACCTCCTTGGCACTGCCAGTTAACAAGTACCGTCCAGCCCGAACTTGGTGCTGAGCCACATCCGCTTCGACGTAAGGCGTCCAGCTGGCCAGAAAAGCACACGGCTCAGAGAAGGCAAAGTCTGAATGGCCGGCCTCATCCTGGCATCATAGGAGAATTAAAGAGGTTGGTTTCTAGAGGGATGCCCAGTAACCTCTGAGGACATTTGCTGGCCCTGTGAAAGGAAATACATATTTAGTTGAAATTGTGGCAAGGTCTAAAGACCTGAAGTGGGAGTGGGGGCTGAAAGTGTGAGGAGCTAAATCAAGCCAAATTATTCTGCTCCAATAGATGGATTCGGGGAGTGGTGAGCTACTTCCTTCAGCACCTGCTGTGTGCTGAGCACTTTACAAAGATTATCACTCATGATTCTCACAACACCCCTGACCTGAAGGCATGACTCCCATGTTGCAAATGTGGAAACTGAAGCTCAAAGATGAGAGTAAGAACCAACCAAGTGTATTTCACACTCAGATACTAGAAATTTATTGTGAAGGAAACACAATGCACGGTCTCAGCAACATCTCGAAAGCAAAAAGTGGCCAACATTGGACGAAAGGGTACATCATTAAAGACGTATTGGCCTACATATACTTGAAATGTTAGCCTATGCCTGCAGGACCACTGCCACATAAATGCCCCCCCAACCCTAGCAGGTCTGGACTGGCAGACTACCATTCGCTGGCACCCACTCGGTGTACGGGTCTCATCATTTCCCCCCGTCATAGTTAGAGCTGCCTTTAAATTACATGCAAATCCACGTTCTTGTACCTGAAGGAAAAAGCACATGAGCAATCTCCCACAATGTCTGGATTCCTGAAGGTTGTTTTTGACAATCGCACCCAGTCCATCCTGCATCTGCCTGGTCTTGCAAGGGTTTTCCAAAAGGATAAAAAGACAGATCAAAACTTTGATGGGAAAATGTCAAAATCAGATTTTATTTGAAATGTGACCTTCTAATAAAGTCAAAGTGTCTGTAACAGTGGCACCCACAGGGAGTAGAGGAACACAAACAGGGACTGGAAGAAGATGCCTCTGACTAGTGAAGAAATTGACTGTAGACGCAGGGTCTCTGCAATGGGGTTACTAAGCAGTGCCCAGGGAGTGCCCCTGACATTGCTGGAAGTTCCTGTCTTAGAGACTCAGGGAAGGGAGTTCCACACCATCCTAAATGGTGGTACAGCTGACAGGAGAGGAGTGCTACCCTCCCCCAACACTGTGGCCTCACAAGCATGACATGGCACTCACTCACTCGTCTGGCCGGTCTTGACTATTGGTTCCCGTTACACACTCTCCTCATTACAGGTGCACAGGCTGACGAACTGGACTTTTCCACCACAGGTCCTGAAGGAGATGGTGACTGTACAAACCTGAAAGGAGACTTGACTGTAGGTGGAGAGCCCAGCACAAGTACAGGAAAATGAGGTTACTTGGAAACTCTTATGAGATGAGTTGCAGGGACAAACTTCCTCTTTCCCTTATCCAGAGGAATTTCTGGAATAGGTTGATAAGGCCAGAGTACCCAATCCTGCAGCCTGTGTGAGGTAGGCCAAAAGAATGAAAGATACTGTAAGACTGGCACTGCATGAATCAACCACAAGATAAGACTGCTGCTTTAGAGGTCTCATTGCCCCTTCAAAATGACTCATGGTTCATCCTGCTTTACTCAAACATCGAGGGGAATATTAAATATTATGTTGAGAGATACTGTCAGTTATTTGCTAGAAGGGGAGTATCAGAACTGAATTTCTTCTCTTCAGTAATAAGGCAATTGATTCATACCTAAAAGTATAGGTAACAAACCTTTGGAATGGGTTATTGTTCTCACTTTGTTACCAACTACTGACACTTACATGCCATGCAAGATTATGTGTAACGGATAATTCAGATGGGTTTTGTGTTCTTAATAGACCATGATATGCATATTATACAACTGTGTTGTTGTTATATTAGTCTCAGTAATTGGTAACAGAGTAAGTTCAAAAATTGCTAAAACTAAGCATGAGCTAATTGAATTCAGAACAATTTCATTAAAAATTTCATATATTACATAATTTTACTACCACCTGACATTGAACATAGGTCTTTGAGGAGAAAACCATGCAAAACACTGGACATTTGGTAATATATAGACTGGGGAATTTGCTCTTAGTTTGCAATATGCCCTAGAATACTATGGGCAATCGGCATGGAATAAAACTACCTTCATTCCACATTTAGATATTGTTTCAGATCTGGGACTTTGCCTGAAAACTCAGGACTAGTGAGGTGAGTTAGTGTCCCAATTCCTGAAATTGGTATTGGCAGGAATCTGCCAGTACCAATGACACAGAGAAAGTAAAACCCAAATACCAGCAATGAATATTTTAAATTTCTAAATATAATCGAGGTGGATTTAGAGAACATCAACGTTCCACCAATATTAAAGTCATTAAATCATTTCTACATTAGATAATATAGATAATTCAAGTCAATATGATGAAGCAACCAGAAAAAGACTCATAAGCAAACTCAACCAAGACCATTGTCCACAGGAAGTTACTATTTTACTTAACACCGGTATCAGGTTACTCTCAGTGATTAGGTTCCTCAGGGTTTTGAGCAAAACAACAGTTTTCCTTTCATTTCATTCTCCACTTGTATACTCATTAGGTGTCACACGATGGAGGAATGAGAATAAACAGGCAGGCACCGTCTGTTTCTTAAGCCAATATGCTAGCACCCGAGGCACTAAGGCACACTCAGCACTCGCGTCCAAAGAGGCAGGGACAGCAGCCTTTGCGATGTTGGTGGGGGAGGAGCATGCCCAGCCTGGCTCGGGACCTCAAACTGGGAGGAAAGGAATGGTCCTGGGCCAACTGGTCAGAATGTAAACTGTCATGTCCTCCTTGGTTGTAAAGAAACTACACAAATCAGTTATTCTATGGGAGAACACCTGGGAAGCAGGACTTAGGCCAACTCTTAAAGAAATAATGACATACTCAATGCACAATTATGTCTCTAAAATACTATTCAAAAGTATGCACGATCACCTCCGAGGAACATTCCCTCCTGGAGAGCAGAGAGCATTCATTCTGGGGGCCAATTTCCTTACACGTAAATAGAAAATGCCCCACGATTGTCAGAGGAAATGGAAGAAAAGTCTCAGGACAGAGCTGAATTGAATAACGTGATACTCAACACACAATTATTGCAAGAAATGAAATCCCGGAAGAACCCAAATGGCTCCCAGCGGTGGCCCGTGACCCGCACTTCCGGGAATCCACTGTCGTAAAACAACAACGATCAGGCAGATGCTCAATGTGTGAATTTTTTACACTGAAAACAAACCTTTCTCATTCTTATTAGATCTAATCAATAAGAAACATAAAAGCGAAAATTTCAAAAATTTAATGATTTGAAAAAGTTCTAATGGTAAATAAAATGAAAGGTTCGGCTACCGGACCTCTTGAAGCCGGTAACTGTCGTAAAGCAAGAAGCACAAAGACGATCAGAACAATCTTCTCCTCATTTGGAAATTGAAGACAACTTGAAAAGTTTTAACACAAAGCTTATGAAAAGGATCAGGACGAACATTTAATAGAATAAAATGATACCAAACGCCAGTGTTCTGCAAAACACCTTCCCAGCCATGTTACCGCCGGACCTCGACATACGGTGAAGAGCAGTCACTGTCGTAAAACCTCAGGGACTCAGCCAACTGAAGGTTCTGCCTAGTAAATTGAGAGGACCTCAAAACGTGTATTTTTAAGAAAAATTATGAATAGGGAACAAGACCAGAATAGAACCGTATAAATTATGTCAAACACGCAGTTATATTATAAATTTAGGCGCTCAATCAAACGCTAAATTCCTCCTCTGTAAATTGAAATTTACCCCGAACCATTTAAAGGAAGTTTATGAGGAGCAACAGGACCTCGTAATTAAATGCATGAGGATGAACATGTAAAATTCAATGTCCAACAGGGTCCAGTCTTGGCTGACAAGAGCGCTAAGGAGCCTTCACAGAGCTTGTAAAACTTTCAGGGCCCAGCCGGGCAATTCAGTCCCGAAAGTGCACACGGAAAAGACTTTCATTTGAAGAATGTTTAGGAAACACAGCTAATTACAAGATGAAACAAATTCAAAGGACTGCAATATCATGAACAACAAGAAAAAGAGCCACCCCACGCCATTATAGTATAAAATAAAACAGGAAATAGGATCCTGGGGATGGGATTCCCTTCAGGGACTTAAGGCAACTAGGTCTGGCCAACCAGACCGCTATTTTTCTCCTTCCAAAGGTGGAAATGACACACCACTTTTTATGGAAACGCATGAAAGGCGTCTGGAGCACTCCCGATGGAATGCAATGACATTAGATACACGCACATTTTATGACATGAAAATGCCACACAGCCTTCACCCGGGACTGAAGGCGGATCCCGGTGGTCAGGGAACAAGCCGAGCCGACCAGGCCGGCTGCTGACTCATCGTCACCTTGAAGATACCAGGATTTTTCTCTTCTTAAGGCAACACATGAAGAAGCCCGTTCCGAAATGTGCCCAACAAATGGTATTAAAGACACACTCACGTTGTGCAGTGAACACAACACTCGCTCAAAGGCAGCTGTCGGCCCTCAGCTGTCACACTCGCACACGCTCCCTCAGCCCCTCGCTTTCCTCTTTCAAGGTCGAAAAGAGCCGAAATCCTGCCACTCACGGAAACGACCAAGATGTAACAAAGACCCGGCCACAACATCCCCCACAACGACAACATCCCCCCAACGACACCCTACAATCAAAGGCCACATCAGCTCCCTGGCGGCCAACGGCCACGGCCCGTCCTGGACCCACACCCCCCGGCCCACCGCCCCAGCCCTTTCCTCATTTCTAAGCTGTCCACACCGCAGGTCATCGAGACCACGAACAGGGGGTCCAAGACCCACGTTTCCACAACCACATGATCTGAACGTTTCCTCACGTTGTCACAGAAAGCTCAACCCTGAGTCCGATCGCGGCGAAGGGGCCTTATCAGCACACACCATCTCCCCGATTCCCTCAAGAGCACACTGCGGACAGCCGACCAGGAAATAAAGTAAACTTACTTGGGAGATGGCAGGAAAGGGAGCCGCCATGTTCCCTCGTCACCGAGGATAACCGTCCACGGAAGCCGCACTGCACAATCCAGGTTTTAAAGAGCCTCGTCAACCATTATGGCTGCCTCGACGTCGTTTCTATGGTCCCGCCTTCCGACATTGCCATTGGTGGGCCTGCAATGATTGACGGGAAGACTGTCCACTCTCTCCAGGTCTAAGAGTGCACACTCGGCTCATACCCCAAGACCCGCTAATTGACTGGAATCTTTGCTCATATTGTTACCTCTTTCTACATCTGTTTCCATCTCTCAATGCCGAGCTCTACTTCTAAGGCTTGGAATGTATCTTTTGCTTTGTTTCCTGTCATCTCAGACTTTGGAAATCTTGATCACTCAGTTTATTTAATCCTAGCTCAACTGCATCAGCCTCCAGGAAGCCCTCCATTCTTTCCTCCTCCCATCCCTAGAGGTAGATATGAGTTCTTCTTTGCTATTAGATATGGACATGAAGAAACATCAGAGTAGGGATGCAGTGGAATCACCTAAGCTCTGGGATCAGAAAGTATTGGCTGGGCACCGCGTGAAGGACCAAAAGTTTGCACTTGGAATTTGGGCAACTCAGTTAAGGTTGCAGACATTTGGGAAAGACCAAGGAAAACCAACAACACAGTCACTCACGGCAGCCTTCCAGGATTGGTCCCAGTGATTAATTCAAACAACCCTCAACACCCTTGTCATGATTTTCAGATCATTTCCTACCTTTCTGTCTGTGGAACTCTCGCCCATTCGTCAAGGCCCAGGCATAAGTCACTACCTCTCTGACTGCTTCCGTGATGTCATGTTCCCACCCTCAACCTCCAGAAGAGTTATTTCTTCTGCAGCTATAAGATGAAAGATAAGGGGACTTCATATCTCTGCTGCAAAGGTCACGAAGCTTCCTGATTATTCAAGGTGAGGCTGGAAGCCCATTGCCTTTCAGGAGGCCATCTGCTGAGAGATTCTTGCAGCTGCTCTCAATCTGTGAGCTGTACAAACAGCGAGGTTCAGCTCCTCTAGGACTGACTACCTTGAATGTTCACCTCACCTACACTCTACCACGGGAGGTAGACCACAAGCCACGGGTCATGTTAGGTGGACTGCACGCTTGCAGTGGACAGTGCCCCTGGGAAGGACACTCTAATGCCAGCCCTATTCTCACACAGGAAATATCACTTTGGTTGCCGTGGTGAGGCTTCAGTGTGAACGTTGTTATGCAATCTTTTCTGATGTTGCCCTAACCACTGTGAGGGTTAATTTTATGTGTCAACTTGACTGGCCACAGCGTGCTCAGATTAAACATTATTTCTTCTGGTATCTGTGAGGGTGTTGCTGGATGAGACTGGCATTTGTATTGGTGGACACATAAGAAGGTTGCCCTCCTCCATGAGGGTGGGCATTATCCAATCCATTGAGGTCTGAATAGAACAAAAGGTGAAAGAAGGAAGACCTGTCCCCTTTTTTACTGCCTCACTGCATGAGGGGGAACATCTCCTGTCATCTTCTCCTGCCCTTGGCTTGGGATTGACACCATCAGCTCCCCTGGTTCTCAGGCCTTTGGGCTTGGACTAAATTACAACACCAGCTTTCCTGGGTTTCCAGCTTGCAGATGAGAGATTGTGACACTTCTTATCCTCAGTAAATGTGTGAACCAAATTCTTCATGAGAAATCTCCTTTCATATATATATCATATCTCCTTTTGATTCTGTTTCTCTGGATAACTCTGACCGATATATCTGGGATACCTCAGTCAGCTGCAGCTGTTAGAGATGGCTTCCTAGCCCTCAAATAGAACTCTAAAGAAACAGCAAAATGAAAAACATCAAAATTAGGTCCAAGCTGTGGGGGAGGAAACTCAGACCCCACAAGCAGACAGCCAGATAGTCGGGAGTGCTAAGAGCACAGCCGTTGGCCCTGATGGGTGTCTTATCCACCAGAGTCTGGCTGCTCATTTGCAAGCCCAGAGAAAGCTTCTGGTGAGCTCTTCCAGAGCTGGGCTTGAGGGGTCAGGGGTCAGACTTTGAGAAAGATCCAGAGGGCAGGAGAGCTGTTGCAGGCTTTGTCAGCAATCAGTGAGGCCATGCATCTGTGACCTTTATCCACATGGGGAGGGAAGACAGGGAAGACGGGGGCTGCTGATGTGACTCCTGTCTCCAGGATCTGCCACCTCTCTCGACACCTGGACTAAGGCTTGTCCCTCTGACTGGTCCTCTAGATGGACACCTGCTGGGCTCTTTCAATGCCTGGCATGGGACGGCCAATACCACACAGGTCTTGAGACTCAGATCACCTGTGTCCTCTTGATCTTTACGTCACCAATCTTTCTGTCCCATTCACACTTTATCCAGGACCAACACCCTGGGCTTCTGCCTGTCTGGGAGGAACCAGGAGTCACTACTAACCTACTAGGCGTTATGGCTAGTGGTTCTGTATATGGGCTGGACCTTTGCTGCTGGGATTCCTGTACCAGCTCTTCCTCCTCTCAGCTGGGTCACGTTCGATGATTGTTGTGCCTCTATTTCTTCATTTGTTAAGTGAGTGTGCCAGTAAGAACCCTCTCACGGGGCTGTTGTCATAATCATTGAGTTAATGCAAAGCCCTTTCTTGGTGCCTGATACACACCAAGCTCTCACCTACTGTACTCGTTATTTTAACATCATCGTCCTTCATGTTTCACATCATATCTCCCTCCTTTCCTGCAGCCTTCCTACACCAATGCAGCCCGTACAAATCTGCATTTTCTAATTACCATTCAAAGCACATAATCTGCATCTTACACCACACCGTCTAATTCTCCAATTGCTTCTTCACAACTTTATCACTTTCATCTATGTAATTTCTCCATGCTAATTAATACATCAACTTGTCCTAATTTTTCATATATATATCTATGTCTCAATTCTCCTCTCTAAATCTATCACCAGTTTCCATATGTAATAATATAATATAGCTCAGTATAGAGCATGGTATATATGGGGATTCAATAAATATACATATAGGTACTACCTATATATGAAATAGTGCTTTCCTTGGCAGTTCTCCAGAAATATTCCCTCTTGAGGAATTCACAAACTCTTGCCCACGGACTGGTTTTGCCGGAAGGCACAATGTGGGGGGTGTTGTGATAGAGAAATTGGCAAAGGGCTCTTGGAGATTTGGTTGACTCCCTCAGGCCAGTGTGTGAGGAAAGGATGCACCAGGCTGAACTGTGTGTTGCACGAGAGTTGATGGGGTACACAGGAGAGAGGGGAGGCTGTGTAAAGTACTGGAGAGGAGCAGGTGCACAGGAGCCGGAGTGGGAAACAACATGGTCTGCTCAGGGAAGAATGCATAGCGTGGTCTGATTGGAGAAGAGAGTTAAGGATGGAAGATGAGTGGGAAAGGCAGCCCCGAGCAAACAACCCTGGGTTGGATGTGGTGGAATCCATCAAGAATTCAAGGTCTTGAATAACAAGGTTCAATTTGCTTTTCAACTCTGTCATTTGAGTATCAGTGTGCAGAATGGATCAGAACAGAATCACTAGAGAAGGGAGGCCATTTAGGCATGAGAAGGCTGTTAGAGTCCCGGCGGGTGGGAATGAATGCTGGCGCTACTAAAGGTGCAGTGAAGAGGAAATGAAAACTTGGGTGACCATGGCATGGAGTGAGTGTGCAGTGGCCGCCATGTGAAGAAAGGGTGGTCAGGGGGTCAGGGGCTCCTGCTAGCCTGATGGTGCTGCTGCCTGGGTGGACGGGGGTCCCTCCAAGTGAGAAAAGGGACACAAGGACAGAAGGGTTTGGGGAAGAAAATGGAAGATAAAGAGTTAATCTTACAAAAATTTTGAGATCTCGAGGAGATTTAAAATAAATATGAACAGTAGTTGAGTGGAAATACAGTCTGGAATTGAGGGGGGAAGAAAGACCCAGGGCTGGGAGTCCTTGCAGGAGGTTCCATGCGGGAGACCCTGCAGCGGACGAGCCCTCCTGAGGACAGAGAGTGGGCTGAGAAGAGAGTCCGCCCACAACCCCAGGAAGGCTTAGATCTTAATAGTCTGCTCACCAACTGACAGCAAGAAAGGAGACACAGAGAAGGAGTCAGGGGTGCAGAAGCTAACATGCAGCAGGTCATGGCTAGATTCTTTGTGTTTCTGCAATGCCAGGATTGTTACAGCATCCTGGTGCCAGTGCTCTCATCGCTCAGGCTCTCACACCTGCCCCCCTCAAAACTAAAGGCGTCTCTGAGCCTCATTTATCTGTTTGCTGAGAGATGCATGTTCTGCCATATTTGTCAGAAAAAGAAAAGGCCCCAGTGTATCAACAGTCAGAAGACCTGATTAATCAATTCATCACCTGGAGATATTGACAAGTGTTATATGCTCTTGTTGGATTGTTCCCTTGATCATTATGTAATGCCCTTCTTTGTCTCTTTTTACAGTTTTTGTTTTAAAGTCTATTTTGTCTGATATGAGTATTGCTACCCCAGCTTTCTTTTCATTGCCATTTGCGTGGAATATCTTTTTCCATCCCTTCACTTTCAGTTTGTGAGTGTCTTTAGGTCTGAAGTGGGTCTCTTCTTTGCAGCATATATATGGGTCTTGTTTTTTTATCCAATCAGCCACCCTATGCCTCTTAATTGGAGCATTTAGTCCATTGACGTTTAAAGTAGCTATTGATAAGTATGTACTTGCTGGCATTTTTTAACTTTTTTTTCCTTGGTGTTTTAGTAGTCCTTCTCTGTTCCTTTCTTCTTCTCTTGCTCTCTTCCCTTGTGGTTTGATGGCTTTCTTTAGTGTTTGGTTTGTGATCCTTTCTCTTAGTTTTTTGTGTATTTATTATAGGTTTTTGGTTTGTGATTACCATGGGGTCCATATACAGTAACCTACGTATATAGGAATCTATATTAAGTTGATGGTCTCCTTAGTTTGACCTCTGTCTGAAAGCTCTACTCTTCAACTCCCCTCCTCCCACATTTTATGTTTTTGATATCATATCTAACCTCTTTTTTGTGCATTTGTATCCATCACCCTCTTATCACGGAAATACATAATTTTTCCTATTTGTGGTCTTCTCTTTTCCCCTTAAATAAGTCCCTTTAGCATTTCTCGTAGTACTGGTTTCTTGGTGACAAACTCCTTTAATTTTTGCTTGTCTGAAAACTTTTTATCTCTCCTTCCATTTAGAATGATAACCTCGCTGTGTAGAGTATTCTTGGCTGTAGGTTTTTTTCTTTTAGCACTTTAACTATATTATCCCACTCTCTTCTAGCCTGTGAAGTTTTTGCTGAGAAGTCAGCTGATAGCCTCATGGGGTTTCCTTTGTATGTAACTTGTCTTTCTCTTGTGGCTTTTAGCATTCTCTCTTTATCTTTAATTCTGGACATTTTAATTATGATGTGTCTTGGTGTGGGCCACTTTGGGTTTATCTTGTTTAGTGCTCACTGTGCTTCCTGTACCTGGATGTCTGTTTCCTTCCTTAGGTTAGGGAAGTTTTCATCTATTATTTCTTCAAATAGATTCTCTGCTCCTTTGTCTCACTCTTCTCCTCTGGGACACCTATAACGTGATGTTAGTGCGCTTGATGTTGTGCCAGAGGTCCCTTAGACTGTCCTCAATCTTTTTAATTCTTTTCTCTTTTACCTGTTCAGCTTGGGTGATTTCTTCTAGTCTTTCATCCAGCTCGCAGATCCATTCTTCTGTATCCTCTACTCTGCTTTTGAGTCCCTCTAGTGAATTTTTCATTTCCAGTATTGTATTCTTCATTTCTGATTGGTTCTTTTTCATATCTTCCATTTCTTTGTTGACCTTCTCACTGAGTTCATCCATTCTTTTCCCAAGATCAGTGAGCATGCTTAACACTCTTTGTTTGACCTCTCTGTCGGGTAGGTTGCTCATTTCTGTTTCACTTAGTTCCTTTTCTGAGGTTTTGTCCTGTTCCCTTACTTGGAACATATTCCTTTGCCTCCTCATTTTGCCTCTTTCCCTGTGTTTGTGTCTATGTATTAGCTAGGTCAGCTACGTCTCCTGCTCTTGGAGAGGTGACCTTATATAAGTGATGCCTTATGAGGCCCTGCAGTGTGCTTCCCTCAGTTCTGAATGTTCCAGGAGTGACCCCTCCGTGGGTGTGGGGGAAGAGGGAGAATCTCCCTCTGCCCTTTTCCTTAAGGTTCTTATGGCTGGCCAAATAATTAACAAGACAGGTTAGCAGGAGAAAATAATACCAAGTTTAATAACATGGATACATGGGAGAAAGCAGGGACACTGCGTTTCTCAACACAATAGCAGAAATTCTCGTCTTAAATACCATGTTCAGCCAACGACAAAGGAGGATGTTGGGGGTGGGGGGAGTCAGTTACAGGAGATTACCACTAAAGCACAGTAAACAAGGGTAAGGTTATTATGCAGATTTAAGGCCTCACCTTCCACATTGAAAAGCATCTAGAAATGAGGCCATCCCCCCTCTTCCCAAAACAGAGAGGGAGATACCTTTACAAATGGAGATTTCCCTTATAAATGTAAGTGTTTGTCTGGCAACTCCTTGCAGGGCCATCCAGAGAATGTGGCCAGAGAGACAGAACTTCTGATAAGATGGGCTTCTTGGTACCTTTCCTATTGTAACATTTATCCTACATTATCTTTACAGCCATCATGATAGAAGATCTGTTCCAGGAAGGAGCCACCATGTCAAATTATTTAGGCAGTTAGTGGGGGAGGTCAAATGTCCCTCAGAGAAAACAATCAAGATAAAGAGATATATTTTAGGATGGCCAAATCTTGATCTCCCACATGGGCTATGTGTGTCCTTCTGTTGTGGCGTGGTTGCTCTCACTGTAGGCGCCCAGGGAGGCCGAGTTATGCTCCTGGCCAGCTGTTGTAATGTTCAGCAGCTTGTAGTTGTTGTGGGCCCTTCAGTCTCTTTATCGGGTGTGGGGAGCCCCAGCACAGTTGACTGCAAGTTCTAACAGCACATTTGTGTTGCAGTATTTCTTTTAAGTGAGTAGGCCCCCAGTGTGGCAGGTTGTTAGGCTCAGGGGCTTACAATTGATGTAAGCCTCCAGCCTTTAGGTCTCTTGTCAGCTCTCTGAGCATTGCAGGTGGGTGGGGCTGGCCTCAGGCATGGGAGCACCGATTTGTTTCAGGCTTTGGAAGGTGTGGCAAACCCCCTCTGTGGGTCTTTGAGAATCACAAGTCTTCTGCAGCTGACAAGCCCCACCGACCAGAGGTGCACATGCACAGTCAACACAGTCCTGCCCCGTGTGCATGCCCTGACCTCCCGAAGTGGACCCAGTCTCTCCAAGGCTGGAGCCACACACACTCCACCACCACCCCGCACTCTCCATGCACTCCTTGCACACGCTCTGCCCCACAGAGGTGGACCCACTCGCCAGGCTGCAGAGAATCCAGCAGCCCATTTAGCAGGCCCAGAAGTTCCCCGAGGGCTTGTTGTTGGGTGGGGCCAGTCCCTAGGGTGGGCTGCCGGCCCTGGCTGAGATGGATTAAATCAGTGCTCTAGTAGGTGGGGCAGACCCTGGGCTAGCTGACCCCAGGGATAACTCAAATGGCATCTGCCAGTGTCAGTGTCAGCATGCCCACACCAGGCCACAACAATGGCTGCTGCCAATGTACCAGTCCCTGGAGAGCTCTCACCTCTCACCGAGACGCAGTCAAAGCCTATCAGGTGAGTCTTTTTTCACCAAAGCAGTGTACACCTTTCTTTCTGGTGATTTTGGGTTGCTTTCTGAAATGGGTGAATTTCTGCATGGGCCCTTTAAGAGCCAGTTTTAATTTCTTTGTGAACCAGCTTTTTTTGGGGTACTCCCCAAGGTTTTAGTAGCAAGCAAAGTCAGATATTATGCCACTCATCTCGATTCTGCTTGGTCCAAAAAGTGCCTACAGCAGGAGCGCTCCCCGGCTGAGGGCCCCACTCCTCCAGGGAGGGCTGCGTACCTTTGGGCAGCTCCCGGGTGGCTGTGAAGTGCTGCGGCTTGTGAAGGTGGCATTTTTTCTCTCCAGAAGGGAATTTCTGCTTCTTCCACCTCAATTAGGATTGTCGTTTTTTTCAAGAGTTCCTCTTATCCAGTTTTCGGTTCTCTCTCAGGGGTAATTTTTCCACTAGTAGTTGTAAATGGGCTGTGTCTGTGGGAGGAGGTGAGTTCAGAGTCTGCCTACACTGCCATCTTGACTTCTCTCCCTCCCAGAGGTCATTTATATGAGAGCACAGAGGGTTCAGACATTACTGGCTCTGTGTTCACACTTGGGCGGGACATTTCCCTGTGGGGACCTCACTTTCCTCTCCTGTAAAAGGAGGCTGTTGTCTTACGTCGGGAGCTCCCCACTCAGCTTCACAAAGCATGGATGCCTTTAGTGGTTCATCATTAGCGTTGCTCATCAGAATTATCTGTGATCTTTGAAAATACACACATGCCCAGGCTTTACTGCTTGATATTCCGATTTAGGAAGTGTGGAGGAGAGTCAGGGCCTGGACGCGCACATAAAAGAGAGACAAAACACATTCCACAGGTGGTTCCAAAGCACTCCCCAGGGAAGGAACCTGTGATGTAGATGTTAATAGATGCTCCACAGTCTAGGGCTCTGGAAGCCTTCAATAGTCTTTTTCTGTAAAATTTTTTATTGAGGTCACATTGGTTTATAACATTGTGTAAATTTCAGGATTACATTATTATATGTCAATTTGTGTATGGACTGTATCGTGTTCACCACCAAATGTCTAGTTTCCATTCATCACCATACACATGTGCCCCTTTACCCCTTTTGCCCTCCCCCCACTGTCTATCGCTCTGGTAACCACCAATCTCTTCTCTTGATCTATGTGTTTGTTTATCTTCCAGATGTGAGTGAAATCATACAGTATTTGTCTTTCTCTGTCTGACTTATTTCGCTTAGCATAATGTCCTCAAGGTCCATCCATATTGTTGCAAATGGCAAGATTTTGTCTTTGTTCTGGCTGAGTAATATTCCATTGTATATATACCACATCTTCTTTATTCATTCATCTGTTGATGGGCAGTTGGGTAGCTTCCAAGTCTTTGCTATTGTGAATAATTCTGTGATGAACATACAGGTGCATATATCTTTTTTTTGTGTGAGAAAGATTAGACCTGAGCTAACATCTGTTGCCAATCTTCCTCTTTTTGCTGAGGAAGATTGGCCCAGAGCTAAAATCTGTGCCCATCTTCCTCTATTTTATTTGTGGGACACCACCACAGCATGGCTTGATGAGCAGTACATAGGTCCATGCCTAAGATTTGAACCTAGGAACACTGGGCTGCCGAAGTGGAGTGCATAAACAACCACTCTGCCACCAGGCTGGCCCCTGCATATATCTTTTTGAATTAGAGTTTTCATGTTCTTTGGATAAATACCTAGCAGTGGAAGAGCTGGATTATATGGTAATTCTATTCTTAATCATTTGAGGAGTCTCCATGATGTTTTCCATAGTGACTGTACCAGTTCACATTCCCACCACCAGTGTGTCAGGGTTCCCTGTTCTCCACATCCTCTCCAACACTTGTTATTTCTTGTCTCATTAATAATAACCATTCTGACGGCTGTGAGGTGATGTCTCATCGTAGTTTTGATTTACATTTCCCTAGTAATTTGTGATGTTGAACATTTTTTCACGTGCCTGTGGGCCATCTGAATATCTTCTTTGGAAAAAGATCGGTTCATATCCCCTGCCCATTTTTTATCAGGCTGTTTATATTTTGCTGTTCAGTTGTATGAGTTCTTCATATATTTTAGAAATTAACTCCTTGTCAGATATAACATTTGAAAATATTTTCTTCCAGTTGGTGGGTTGTCTTTTCATTTTGTTCATGGATTCCTTTACCATGCAGAAGCTTTTTAGTTTGATGTCATAACATTTGTTTAATAATTCATTTGTTTCCATTGCCTGAGGAGACATGGCATTCTAATCTATATCCTGGATCTCCAGAGGCGTTAATGTTATGCAGCATTCTCAAGGTGTTTGACCCTAGAACCAACACCTATAATAGTCCAGGCACACCAGTGTATCCAAGATCCCAGTTAAAAAAAAACCCTAGATTAGGTGTCTTAGTCAGCACAGGCTGCAAAACAAAATACCAATGACTGGGTAGCTTAAACAACAGAAATTCATTTCTCACAGTTCTGGAGGCTGCGAAGTCCAAGATCAATATGCCGGCCAATTCGGTTCCTGGTGAGAGCTCTCTTCCTAGCTTGCAGATGACTGCCTTCTAGCTATGTCCTCACATGGCCTTTCCTGGATGTGTGCTGGCAGGGAGAGAGATCTATTACTTCCTCTCTCTCTTACTCTCCCTATAAGGCCACCAATGCTATCAGATGTGGACTCCACTCTCATGGCCTCATTTAACCTCAATTATCTCCAGAATGTCCTATCTCCAGATACAATAACGTTCAGGTTCGGGCTTCAATATATGAATTTGTGGGGGGCGGGGCACAAATCAGGCTGTAGCACTAGGAGATATGCAGGGCCACTCTGAGTCCTCATCCTAAGATTCCTAGTGAACTCTGTTCTTTTGATGAATCACTTCTTAGGATACTAAGGAGTTTCCCATCGGAAAACAGCATAGATGACCTCACAGGGGTGTATTTTCAAAGTGTCCCTAGCTCCTCCAATGAAAGATATTGCCAAAGAACAAAAGGCGCCGGTGATGACCAACCGTTTGTGGGGTTTGTCCTTTGTACTAACATTGGAACCAAAACAGGAACCGATATTCTGAGCCTGCTCAGAAGGCTAGTCCATACCACATTCTCACTTCTAACCCAGATGGGGCCAAGCCATGGCTTATTTATCATCACAAAGCAAAGATTCATTGATCCCAGACAGTGGTCTAAAACCCTAATCTGGCATCTGAACTTTGCACAACATTCGAGCTGTGGGCTACATGTTGATTTTCTCTTCCACTCTTCTGGTGGCACACATGGGATTCCTTTTATTTACTGTAAACTTAAAAGGCAAATTCACCAGTTATTTTACCCAAAAACCAAGTTTATTCAGGAAAAGCCAAAATAATCACAATTCGTGGTGTGCGTGCTATGGCAAACTATAGGCCAAACTGGAAAACAAAGGAGGGGGGCTTGCTGCTATAGAGAAAAAGGGAAAGTAAGGAGGTGCTGCTCTAAAAGAAAGTCCATTGGGAGAAAGGAACAGGTCAGGTTGGCGACGGCTTCTCATTGGCTGAGCTGTCGCCAGGTGGGGAGAGAAATTTTCCTTTAATAGTAAAGTATTTGTACTTCCTCTTGGAGATGCAAGCCTAGGTCTCTTCCTGGTTGGAGTAATTGATGATGTATGATAGGGCTTGAGACCTCCCCCTACAGGCATTCCCAACTCCAATTTAGTTCAGGTTTCTCTTATGTATTTCACAAATTCCTCTTAGAGTATGAAGAGGGAAGGCCGAGCTGAAATTCCACCCCCTTGCAAAGCCACAGATGGTTCCTTTACACCCAGTTTTTGATCAGTGTTCACTCCAGTGGATTAGAAGGGATTCATACACCGTGGGTAAGCTCATATCCCACGTAGAAACTTTGTCTCTCTATATTACTTCATGTCCTTTGATGAGCCCATGTTCTGCTTATGAGACTCTGCCCTACATATTGGCTCTTATTTCCATATAGAGACTGTGGTAGTTTGATGGCAGAGAAGGCCACAGCAATTCTTCCTCTCCCTGGATGTGCAGTTTTCTGCACCGGGACTTCTGCACTCCTTCCATCAAGAGGTGGAGTCTGTTTCTCCATCCCCTGGATCTGGGCTGCCCTGTGACTAACTTTGACCTGTAGAATGTGGTGGAGGGGATATTGGGTGATGTCTGAGCCTAGTCAAGGGGGCTTTGAAGCTTTCAATCTTGTTTGTCAGAACATGAGACCTCCATATCAAGAAGCGTCAGAGCCTAAATCTCCTGGGAGCTTTGAAATATATACACTCTCGAGCCACACTGCAACCAGAGCTACGAATCATGAGGGGAGGCCAGGCACGGACACCCCTAACCCCCTCCAAAGCTGCCCTGGAGAATACTGACTTGCTATCTGCCACAAAGGACCAATGGCTCCTGGGCCTGTGATCTCCATGGCCTTGCGTTGCTGACAGCTTGGCAGTGACTAGAGTTTTGCAGGAGGGATGAGAAGTTCTTGAACCCCATCTTCACATTAAGAGACCACAAGCCATCCTCAGGGCAGCAAAGTGTAGAGGTGGGTCTGTGCTCACTCCAACACACATGTTCCAGCCAGCTTACTGCCATTTCCTGAATTCTTGCTTCTTGTCAAAGCTCTCTTGTAGGTTCACTCTCACCAGAACTCTGCTGTGTAAAAGCATGCATGAGAACCCTGAGCTGAGGGAAAGAAAAGACTACACATGGTTGTCAGCCAAGGCTGTGCTCTCACATCCCATGAGTGGCAGCCCTGCCCTCACATTCCACCAGAGGCGGCCCTGCCCTCACATCCCACCAGAGGCAGCCTCGTCCTCACATCCCACCAGAGGCAGCCCCACCCTCACATCCCACTAGAGGTGGCCCTGCCCATCTTTGCCCACAGTGTCTCTTCAGCTCTGTCTTATGGGCTCATCAACAGTGTCATATCCCACTGTAGCTTCATGGTCTATCACCAATAGCTACATACACAGATCTTCTAGATGCTACTCTGTCATGCCCATGGTACAAAGAAGGCATGTCCCCAGTGAAAGGGAGTGTGGAACAATCAATCCACTTGATGCATTATCTGGGTGGGATTGTGGCTGTGTTATCTTCCTAACACAATTCCTTTCCTTGCCTCTGCTATGAAGTTGCACTGCTGCTAGGAGTGCAAATTGGTCCAACCAAATGGGGAATCTGTTGGGCAGTATCTATCAAAGCTAAAATTCGCATCCCTTGTGACCCAGCAATTGTAACTCAAGTTCTTTACCCCAC
Source organism: Diceros bicornis minor (assembly GCF_020826845.1). Taxonomy (NCBI): domain Eukaryota; kingdom Metazoa; phylum Chordata; class Mammalia; order Perissodactyla; family Rhinocerotidae; genus Diceros; species Diceros bicornis. The sequence goes on along the minus strand of NC_080781.1, from coordinate 123,280,953 downwards.
AGAAATGTGTACAGATGTTCAACAAAACATATGTACAATAACTGACTGTGTAGAGCAGGGAAGAAGTAGAGGGACTAGTTAGGAGGCTATTAGAATAATCCAGGAGGGTGGCACAGGTGGTTTGGAAAAGGGTAGCAACAGTGGAGATGCAACGATGTGGTCAGCTTCTGGTTGTACGTTGAAGGTAGAGCTGAGGTTTTGCTGATGGAGTTAATGTGAGGAACAAAAGAAACATAGGTGCTGAGGAGGTGACCAAGGTGTTTGGCTTGAACAGTAGGAAGGAAAGAATTGCCATTTACCAAGATGGGGAAGACATGGGGAGATCAGATTTGGGAAGGAAAAAAAAATGCAATCAACGGCTTAATAAATAAACCCTTCACGAATACTAAATAATTCTACTTATTTTAAATAGTATGCCTATAAAAATCAGTGCAACCATTTCCCTTAAATGTTCCAATGTATTAAAAAATATATATAAAGTAGTAAGAGTTCTACTTAAGATTCCAACTCTGAAGTCATTATTCAACAACATATTTTGAAGTGAATCAACAGGCACCCCATCGTCTATGGGCCGAGCTCTTGTGGGAATCCATGGGGCTGACCTGCAGCGTTGTCTCATAAAAACACATGATTCATGAAAGAAACTCAAGTGAGTGTCCTTGCCCTAAGTAAATGGTGCATTATGTGCATATATGTGATTATCACGTTAGAGAAAGTAATGTCATGATCAGAGTGGTAACTCGATTTTGTGGTGTTGGTAATAGACTAAAAGCAAATGCCTTTGGTAAATATGAGCCCTCTTATTTTAATCCTTTCAACATCTATGGAGAAGACTGTATGATTATCCTCCTTGGTCTCTTAACATAGAAAATGAAGAGATTTCTTCACATTCAGGCTTCCTTACATTCCCTGGCCATAGTCATCATTCTTTGAATGTGTTGCTCTGAATTATGTTGGCTAATATTTGGGGCAATATCTGCGGCCTGAGTGCCACAAATCTCTGGCTGAGAGATGCATGAATAAGGAGGATAAGGTGTTCACAGAACCTCACTCAAGGGGCGTCCGCAGACCAATGGTTCACTGAGGTACTCTGAAGGGCAGAGGAGTGTTGGACCGGGAGGGTGTGCACCAGCTGGACCCCTCAGATCGAGACCACTTGGACCCTCCCCTCTTCAGCCACAGCAGGCCCGACGCTAACCATGTCTATAGAGCCTGGTGGCCTGGGGGCCTCCCCTGGTCCCCAGCCTTCAACCCTGTCTCTCCCACCGTGAAAAGCCTCAACCCCTCCCCTCTGATTCTAGGCCCCACTCCACTTAGACCCGCCTCTGCATCTTGCTAGTCCTCTCCATGGGGTACATATTGCTCCTGCACACTGGCGACCACTGGTTTTCTGGGTGGAGACTGCGAAGGCGCTTTGTAATGCCTACGGCCCTGCCCCTACAACCATGGGCCAGCCTCCAAGGATATGAACTTCTGGTGATGGCTGGGAATGTCATGTTCAGAGTGCCAATGATATCTTGTGCTCTTTGATAAAGAGTAAAAGCAAATGACTCTAGTAAAGTCGTACCCAGTGACCTGAACTACGATCAAATGGGGAAACGGTCACAGATTAATGTGAGACACATTCTGTAACACAAGAGAGGATAAGAAAAGGCATATAGATAAAGGTCCAGCTGCAAATGGAGAAAAAGAGAAGTGATTTGAACTCTGCATACTGATAAACTCCCTCAGGCAAGAAATAAGACACTGCACCTCGGTCCCCTCTAGCCTGGATGGCAAGAACAGTTGCTGACACCCGCAGCCCAAGACCTGTATGAAATCCCAGGAAGAGAGCCCCACCCAACCACCCAACCACTTCTGGACTGATCTTCTCCAGAACCAAGCTGGTTCCCCTACTCCTACCTTACCCTCGTCAGTATCAGGAGATCACCCCAACCTCACTCCACGATCCCCAAATCTCTGTTTATGGCCTCCATGGAGTGGCTAAAAGGATCACTTCTCATAGGGAGGGATTAGATTACACACTACCTGTAGGCGAGTACTTCCTTAAACAAAGGGGCTAGCTTAACAAAAGGGCAAACTTTCTTCAGGGCCTGGAGAGCCCCTTCCCCTGCCACCAAGCCCCTGTCCTTCATGCATCAGACTCTATAGCTCAGAGCTCTGCCCTGGCTCAGGCGACGATGCACATGGCACAGCCACAGCTCCCTTGATCTTGCTGGTATTCACTGTGAACAAAAGAATCGACAAGTGACATCTTCAGAATCAAGTACATTTTATTGGAAGAACACAAGTGTTCTATAAAAGGCAAGAAACTTAAGCAGCAAACACATTTTAAAGACACAGAAATGAGGATAGCTCAGGAACACTCAACAGCATGTCTTTTAAATTATATGCTCTGCAGTGAAAGGAAATTATGAGCTTTTGCCGGCATCACTCATTCTTGGGCTCTAGTCCCAAACTCTAAATGTAACAAAAGGATGATTGGCTCAACGAGATTAAGCTGAAAAGTATCAAACCAAGTAGCCATGGCCAGGGACTCAGTCACAGAGTAAACAGAAGGTAAGGGAAGGTCTCAGAGAAAAGGTGCCTCCTGGAGAGACCAATCAGCCTGAGACTACAGCCTTCCACCCTGTAGGACACAGATACAGGACATACACATTTTGACATGTCCCCATGTGTAAAATATTTAAAAGATTTCTTGAGTAAGCACAGAAGCACATACCATAAACAATGAAAAGAACCCAAAGTCCAAGGCAATCCCAAAGTCACAGCACCCCAAAGTCAATTTCTGGTCGTAGGACAAATAGCTGATGTCACAGGGCCACTCCTTGAGTCAAAGTTCTGCAGGTGAAGTTCATGGCTTCTGTAGAACTGTAGTGAGTCTATGAAATTCAACATCTTCTGGACTAACGGTTAACCTTATACACGGCCAATGCAAATGCTACATGTACATGGAAATATCAAGGCAAAGCAAGAATACAGGCTCAGTAAACGGCATCACCCATTTCCCTGTGTAGACACATTCTTCCCTTCAGTTCTAAAATTTAAAAACATTTGAGGGGGCACTCATCTGTAATCAAGGGAGGGTCTGTATTATTATTATGTTTAAACCACTTTATTGAGGTATGAAAGTATGATTGACATACAGAAAGCTGTACATATAAACATATACAATTTAATGAGTTTGGACTAAAGTATACATCCGTGGACCATCACCATCATCTATGACATAAACATATCCATCCCCTCCAAAGTTTCATTCCACTCTCATTAATTAGTATTCTCATTATGTGTGATAAGAACACAACATAAAATTTACCCTTTTATCAAATTTTTCAGTACACAACCCATATCTTCTGGGCTCTGGAGAAGCAGCACAGGTGCTTGGGTCCTGGTTTAAGCGTATTTCACACCCTGTAGCTCAGCACCCTGACTGCACCACCTTAGACTCCAAGTTGATCCGAGAGTTGAATCAACCTGAGGCCTTTTAGCATTCTGGAAGGCCACTGTGTCTGTCTGATCAGGGAGAATGAGGAAGTCAGTGAGTCTCTTTAGGCGTCACTGCACAGAGCACCCGCTGTTCTTTTCTGAAGTGGATAAGAAGCAGTACAGGAGGTCTGCATGTGAAGGGGCAAGGGAAGCTCACAAGGCCAACCCAAAACTCAACTGTGAGCTGGCCTGGCTGGCAACCCTCAGGAATCCATATACTGTGCTCCTGGGGTCAGTATGATGGACTGAGAGGGCAAACTCGAATCCAGAGGGATAGAGAAGAGACCATTCACATGGTGCAGGAGTGCCCACACTGTGCACATTACTTCCACCCTTTTTGAGAGGCCTGCACACTAATATCCATAACACAGGATCTGAGTCCTCTCCTCCCAACAAGTGTTCTAACAGGTTCTGTGTATCACAAGACACAGAGATCATACCTCTGCCCCCAGCTGCAGAGAAAACCACAGTTCACTCGGAAAATGGAAAATAACACCCTGTCCCCACAATGAATGTCTCAACGTGACAAGAGAGCCATATCTTCTCACATCATATCCATCAGTGTCCACCGTTACCTTCTGTCCCCCAGCTATTCTGCGAGAAGGCAGAAAGGGGACAGGAGACACATCCCTGCATCCACAATGCCCATCACAACTTTCACACCAAAGTCCCTTGTCCTCCCCACTCTCAATTTTTCCTTCTACTCTCAGAGTGTCCTCATATCCCTGCTGGGCCCCTATTGTGCCAGCCTCAGACTTCGCCAATCGAGAGAAATCAAAAGCCTGAAATAGAAAACCCATAGCGCCCCTCCCCTCCTCAAATTGCAGCTCCCCATCCTCTCTCCCCTCCATAGCTGCAGTACCACACACGATGCACACACCCCTCACTGTTGTGTCTACAGCACCCTCCTACCTGAGAGTGCAGACAAGGTCCCCCTGAGGCACTGTCATTGCCCCTGTGAGAAGACCAAAATGGCAGAGGGGTCAGACCACCAAGCAACAATGACTTCCAGCAGATAAACGGGGTAACGGACAGACAGAGCCTGTGGGTAAATGGCCTCTTCAACAAGGAGGAATAGGAGGGCTAAATCCTCCAGCCTGGAGAGCTCACCTGGGACATTCCTGGACATCCAGGCTCATCTGCACATGCCCATGACAATCCAAATGTCCCCAGCTTCATGTATCATTCATTGACAGGACCCAGTGACTTTTCTCTTCCCACCCATGGGCAGAGTATGCTCAGCAGAAGAGTGCAGACAGCTAATATGGAAACGCTTGGATAAAACTCCAACCAAATTCCCGTACAAAGAACCGGGATCCCTAATGATTCCTAACAGGCCATTGCTCTGCATGGTGGGCAACATTCTGTTCAGCACATTCACGTCAGAGCACAGAAACTGACAACAGGCCATGGCCTATTTCTTCCCAGGGACCCCAAATTTCCAAACCCCAAATGCATTCCCCAGCAGCTAAGTGCAAAATCCTCAAGGAAGCTGGAGAAACAAGAAGCAGACCCCACCATAAAAATTTCACCTTGGCCAGAGGGCCACATGTTCTCATGTCACACTCAACAGTGTGCACTGTTATCGTCTGTCCTCTAGCTAGGCTGATCCCAGGTAGTGCCAGGGATGGGGAAGTGGGCAGGAGACACTCTGGAACACACAAAGGCCAGTACACCTTTCACACTGAGGGCCCTTATCCTCCTGTCTGCTTTGCCTCAGGCTCTGACAGCAGCTCTACAGAGGGCCACTCGTTCCAGCCCTCTCCCCACCTCTAGGCTTGAAGCATCTGAAGGAAGGAGTTAGTCCTTCCATATTTCCTGATCAGAGAACCCCTGTCCCCTTTTTGAGCCTCCAACCTCTGTAAATCGTCTCAAGAAAGCCAACAATCTCCAAGTGGCTGGAGAACCAGTCACAAAATCTTTTTAGTTAAACATGTGTTCTCCCATGTAAAGTGGTGCAGTCACTGTAGAAAACAGTATGGAAGCTCCTCAAAAATTAAAAATAGAACTACCACATGATCCAACAATCCCACTCTTGTGTGTATATCCAATGGAAATGAAATCACTATCTCAAAGTGATATCCACACCCCAGTGTTGATTGCAGCACTATGCACAAGAGCCAAGTCATGGAAACAACCTAAGTGTCCATCAACAGATGAATGGGTAAAGAAAATGTGGTACATACACACAACGGAATATGATTCATCCAGAGGAAAGTGTGCATATAAGAGGGAACCGGTATAAGAAGGAATACACTCCATTTCAAGGGCCTTGCCTTAAAGGGTCCAGTATAATCCCTTCTCTTTCCATCACCCACATAAATAAGAGGAATGAAAGAATACATAAGGGAAAGAGGACTTTGACGTGGAATACTTCACACCAGAATCTACAGCACATTAATATTCCCACCAGTCAGCAGATATTCATGAGTACATGTCTCGTGAGGCTCAGTGACATGGCTAGCCTAGGAATGAACTCCTGGGAAAGAAAGAGATCCCATCTTACATTCTGAGCACGGTCTCCTTCTCTTTCCTGAGAGTCTTGATTTTGAGAATGCCACCAAGTAGAGTCACTCTTTTGGAATCCTCAACCACGTGACATATTTTTAAACGCCAAGAGTCAGTGGATTTACCCATCAAACCCTTCATTTTGGTCTTCCCCACCCCTCCCCCATGAAGTGAGCTAAGATGACTTTGATGGGGAGTGGGAACAACAAGTGTGTGTGGAAGGGGAAGAAGGCATCACAGTTATTGCCGTTTCACACGTGTTTTTGAATAGCAATTAAGCCAGTCATGGTCACCGTCATGTCACTTGGAGAAGGAACATGGGCTTCAGTATGGGTTTTTCTAAGGATCTCACACATCAGGTTTCACTGGGTAGACAACCAAATTGATCCCCACCTTCCAAGGCTCTAAAATAAAGTAAGCAATTACAAGGACAAAGCAATGTCTTTGGAATGTCAACACGCTACATAGAGGGTACAGACTGTAGTTTCTAATCACAAAGAAGTGTGGATTGTTTTGACTTTTGGTGAGTGAATATCAGGTTCTTTGATGCCACCTTGTGGATAACACCAGTGCTAATAAAGCAATAGAGGAACCAGAGGTATCTATGGATTAAAGGTTAGAGGTGTCTTTGAATGCACCTTAGATAGGCCATATTTACATTTAGCACTCCCCCCAACTGTCAAAAGTCTTTACTTGATCTTCAACGAATTAACCACTGCCAAGAAAAGAAGTGACTTTATATAGGCAAGGAAGAGGTGAGACCACTGTTGTACTGCCAGTTAACAAGTACCATCCAGCCCGAACTTGGGGCTGAGCCACATCAGCTTCGATGTGAGGCGTCCGGCTGGCCAGAAAAGCACACGGCTCAGAGAAGGCAAAGTCTGAATGGCCGGCTTTCTCCTGGCATCATAGGAGAATTAAAGAGGTTGGTTTCTAGAGAGATGCCCAGTAACCTCTGAGGACGTTTGCTGGCCCTGTGAAAGGAAATACACATTTAGTTGCAATTGTGGCAAGGTCTAAAGACCTGAAGTGGGAGTGGGGGCTGACAGGGTGAGGAGCTAAATCAAGCCAAAGTATTCTGCTCCAACAGATGGATTCGGGGAGTGGTGAGCTACTTCCTTCAGTACCTGCTGTGTGCTGAGCACTTTACAAAGATTATCACTCTTGATTCTCACAACATCCCTGATAGCAAGGCTTGACTCCCATGTTGCAAATGTGGAAACTGAAGCTTAAAGATGAGAGTAAGAACCAACCAAGTGTATTTCACACTCAGATCCTAGAAATTTGTTGTGAAGGAAACACAATGCACGGTCTCAGCAACATCTCGAAAGTAAAACGTAGGCAACATTGGATGAAAGGGTACATATTTAAAGAAGTATTGGCCTACATATACTTGAAATGTTAGCCTATGCCTGCTGGACCACTGCCACATAAATGCCCACCCACCCATAGCAGGTCTGGACTGGCAGACTACCATTCTCTGGCACCCACTCGGTGTATGGGTCTCATCATTTCCCCCCGTCATAGTTAGAGCTGCCTTTAAATTACATGCAAATCCACGTTCTCCTACCTGAAAGAAAAAGCACATGAGCAATCTCCCACAATCTCTGGATTCCTGAAGGTTGTTGTTGACAATCGCATGCAGTCCATCCTGCTTCTGCCTGGTCTTGCAAGGGTTTTCCAAAAGGATAAAAAGACAGATCAAAACTTTGATGGGAAAATGTCAAAATTAGGTTTTATGTGAAATGTGACCTTCTAATAAAGTCAAAGTGTCTGTAACAGTGGCACCCACAGGGAGTAGAGGAACACAAACAGTAACTGGAAAAAGATGACCCTGACTAGTGAAGAAATTGACTGTAGACGCAGGGTCTCTGCAATGGGGTTACTAAGCAGTGCCCAGGGAGTGCCCCTGACATTGCTGGAAGTTCCTGTCTTAGAGACTCAGGGAAGGGAGTTCCACACCATCCTAAATGGTGGTACAGCTGACAGGAGAGGAGTGCTACCCTCCCCCAACACTGTGGCCTCACATCACATGAGACGGCACTCACTTCTCTGGCTGTACTTGACTATTGGTTCCCGTTACACACTCTCCTCATTACAGGCCCACAGGCTGACGAACTGGACTTTTCCACCACAGGTCCTGAAGGAGACGGTGACTGTACAAACCTGAAAGGAGACTTGACTGTGGGTAGACAGCTCAGCACAAGTACAGGAAAAGGAGGTTACTTGGAAACTCATATGAGATGAGTTGCAGGGACAAACATACTCTTTCCCTTATCCAGAGGAATTTCTGGAAAAGGTTGATTGGGCCAGAGTACCAATCCTGCAGCCTGTGTGAGGTAGGCCAAAAGAATGAAAGATACTGTAAGACTGGCATTGCATGAATCAACCACAAGATAAGACTGCTGCTTTAGAGGCCTCATTGCCCCTTCAAAATGACTCATGGTTCATCCTGCTTTACTCAAACATCGAGGGGAATATTAAATATTATGTTGAGAGATACTGTCAGTTATTTGCTAGAAGCGGAGTCTCAGAACTGCATTTCTTCTCCTCAGTAATAGGGAATTGACTTATACCTAAAAGCATAGGTAACAAACCTTTGGAATGGGTTATGGTTCTCACTTTGTTACCAACCCTTGACACTTACATGCCATGCAAGATTATGTGTAACGGATCATTCAGATGGGCTTTGTGTTCTTCTTAATAAACCATGAGATGTGCATTATACAACTGTGTTGTTGTTATATTAGTCTCAGTAATTGGGAACAGAGTAAGTTCAAAAATTGCTAAAACTAAGCATGAGCTAATTGAATTCAGAAGAATTTCATGAAAAATTTCATATATTACATAATTTTACTACCATCTCACATTGAACATAGGTCTTTGAGGAGAAAACAACGCAAAACACTGGACATTTGGTAATATATAGACTGGGGAATTTGCTCTTAGTTTGCAATATGCCCTAGAATACTATGGGCAATGGGCGTGGAATAAAAGTACCTTCATTTCACACTTAGATATTGTTTCAGGTCTGGGACTTTGCCTGAAAACTCAGGACTAGTGAGGTGAGTTAGTGTCCCAATTCCTGAAATTGGTATTGGCAGGAATCTGCCAGTACCAATGACACAGAGAAAGTAAAACCCAAATACCAGCAATGAATATTTTACATTTCTAAATGTGATCGAGGTGCATTTAGAGAACATCAACGTTCCACCAATATTAAAGTCATTAAATCATTTCTACATTAGATAATATACATAATTCAAGTCAACATGATGAATCAACCAGAAAAAGGCTCATAGGCAAACTCAACCAAGACCATTGTCCACAGGAAGTTACTGTTGTACTTAACACCAGTATCAGGTTACTCTCAGTGACTAGGGTCCTCAGGGTTTTGAGCAATACAACAGTTTTCCTTTCGTTTCATTCTGCCCTTGAATACTCATTAGGTGTTACACGATGGAGGAATGAGAATACACAGGCAGGCACTGTCTGTTTCTTAAGCCAATATGCTAGCACCCGAGGCACTAAGGCACACTCAGCACTCGTGTCCAAAGAGGCGGGGACAGCACCCTTTGTGATGTGGGTGGGGGAGGAGCATGCCCAGCCTGGCCCGCGACCTCAAACAAGGAAGATAGGAGTGGTCATGGGCCAACTCGTCAGGATGCAAACTATCATATCCTCCTTGTTTGTCAAGAAACTACACAAATCAGTTATGCTATGGGAGAACACCCGGGAAGGAGGACTTAGGCCAACACTTAAAGAAATAACGACATATTCAATGCAGAATTATGGCTCTAAAATACTATTCAAAAGCATCCACGAAGACCTGCGAGGGACATTCCCGTCTGGAGAACAGAGAGCATTCATTCTGGGGGCGAATTTCCTTACACGTAAATTGAAAATGCCCCCCGACTGTCATAGGAAATGCATGAAAAGTCTCAGGACAGAGCTGAATTGAATAACGTGATACTCAACACACAATTATTGCAAGAAATGAAATCCCGGAGGAACCCAAATGGCTCCCAGCGGCGGCCGGTGACCCGCAATTCCGGGAATTCACTGTCGTAAAACAACAACTATCAGGCAGATACTCAATGTGTGAATTTTTTACATTGAAAGCAAACCTTTCTTCATTCTTATTAGATCTAAGCAATAAGAAACATAAAAGCGAAAATTTCAAAAATTTAATGATTTGAAAAAGTTCTAATGGTAAATAAACTGAAAGGTTCGGCTACTGAACCGCTTGAAGCCGGTAACTGTCGTAAAGCAAGACGCACAAAGACGATCAGAACAATCTTCTCCTCATTCGGAAATTGAAGACAACTTGAAAAATTTTAACACAAAGCTTATGAAAAGGATCAGGACGAACATTTAATAGAATAAAATGATACCAAACGCCATTGTTCTGTAAAACACCTTCCCAGCCGTGTTACCGCCGGACTTCGACATACGGTGAAGAGCAGTCACTGTCGTAAAACCTCAGGGACTCAGCCAACTGAAGGTTCTGCCTTGTAAATTGAGAGGACCTCAAAACGTGTATTTTTAAGAAAAATTATGAATAGGGAACAAGACCAGAATAGAACAATGTAAATTATTTCAAACACGCAGTTATATTATAAACTTAGGCGCTCAATCAGACGCTAAATTCCTCCTCTCTAAATTGAAATTTACCCCAAACCATTTAAAGGAAGTTTATGAGGAGCAACAGGACCTCGTAATTAAATGCATGAGGATGAACATGTAAAATTCAATGTCCAACAGGGTCCAGTCTTGGCTGACAAGAGCGCTAAGGGGCCTTCACAGAGCTTGTAAAACTTTCAGGGCCCAGCCGGGCAATTCAGTCCCGAAAGTGCACACGGAAAAGACTCTCATTTGAAGAATGTTTAGGAAACACAGCTAATTACAAGATGAAACAAATTCAAAGGACTGCAATATCATGAACAACAACAAAAAGAGCCCCCCACGCCATTATACTGTAAAATAAAACAGGAAATAGGATCCTGGGGATGGGATTCCCTTCAAGGACTTAAGGCAACTAGGTCTTGCCAACCAGACTGCTATTTTTGTCCTTCCAAAGGTGGAAATGACACACCACTTTTTATGGAAACGCATGAAAGGCGTCTGGAGCACTCCCGATGGAATGCAATGACATTAGATACACACGCACATTTTATGACATGAAAATGCCACACAGCCTTCACCCGGGACTGAAGGCGGATCCCGGTGGTCAGGGAACAAGCCCGAGCCGACCAGGCCGGCTGCTGACTCATCGTCACCTCGAAGTTACCAGGGTTTTTCTCTTTTTAAGGCAACACATGAAGAAGCCCGTTCCGAAATGTACCCAACAAATGGTATTAAAGACACACTCACGTTGTGCAGTGAACACAACACTCGCTCAAAGGCAGCTGTCGGCCCTCAGCTGTCACACTCGCACACGCTCCCTCAGCCCCTCGCTTTCCTCTTTCAAGGTCGAAAAGAGCCGAAATCCTGCCACTCCCGAAAAATCGCACGGAAACGACCAAGATGTAACAAAGACCCGGCCACAACATCCCCCCAACGACAACATCCCCCCAACGACAACATCCCCCCAACGACACCCTACAATCAAAGGCCACATCAGCTCCCTGGCGGCCAACGGCCACGGCCCATCCTGGACCCACACCCCCCGGCCCACCGCCCCAGCCCTTTCCTCATTTCTAAGCTGTCCACACCGCAGGTCATCGAGCCCACGAACAGGGGGTCCAAGACCCACGTTTCCACAACCACATGATCTGAACGTTTCCTCACGTTGTCACAGAAAGCTCAACCCTGAGCCCGATCGCGGCGAAGGGGCCTTCTCTGCCCTCGATGCAGACTCCAGGGGACACTTCTGTCACTGTCAAAGTGCATCAGCACACACCATCTGCCCGATTCCCTCAAGAGCACACTGCGGACAGCCGACCAGGAAATAAAGTAAACTTACTTGGGAGATGGCAGGAAAGGGAGCCGCCATGTTCCCTCGTCACCGAGGATAACCGTCCACGGAAGCCGCACTGCACAATCCAGCTTTTAAAGAGCCTCGTCAACCGTTATGGCTGCCTCGACGTCGTTTCTATGGTCCCGCCTTCAGACATCGCCATTGGTGGACCTGCAATGATTGACGGGAAGACTGTCCACTCTCTCCAGGTCAAAGAGTGCACACTCGGCTCATACCCCAAGACCCCGCTAATTGACTGGAATCTTTGTGCATGTTGTTACCTCTTTCTACATCTGTTTCCATCCCTCAATGCCTAGCTCTGCTTCTAAGGCTTAGAACGTATCTTTTGCTTTGTTTCCTGTCATCTCAGACTTTGGAAATCTTGATCACTCAGTTTATTTAATCCTAGCTCAACTGCATCCGCCTCCAGGAAGCCCTCCATGCTTTCCTCCTCCCATCCCTAGAGGAAGATATGAGTTCTTCTTTGCTATTAGATATGGACATGAAGAACTATCAGAGTAGGGATGCAGCGGAATCACCTGAGCTCTGGGATCAGATAATACTGGCTGGGCACAGTGCAAAAGACTAAAAGTTTGCACTTGGAATTTTGGCAAGTCTGTTAAGGTTGCAGACATTTTGAGAAGACCAAGAAAACCAACAACACAGTGACTCACGGCAGCGTTCCAGGATTGGTCCCAGGGATTACTTCAAACAACTTCCCACACCCTTCTCAGGATTTTCATATCATTTCCTACCTTTCTGTCTGTGGAACTCTCGCCCATTCGTCAAGGACCAGGCATAAGTCACTACCTCTCTGACTGCTTCCCCGATGTCATGTTCCCACCCTCAACCCCCAGAAGAGTTATTTCTTCTGCAGCTATAAGATGAAAGATAAGGGGACTTCATATCTCTGCTGCAAAGGTCACAAAGCTTCCTGATTATTCAAGGTGAGGCTGGAAGCCCATTGCCTTTCAGGAGGCCATCTGCTGAGAGATTCTTGCAGCTGCTCTCAATCTGTGAGCTGTACAAACAGGGAGGTTCAGTTCCTCTAGGACTGACTACCTTGAATGTTCACCTCACCTACACTCTACCACGGGAGGTAGACCACAAGCCACGGGTCATGTTAGGTGGACTGCACGCTCGCAGTGGACAGTGCCCCTGGGAAGGACACTCTAATGACAGCACTATCCTGACACAGGAAATATCACTTTGGTTGCCGTGGTGAGGCTTCAGTGTGAACGTTGTTATGCAATCGTTTCTGATGTTGCCCTAACCACTGTGAGGGTTAATTTTATGTGTCAACTTGACTGGCCACAGCGTGCCCAGATTAAACATTATTTCTGCTTGTGTCTGTGAGGGTGTTGCTGGATGAGATTGGCATTTGAATTGGTGGACACAGTAAGGAAGATTGCCGTCCTCCATGAGGGTGGGCATTATCCAATCCATTGAGGTCTGAATAGAACAAAAGGTGCAAGAAGGAAGGCCTGTCCCCTTTTTTCCTGCCTCACTGCATGAGGGGGAACATCTCCTGTCATCTTCTCCTGCCTTTGGCTTGGGATTGACACCATCAGCTCCCCTGGTTCTCAGGCCTTTGGGCTTGGACTAAATTACAACACCAGCTTTCCTGGGTTTCCAGCTTGCAGATGAGAGATTGTGACACTTCTTATCCTCAATAAATGTGTGAACCAAATTCCTCATGAGAAATCTCCTTTCATATATATATCATATCTCCTTTTGATTCTGTTTCTCTGGATAACTCTGACCGATATATCTGGGATACCTCAGTCAGCTGCAGCTGTTAGAGATGGCTTCCTAGCCCTCAAATAGAACTCTGAAGAAACAGCAAAATGAAAAACATCAAAATTAGGTCCAAGCTGTGGGGGAGGAAACTCAGACCCCACAAGCAGACAGCCAGATAGTCGGGAGTGCTAAGAGCACAGCCGTTGGCCCTGATGAGTGTCTTATCCACCAGAGTCTGGCTGCTCATTTGCAAGCCCAGAGAAAGCTTCTGGTGAGCTCTTCCAGAGCTGGGCTTGAGGGGTCAGGGGTCAGACTTTGAGAAAGATCCAGAGGGCAGGAGAGCTGTTGCAGGCTTTGTCAGCAATCAGTGAGGCCATGCATCTGTGACCTTTATCCACATGGGGAGGGAAGACAGGGAAGACAGGAGCTGCTGATGTGACTCCTGTCTCCAGCACCTGCCACCTCTTTCAACACCTGGACTAAGGCTTGTCCCTCAGACTGGTCCTCTAGATGGACACCTGCTGGGCTCTTTCAATGCCTGGCATGGGACGGCGAATACCACACAGTTCCTGTTTCTCAGATCACCTGTGTCCTCTTGATCTTTATGTCACCAATCTTTCCTGTCCCATTCACACTTTATCCCGGACCAACACCCTGGGCTTCTGCCTGTCTGGGAGGAACCAGGAGTCACTACTCACCTACTAGGCGTTATGGCTAGTGGTTCTGTATATGGGCTGGACCTTTGCTGCTGGGATTCCTGTACCAGCTCTTCCTCCTCTCAGCTGGGTCACGTTCGATGATTGTTGTGCCTCTATTTCTTCATTTGTTAAGTGAGTGTGCCAGTAAGAACCCTCTCACGGGGCTGTTGTCATAATCATTGAGTTAATGCAAAGCCCTTTCTTGGTGCCTGATACACACCAAGATCTCACCTACTGTACTCGTTATTTTAACATCATCGTCCTTCATGTTTCACATCATATCTCCCCCCGTTCCTGCAGCTTTCCCACACCAATGCAGCCCGTACAAATCTGCATTTTCTAATTACCATTCAAAGCACATAATCTGCATCTTACACCACACCGTCTAATTCTCCAATTGCTTCTTCACAACTTTATCACTTTCATCTATGTAATTTCTCCATGCTAATTAACAGATCAACCTGTCCTAATTTTTCATATATATATATGTCTCAATTCTCCTCTCTAAATCTATCACCAGTTTCCATATGTAATAATATAATATAGCTCAGTATAGAGCATGGTATATATGGGGATTCAATAAATATACATATAGGTACTACCTATATATGAAATAGTGCTTTTCATTGGCAGGTCTCCAGAAATATTCCCTCTTGAAGAATTCACAGACTGTCTGGTACACGGACTGGTTTTGCCGGAAGGCACAATATGGGGGCTGTTGTGATTGATAGAGAAATTGGCAAAGGGCTCTTGGAGATTTGGTTGACTCCCTCAGGCCAGTGTGTGAGGAAAGGATGCACCAGGCTGAACTGTGTATTGCACGAGAGTTGATGGGGTACACAGGAGAGAGAGGAGGCTGTGTAAAGGACTGGAGAGGAGCAGGTGCACAGGAGCAGGAGTGGGAAACAACATGGTCTGCTCAGGGAAGAATGCATAGTGTGGTCTGATTGGAGAAGAGAGTTAAGGATGGAAGACGAGGGGGAAAGGCATCCCAGAGCAAACAACCCCGGGTTGGATGTGGTAGACTCCATCAAGAATTCAAGTCCTTGAGTAACAAGGTTCAATTTGCTTTTCAACTCTATCATTTGGGTATCAGTGTGCAGAATGGATCAGAACAGAATCACTAGAGAAGGGAGGCCATTTAGGCATGAGAAGGCTGTTAGAGTCCCGGCGGGTGGGAATGAATGCTGGCGCTACTAAAGGTGCAGTGAAGAGGAAATGACAACTTGGGTGACCTTGGCATGGAGTGAGTGTGCAGTGGCCGCCATGTGAAGAAAGGGAGGTCAAGGGGTCAAGGGCTCCTGCTAGCTTTATGGTGCTGCTGCCCGAGTGGACTGGGGTCCCACCAAGTGAGAAAAAGGGCACAATATCAAGGGAGAAGAAGAGCCAAGGGGACAGTGAGAAGTCAGCAGAAAATGCCTCATGTCACCAAGTCAAGAAGCAGTAATGGCAGCATATTATTGAGAAAAGTATAGGTAACCTTTGAACAGACATGTGTAAGGTTTTTGCCTCTGGGTTGGGGAAACGAGCATGGAAAAAGATGGGCAGGGATTCACTGCTTTTCATTACAAGCCTTTTTGTACCATTTGATTTTTAAAAAGTATATATGCATGTATTCCTTTGATTACAATTAAAACATTTAAAAATGAATTTATTGCAATTAGAAGGAAATTTTGGGGAGGCGGCTTTGGGCAGGGGCACAGGAGGCCCGGTAGATTCTCCATTTCTATCTTTCAGCAATAGTGTATGAGGTCCTTAAATCTTCCTGAGTCATCACACAAGATATAATTTCCTTGCTTTCCAAGCAACTCATAGACCACAAGGAAATGCTTACAACTAAAAATGGCCAGTGATCTTCAGTTAGCCCAGAACTTCCTCACTCTGTGAAACGTTGCATGAGCAAAATCTCTGCAAGGTCATAGTTAAGGTAAAAATAAAACAAAAAATGGCATTTATTTTTCAAAACTTAAAAATTGGACAAGCGCCCCGTGCTGCTTATACAAGTTCTCACATTTTAGTACTGGTGATAATAGAAAGACAGTGGATATAAAGTAAATGTCCAACAGTAGGTGCGTGGCTGAATAAAATAGTGCATCTCTATAGCAGAATACTATGTAGCCATTAAAATAAGGAGTTGTACTTTATCCATGTGGAATGACTTTAACAGGTAGGAAGTCACTCACCGCTGGCTCAAGTGATTGAGACAGACAGACAGAGAGATACATGACATACACACATTCATACACTCCACCTCGTTCCAGAAAACCTGGAAACACGACTGCACACTGACGAGAAGCCAGGCGATGTGCTCAGCACTTTCTATGCATCAGTTCCTGTAATGCTCACAACAACCCAGACTGGGGACTGTCATCACCCCGAGTTTCAGGAGAGGAGCCAAGCGCAGAGGAGAACAGTGGCCGAGTGACAAGATATTGCAAACGATGTGATCCTTCCTACTAAAGTGAGACTGTCACTGTCATGATTAGTTTTTAGTGGTATCTTCACTATTTAAACAGTGAGGGCTCCTTTAAAATCTTAGTGTAAAATCCACTATCCAAATTGGTGCCAGTGATGCTGGAATTTGGGGAAAACGGGGCGAGGCACTGCATTCCTGCAACCCCAGTCGAGCCTCCCCAGGCCTTGCCCCAGTGCACGCTGACAGAGGGTCAGTGGAGCTCACAGTCCCCTGGAGAGGATGTGAATTCCAGGCAGAGGAAGGAGCTGTAATGAAACATTAAAGCATTCCTTATAACAGGTACTCGAATACAGCAAATAGGACTCAATGTGGGAATGTAACTATTAAATATCGTTTTCTCCTCAGAACACACGTCTTTACGCCCATTACCAGAGAAAGATCAGATACACACACACACACACACACACACACACACACACACAGATATATACACATTTCTAAACAGTTACAGTTAAAATTTTTAACTTGCAAGGAGCCCAGGCTGTTGGTTTTGTGTTTCACTTTTCAACTCATTTCCCCTGATTCACTGCAGGTATAATTTCTCTCGTCCCACAGCCATAAAGGAGACAGGCAGTGAAACCCCAGCATCCTCGGATTTGTACCTGTTCTCCTCCATGATCCACTCTCATGAGCTGAGTATCTCCGGCAACTTCTGGCAAAGACCTCAATGTAGACTTAGGTGCAGTCTCCGGAGTGCTGCTAACAGTCCCCTAGAGCGACAGGATGCGCCCTTCACCTCAGGCCTTCCTAAGATGCGGTTCTCTGAGAGCACCCCACAGGAAGGAGCTCCTCTCTCACTCCCCAGGTCAAAAGAATTCCTTCTCTACCTTGGTCTATCACTCCCACCTTCCTTTCCTCCAGGTCCTCTCCTGATGTGACCAAACTTCTGACTTGACAGGCACAGAGGCAGGTTCCAGGCCCTGGACTTCCCTCAGGCTGGTCTACACCCTGGGCTTTCTGTTGTGACCCTTGATCCCTGCCCTGAACGCAGTTCCCCGACTGCCTTCTGACTCAGACTGGTTCTGCTCACCTGAACGACTACTGGCCTTGACTCCCTTTCCAGAATTCAGAGAAGCTGTCTCTAGAATCTTCGTCCCCAGAGTAGGGGTGGGAGTGGTCAGAGAGTTATAAACATTCTGTCTTTCAAAACATGACTTACCACAAGTCCCGAGTTTGGGTAGATTTACTGCAAACCTAAGAGTTTCCCTTCAAATCCTTCCTGAAAAATGCTTGGGAGGCTAGAGGTCAAGTCCATAAGCCGAGTTTTGTTGAATCAAAGAATGTGAAGGATTCTGGGCAAGGCATCCAAGGTCTGAAAATGTGGGGGCTCAGGACAAGCAAGGCTGTCCCATACTCAGGGGCTTTACTGGATGCTAATGTCTTTCCATCTCCTGTGTTTCTACCCCAAGGACTCCTGTGGCCTGGAGTAGTGAAGCCCTGTGATTTTCAGCAGCTCCCAAAGCAGGGGATGTTATGTAGACAGAAAAGTAGTATAGACAATAATTACTCACTACTCCTCGGAGTCCTAGCATGTACAGACAACATCCTCCCATTCATATGATTCCAAAAATGCTCCCTCCTAGCATAATTTAACTACACCACGTACAACAGAGAACTACCCAGGGAGAGACAAGACATATAAACCTTTCCACCGTCACATTTGGAGGTGAGGTCATGGGGCCTCTGTTTACACCTCAAGTTCTCCCCGTGATGTCTCTTCTTTCTCTAGCTCTGCCATTATGCCAACTTGATATGGAGAGTCCACAACTCCATGACCTAAATGGTGAATTCACCACCACCACCACCAGTCTATCCTACTCACATTACTAAAGAAGCCGTGAGAGTATCAAAACAAGAAAAAGGCCATAGCAGGGAAACAGAGGTGGAGGGTACAGTCCTCACTTCTGCACATGGCCATGAGGTGGTCCTGCTATCTATGACTTCTCTATCATTTCCATGGTCCTTTGGACTCCTCCTCTAAGGAGGCTCAGTCCTTCATTCCTGAGAGTCTGAACCCTTGGTGGTCCTTTCTGGGGTTGTAGTACTCTGTCAGGACCCCCTCATGACTGGTGTATAAGAAGGCACCTGAGGGGACAGCTGGAGTCTCATCCATATTTCTCCCCATCCTCATTCTATAGCGTGGACATCACAATCACCTGTTTGAGAAGCTCCAGGAGCTAAGAGTGGCTTCAAGTACAGTGCAACCATTGTTTCCTCCAGTACGGGATGTGTTTCTTCCTAGGGAAGCAGACCCTCTAACAGGCAGAGAACAGAGTTGCAGGGACGGGAAGTGAAACTGTTGCAGGTGAGTCAGGCCTGTCATTATAGTTATGAGAGGCGCCACCTTCATTTCCACCCGTCGCAAGTCTTGGCAAGGGGAGAAACAGCACTCTATGCGGGTGGCTG
Organism: Diceros bicornis minor; assembly: GCF_020826845.1. Classification (NCBI taxonomy): domain Eukaryota; kingdom Metazoa; phylum Chordata; class Mammalia; order Perissodactyla; family Rhinocerotidae; genus Diceros; species Diceros bicornis. The sequence goes on along the minus strand of NC_080781.1, from coordinate 123,261,677 downwards.
GGTTGTAGTATATATGACATCCTGGCAGCTGGGATTCTCCTATCAGGACTTGCCCCAGGCCCCACATAGCACACTGATTTACCCCAGACATCGTGAGCACCATCAGATCTGCTAGATGATAAAGGCCAAGGGGCAGACCTACTAGCGTGGTAGCCTGGCCCAGCTGGATACCTGTTTTAGGGGGGGATCCACATTATCCTGTGTGTGGTGGGAATAACACCTGCATTTTCCAAGTCTTGGATCGTGGCCAATTCTCTGCACTTCCAGCGAGGATAAGCTATCCCGTTTTACTTCCTCTGTGCATAAGAGGGGGAGCTCGGATAGCTTCCATTTGCCCCTTCTTACCTAAATACCCTTTCTCCAGGGCACAGGCAATGAATATGGGGGAAGGTATACAGGAGACAGGCAGCTGTCTCCACCGGGAGACTTCTGTAGTCAGAGGCTTGCTGGAGCAGCCTGTACCGGCAGGGAAAGCAGGAACCACAGCATGGAGGGCTTAGGAAGAGAAGGATGGGGGCAATCTCCCACTCCATGCCTGCTCTCGGCCTCCCTCAGAGGGTGCAGAGATGACATTAGTATTCTCCATAACACCATATGATGGGGCACAGAGGCTAGAGGAAGCAACAGAACCTCAGGGTAGCCCTGACAGCTCCCAGCCAGGTGAGGAACACTCCACCTGGAGAGGGGGCTGGGGACTTGGTCTGGAGGGTTTAAAAGGAGACGCGAGTGTCCCTGTCTGAGAGGGTTCTCAGCCACAGTGGGGGTCACGTGTGTGCCGTGAGGCCGAACATCCACCACAATAACCAAAGTGCATACGCTAAGCAGGGTGGGGTGCTGCCTGATGCTAAGCGTATGCAGGAACTGGTAGAACATCACAGAGGAAGGGGTCAGACTCAGGCTAGAACTCCACTGTCCCCTGACCTCCATAAGCACCCCCTCCACCCTGTGTAGCTACTACTGCAGGGCTGCGCTGGGTCCATGGCACTAGCGTTGACTTAGAGGCACTTTCCAATGAGGCTCTGAGAGGTCTGGGGCTGTCCTGCTCCCCGTGGCGAGTTGCCAGGCTCAGGGGGTGTAGGTGCTCCCGGGGGAAGGCCAAGGGGAAGGTTCCCCAGTGTTAGAGCAGATTCCTCTGCATGTGGATTAGTTTGCTCAACTGTCGTAACCAATACCACAGACTGGGGGGCTTAAACAGCAGACCCTGACTTTCTTATAGTTCTGGAGACTGGAAGTGCAAGATCAAGGTGCCAGCAGGGTTGGTTTCTGCTGAGGCCTCTCTTCCTGGCTTTCAAAAGGCCACCTTCTCACTGTGTGCTCACTTGGCCTTTCTTTTCTGTGCGTGTAGCGAGAGAGAGCTGGTGTCCCTTCCTCGTCTTACAGGGACACTAGTCCTGTCAGAATAGGGTCCCACCCTTATGGCCTCACTTAACCTTAATGCCGTCCCTAAAGGCCCCATGTCCAAATTCAGGCACATTGGGAGTTAGGGTTTCCCCACATGAATTTGGTGGGGGGACACAACTCAGTCCATAACAGCATGTGAGATGGTCCCCAGATGTCTCTTGTGGTAATAATACCCCCCTTGCTGCTGATGATAACTGCCACCTCTGGACTGATCTATTACTGGCTCCCTCCACCGCACTGCAAAGCAGAGAGCACATTTGAAAGGCACCTGCTTCTCACTGGCATCCTCAGCACAGAGAGAACAGCCAGCAGAAGTGCTTTTGAAAGCTTCTGATGCTTCCCTCACCCACCAGTTTCTTGAGGCAAGGGTTCCAGGACAGACGTTTGACTTTCTTTGGAGGGCAAAGGTAGGGAAGGAATGGGTGGATGCTCATGACATCCAATACGGTATTCTCATGTTGAGAAGTTTCGAATGTTTCCCCTACACGATGCCAGTGGGCTTCCAGCCTGTCAATGCCACATGTCACAGGCCAGCATCTGGTCCAGGTTTGCATTAGGCCACCCAGAAAACAGAATTACAGCCTGCTGCCTGAGCCCAGCAGAGTACATACACTTCATGAATGCCTACTACTCGTTCTGTGTTTAAGTCCATTCCTTGGTGGACACTTCATCTCACTTTCCACCCCTAGATAAATGCCTTAAGTCAATCTAGAAGGATGACAGCATCTACGGATAGTGGATATTATCCTCTCCATGAAGCGGCCCCTCCCCCTCCACACAGAAACACACTGGTCCCTTGGAATAGAATAGACAGCAAGTATTGACTCACAGCATGAAAATGATGATTTAATCCTTCTCAGTGGATTTGGAATGACCTGTCTTCACACACTAAGCATTTTATCTTCTATACTGAGGGGGGGCGGATCAAGGGGTTACCAGTAGTTGACTTCAATGCCCATTTCCCCCTACAATGATTAGTGCAAGCTAATCACGATTCTACCATTCCCTATGTCAGCGAAGGGAAAAGCAAACAATGGGGATGTGATCCCCTCAGGGCCAGCAAAGTGTGAAGAGTGCACTAGGGTGCCTCTGAGAAAGGGCTCCTCTCTCCTAAGAAGTTAGTGCAGGGCAGAGTGTTCCTTTTTGTTGCCTGTGGAAATTGTCAGATCTGGATGTGGCCCCAGGGAACTGCTGTAGCCATCTTCCCAGAGCCTGAGAGTGAAGCCAAGTCATAGAGAATGACAGAGCCAAGGGAATCACAAAGTAGGGGAGCTGGAGCCCTGTGTCTGGAGCCTGCCATATCTCTGGCCTTCTCCCCAGGTGACACTAAAGAAAGGGAAGCTCTTACTAAGTGTGTAACAGGCATTTGAAGTGCACATGTGCATTCCCTGTGCGTGTGAGTGTGTGCGTGATGCTATATCTTGCCCAACAGAGATTAGTCGAGTGGCCGAAGTCAACTATTAACCATCATCCCAACTGTCACTGATCCATTGTAGGAGTTTAGTGAGAATAAATCAGATGGTCAGATGGTGAAAGTGAGGCTGAGGGAGGGGAGGGGACTGCCCAAGGTCACTTTGGATGTTAGTAGCAGATACAAGACTAGAACTCAGGTATTGGCCTGGGAGAGTCTGAAACTCTCCAAATATTCTAGGATTCTAATGAAGAACAGTTGGGACAAGAGAAAAGGTTCTCGAAATGACTGGATTTCAAAAGGCATCTCTCTAAAGAGCCCTTCATCAGATATATTTTTAAAAGTAGTCCTTCTCAAGGAATATATCCACGGAGAGGGGGCTTGGGGAAACCAGGTGTCTCAGCTGGACATATGTCTTGGCCCACCTGTCAGGACCCAGGAGGTGGTGCTCTGAGCAGAGCAGTTGGCTTCCTGGCCACAACAGGTTCTAAAGGAAAGGTACTGCTGCCCCTCACCTCTCCTTTCCCAATCTAGACTTCATCTTCCCTCAGTCCTCCTCTTCCCAGGCTGGAAACCTGGCCTCTGAGGAATCCACAGACACAGTCTAGGCGCTGCTTGCTCCAAGGCACCATATCATGACAGACACTCATTTGACTCAAGTGTTGTATTTTCATGCTCAAATTCACCTAGTCATTGTTCAACTTCTGCCTGTGCAGGCAGAGACTAAAACCAACAAATACACTGCCATCTAGAGGTCATTTACATCAGAGGACAAAGGGTTGAGACATTACCGGCTCTGTGTTCACACTAGGGCGATTCAGTTCCCTATGGGCACCTCACTTTCCTCCCCTGTAAACGGAGGTTGTTGCCCTACATTGGGAGCTCCCCACTCAGCTCCACAAAGCATGCATGCCTTTAGTGGTTCATAGTGTTGCTCATCAGAATTACTTATGATTTTTGAAAATATACACATACCCAGGTTTACCCCCAGATATTCCTGTTCAGAAAGAGTGGAGCAGAGTCAGAGCCTGGACACACGCATAAAGAGAGAGAAAACACATTGCACAGGTGCTTCCAAAGCACTCCCCAGGGAAGGAACCTGTGATGTAGATGTTAATAGGTGCTCCTCACTCTAGGGCTCTGGAAGCCTTTAGTAGACTTTTTCCCTAGTAATTAGGGAGGTTAAATATCTTTTAATTTGCCTGTTGGACATCTGTATATCTTCTTTCAAAAACTATGTGTTCATATCCTCTGCCCATTTTTGATCGAGTTGTTCATATTTTGTTGTTGAGTTGTATGAATTCTTTATATATTTTAGAAATTAACTCCTTGACAGTTATATGATTTGCAAATATTTTCCTCCAATTGGTGGGTTGTCGTTTCGTTTTGTTCATGGTTTCCTTTGCCGTGCAGAAGCTTTTTAGTTTGATGTAGTCTCATTTGTTTGTTTTTTCTTTTGTTTCCATTGCCTGAGTAGACATGGAATTCTAATCTATGTCCTGGATCTCCAAGAAGTGTTAATATTATGCAGCGTTCTCAAGGTGTTTGACCCTAGAACCAACATCTATAACAGTCCAGGCCCACCAGTGTATCCGAGACCCCAGTTAAAAAAACCCCTAGATTAGGTGTCTAGGTCAGCTCATGCTGCCAAAACAAAATACCAATGACTGGGTAGCTTAAACAACAGAAATTTATTTCTCATAGTTCTGGAGGCTGTGAAGTCCAGGGTCAAAGAGCCAGCCAATTTGGTTCCTGGTGAGAGCTCTCTTCCTAGCTTGCAGATGACTGCCTTCTAGCTACGTCCTCACATGGCCGTTCCTGGATGTGTGCAGGCAGGGAGAGAGATCTATTACTTCCTCTCTCTCTTACTCTCCCTATAAGGCCACCAATGCTATCAGATGAGGACTCCACTCTCATGGCCTCATTTAACCTCAATTATCTCCAAAAAGCCCTATCTCCAGACACAATAACGTTCGGGTTAGGGCTTCAACATATGAATTGGGGAGGGGGGGGACACAAGTCAGGTTATAGCACTAGGAAATATCCAAGGCCACTCTGAGTCTACATCTTAAGATTCCTAGTGAACTCTTTTCTTTTGATGAATCACTTCTTAGGATATTAAGGAATTTCCCATCAGAAAACAGCATAGATGACCTCACAGGGGTGTATTTTCAAAGTGTCCCTAGCTCCTCCAATGAAAGATATTGCCAAAGAACAAAGTGTTATGGTGATGACCAACCGTTTGTGGGGTTTGTCCTTTGTACTAACATTGGAACCAAAACAGGAACCAATATTCTGAGCCTGCTCAGAAGGCTAGTCCATACCACATTCTCACTACTAACCCAGATGGTGCCAAGCCATACCTTATTTATCATCACAAAGCAAAGTTTCATTGATCACAGACAGTGGTCTAAAACCCTAATCCAGCACCTGAACTTTGCCCAGCATTCCAGTTGTGGGCTACATGATGATTTTCTCTTCCACTCACCTGGTGGTACACAGGGGATTCCTTTCATTTACTACTGTGAACTTAAAAGGCAAATTCACCAGTTACTTTATCCAGAAAATGAGTTTATGCAGGAACAGCCAGAAGAATCGCAATTCTGGATATGGCAAACTATAGGCCAATCTGGAAAACAAAGGAGAGGACCTTGCTGTTATAGAGAAAAAAGGAGGCGCTGTTCTAAAAGAAAGTCCACTGGGAGAAAGGAACAGGTCAGAGTGGCAACGGCTTCTCATTGGCTGAGCTGCAGTGTTTCTCCTTGGCTGGGCTGTTGCCAGGTGGGGAGAGAAATCTTCCTTTAATAGTAAAGTATTTGTACTTCCTCTTGGAGATGCAAGCCTAGGTCTCTTCCTGGTTGGAGTAATTCATGATGTATGATAGGGCTTGAGACCTCCCCCTACAGGCACCCAACTCCAATTTAGTTCAGGTTTCTCTTATGTATTTCACAAATTACTCTTAGGGCATGAAGAGGGAAGGCTGACCTGAAATTCCACTCCCTTGCAAAGCCACAGATGGTTCCTTTACACCCAGTTTTTGATTCAGTGTTCACTCCAGTGGATTAGAAGGGATTCATACACCATGGGTAAGCTCATATCCCACATAGAAACTTTGTCTCTCTATATTACTTCATGTCCTTTGATGAGCCTACGTTCTGCTTATGAGACTCTGCCCTACGTATTGGCTCATATTTCCATATAGAATCTGTGGTAGGTTGATGGCAGAGGAGGCCACGACAATTGCTCTGATCCCTGGATGTGCAGTTTTCTGCACCGGGACTTCTCCACTCCTTCCATCAAGAGGTGGAGTCTGTTTCTCCATTTCCTGGATCTGGGCTGGTCTGTGACTTACTTTGACCTGTAGAATGTGGTGGAGGGGATATTGGGTGATGTCTTAGCCTAGTCAAGGGGGCTTTGAAGCTTTAAATCTTGTTCTGTCAGAACAATGCGGCATCCATATCAAGAAGCGTCAGAGCCTAAATCTCCTGGGAGCTTTGAAATATATACACTCTTGAACCACACTGCAACAAGAGCTGCCAATCATGAGGTGAGGCCAGGCACATAGACCCCTACCCCCCTCCAAAGCTGCCTTGGAAAATACTGACTTGCTATCTGCCACAAAGGACCAGTGGCTCCTGGGCCTGTGCTCTCCAGGGCCCTGCTCATCTGCCAGCTGGGCAGTGACTCAGAGTTTTTTAGGGGAGCCGATGAATGTCCCTGAACCCTATCTTCATATAGACAGTCCACAAGCCATCCTCAGGGCAGCAAGGTGTAGAGGTGGGTCTGTGCTCTCTCCAATACACATCTTCCAGGCAGCTTACTGCCATTTCCTGAATTCTTGCTTCCTGTCAAAGCTGTCTTGTATGTTCACTATCACCAGAACTCTGCTGTATAAAAGCATGCATGAGTAGCCAGAGCTGAGGGGAACGAAAGACAACACATGGTGGTCAGCCAAGGCTGTGCCCTGACATCCCACGAGAGGCAGCCCTGCCCATCTTGGCCCACAGAGTCTCTTTGGCTCTGTCTTGTGGGCTCATCAACAGTGTCATATCCCACTGCGGCCTCAGGGTCTATCACCAATAGCTACATACACAGATCTTCTAGATGCTACTCTGTCATTTCAATGGTACAAAGAAGGCATGTCCCCAGTGAAAGGGAGTGTGGAACAATCAATTCACTTGATGCATTAACTGGGTGGGATTGTAGTTGTGTTATCTTCCTAACACAATTTCTTTCCTTGCCTCTACTATGAAGTTGCACTGCTGTTAGGAGTGCAAATTGGTCCAACCAAGTGGGGAATCTGTTGGGCAGTATCTACCAAAGCTAACATACGCATCCCCTGTGACCCAGCAATGGTAACTCAAGTTCTTTACCCGACAGAATGTGTACAGACGTCCAACAAAACATATGTACAAGAACTGACTGTATAGAGTGGGGAAGAAGTAGAGGGACTAGTTAGGAGGCTATTAGAATAATCCAAGAGGGTGGTAAAGGTGGTTTGGACAAGGGTAGCAACAGTGGAGATGCAATGACGTGGTCACATTCTGGTTGTATGTTGAAGGTAGAGCTGAGGATTTGTTGATGGAGTTAATGTGTGGCATGAAATAAACATAGGCAATGAGGAGGTGACCAAGGTGGCTGGGATGAACAATAGGAAGGAAAGAATTGCCATTTACCAAGATGGGGAAGACATGGTAAGAGCAGATTTGGGAAGAAATAAAAACAATCAAAGGCTCAATAAATAAACCCTTCACAAATACTAAATAATTCTATTTATTTTGAAAAGTAAGCCTATAAAACAAGTGCAACTGTTTCCCTTAAATGTTCCAATATATAAACAATATATATTTTAGTAAGAGTTGTACTTAAAATTCCAACTCTGATGTCATTATTCAACTACATATCTTGAAGTGGAACAACAGGCACCACATCATATTTGGGCGGAGCTGTTGTGGGAATCCATGGGGTTGACCTGCAGCGTTGTCTCATAAAAACACATGATTTATGAAAGAAACTCAAGTGAGTGTCCTTGCCCTAAGTAAATGGGGTATTATGTGCATATATGTGATTATGATGTTAGAAAAAGTAATGTAATGATCAGAGTGGTAATTTGATTTTGTGGTGTTGGTGATAGATTAAAAGCAAATGCCTCTGATAAAATTATATAACCCCTCTTTTTATCTTTTTAACATCTATGGAGATAACTGTAAGATTATCCTCTTTTGGTCTCTTAAAGTAGCAAATTAAGAGATTTCTTAACATTCAACCTTCCTTCCCGGGCCATGGTCACCATTATTTGACATTATTCGACATTCCCTAGCCATGGTCACCATTATTTGAATATACTGCTCTGGATGATGTTGGCTAATATTTGGGGCTTTCCCATTAATGTTGCAGGCACCGTCTGCGGCCTGGGTGCCAATAATGTCTGGCTGAGAGATGCATGAATAAGCAGGAAAATGTGTTCACAGGGCCTCCACACGAGGGACGTCCGGAGGCCGAGGGTCCACTGAGGAACTGGGAAGGGCAGGTGTGTGGCGGGCAGGGAGGGTGTTCACCAGGCGGACTCTTCAGCCCCAGAGCACTTGGACCCTCCCCTCTCCACCCGCAGGGGCCTCTGCCCTCACCATATAGCGCCAGGTGTCCTGGGCTCCTCCCCTGGTCCCCTGCCCTCGCCCACAGCCCACCTTGGGAAAACTCGGCCACGCCCGTGTGATTCCGACCACGCCCCTTCGCCTCTGACCCCGCCTTCTCGAGCGGCCGTTAGGCCCACCTCTGCGTCCTCCTCATCCCCTGCATGCGCTCTGTCTGTGGCCTGTGCACTAACGACCACCCGCCTTGTGGGCGGAGCCCGAGCATTCGCCGGGTACCGCCCATGGCCCCGGCCGCCCCTACCCCGGGCCCGCCTCCGCGCACATGAACTTCCGGTGACGTCCGAGAATGTCAAGATCAGTGGTAATGAGATTTCGCCGTATTTGGTAAAGATTCAAAGCAAATGCCTCAGGTAAAATCATACCTACTGATCTGAAGTAGGGCTAAATGGGGACACAGGGGATATTTGTCTCTGCCTCCATCTTCTGAGACAGCTTTCCAGGTGGACCGTGCGCTCGGGCTGCCCCAGCTGCTGAGAGTCCACACTGCCCCAGACCTCAGTGACAGTTCTGAGCCCCGCTGTGTTATGCAGAACCCGGGAGACATAAGGAAGCGCACAGCAGGAAGGGGAAGGAGCGTTCTCTCAGGGAGGAAGAGCTCCGTCGGGCACACCTTTCCACAGATGCTCCCAGTCCCCACTCGAATAACTGCTTGCTCCTTCCTCTGCTCGGCGTGCCCTGATCTCTCCCCGTCCCACCTGCTCTGGGTCTTTCATCAAGGGTCCTCCTCCTTCTTGCACATCATCTCTCTCTCACTCAACAGTCGATCCTCCACCCCTCAGAGCTTCTCAACCTCGAGAAATCCTTCCTCTCTCCCTACATTCCTCAACCGAAAGGCTGGGAAATGCACCGTCGTTGCTCCCTCTCCTTCCTCACTGCCCCCTGACTCCTCACTCTTCTGAGCCTGGATCTGATCCCCGCACTGTACTGGCCTGCACTCAAATAACAAGCGAACATCTCAGTATTAAATGCCACTGCTTCTTAATTCTCCATCACATCTGACCTCTCAGGAGCAGTTGATGACTTCTTGAAATGCTCTCCGCACTTAGCGTCCCCCATATTTACCTCTCCTGGCCTCCTCTTACTCTCTAACAAACCCTTCTCCATCTCCTGCTGCCTACAGGTGGACATCTTCAAGACTCTTTCTTCTGCATAAAGAAGGTACAATTGAAGATTTTCATATGATCCATGTTTTGTAATAGGAAAAATTTATACATGTATATAGAAAACTGACTGGAAGGAAACATATAAAAATGTTTACAAATGTTTTTAAAAAGTAAAAAGCAAACAAAAATAAAAATTGAAGTGGTTCACTCTGGATGAGTGACATTATAGTTCATTTTAATTATCTACTCTATGCCTTGATGAAATTACAAGTTCTTTGCAGTATAAAAGACACAAGTTTTATAATCAGAAAGAGCACACTTATCTTCAAAAGAAATGAAAAAATACAGATTACATAATAATAACACAGTGTAATGCTTGTAAGTTTAGTAAAAGAAATGAAAATAAATTCATACACAATATACATATATATACATATATTTATACATATATAAATCTGCAAAGGAAGGACTAGATGAAAATAAAACAAAATGTGAAAAATTTTTCAGTTTATATGGCAAGAATAAAGTTAATTTTTCCTAATAATCTACATTTTCAATATCCCTCTAATGAGTATCTGTTTACCCGCCCCCATATCCAAATAAATTTCATGCCATTCTAGACATGAGGCTAGAGTCCACAGGCTGTGAGGTTAAGAGTCCACAGGCTATAGGTCACACACACCTGGGTTCCAACTGTGTCCTTGCAACTTACTAGCAGTGTGTCCTAGGGCAAGAACTTTTGAGACTTGTTCCCAGGTATCTGACTAGAAGAAGTCTCTAATCTAATGACACTGGCATGTGATTGAGTGTGAAACACAAAAATCAAACCCCTTTAGTAGAGTATGAGTTCAACCCAAAGGCCTGAATTTAATTATGAACTGTCAGACAGCATGGGGTGCCCTCAGGAAGATATTTTGGGTAGTCCTGTACCAGCTAGATCTTAAGTTAGCATGAGGGAAGCCATCTTAGGGAAAGGAAGCAATATTGTAACTGTGGTCCTGACTCACTAGTCTCTGAGAATGCACTCTGGCCTGCACGTAGCCTAGATGATTAAGCACCTCTCACTTTTGCAAAATACCTATCTGCTAGTTCTATGACACTCGCTTACATATATCCCCCAGCTGTGATAAGGATAACTTTGTTCTCTGAGTTTCCCAGGAACGTGATGACCTCCAGAATGAAAAACTCTGTGTTGGTAGCCGTCACAAATGACAGAATAAAGAGATAATGAGGTGCCTTGAAGTTCGTTACACCAGATGATAGACATCCCTAAACCCCCTCCTTCCCTGCCCATTTCCCCTATATAACTGCCTCAAGATTCTGTATGACTTTAAGATGATTCTTTAGGACGCTAGTCCACTATCTTCCGATTGTGCCAGCTAATCGTATAAACTTTCCTTTCTCGACCACTGACTAGTTTGCAATTGATTGGCACTGGATTGTGGCGAGCAGAATGAGCCCCTTTTTGCTCAGTTACAGTCTCTGTGCATCTGTGTGTTATGTGTTGTATGTGTGCTTCACCCATGCCCTATCTGAGCATCACCCTCATCATTTTTAAAGGCACTTTTAATGTAGAACAGAGGTGAATGTTGGTCAGAAATGTAACATTTAGTCAAAGTCTTTTAATAAACCACACTGACCAAAATGGGAATTCACTACTGGGAGAGCTACCAATGACAGAGACATCCAGTGTGAGTTAGACCACTGGGACTTGGAAGAACACATTTTCCTCTGAGTTCTCCTGTCTAGACTGTTGACTACTCTCTTCATGTCACACGCAGGGTGTAGAAGACCTGCCAACTTTATCTGCAATTCCATGATTAGGTATCTACTGAACAGAAATACATATATACTTTCACCAGAACACATGCTACAGGAATTTTTATAGCTGTGTTATTTGTAAAATGTGACACTGGAAACACCCAAATGAGCATCAGCATCAGAATGGATAAATCCATGGTGTTCTATTTGTACAACAAATTCTATACAGCAACAAAAATAAACCAACCAAACTTCATGCAACAATGTAAAGGACTCTCACGAACATGATGTTGAGTAAAGAAAGCAAACCAAAAGAAAAACATCTGGGGCCAGCCGCAGTAGCCTAGTGGTTAAGTTCGGCATGCTCCGCTTCAGTGGCCCAGGTTTGGTTCCTCAGCGTGGACCTACACCATTCCTCACTGGCCATGCTGTGGTGGTGGCTCACATACCAAATAGAGGAAGATTGGCCACAGATGTTAGCTCAGAGCGACTCTTCCTCAGCAAAAAACAAACAAACAAACCAAAACAAATAACCATCTGTATCACTTCATTTAAATAAAGCTTAAAAACTGGTAAAACCCTGGTGTCTGAAGTCAGGATAGCAGTTAGTTACCACTGGGTAGGAGTGGGGGAGGAGTAGATCAGAGGGAGCCCAACTAGTGTCAGTGTTCTCTTTCTTGGGTGGAGATTTCATTCCATTTTTCTTTAAACACTTTCTGGAGTATCATATGTCACAATATCAAAAAAGTTTTGTTTTCTAAACAACCAGAGCATCACTGTAGTATTTATGGTTGCAAGCTTAGGTGGGAAAACAAAGAAACAAAAAGCAACGTTGAGAGGGAGGAATAATATTGTGAATAAGTGGCGCCAAGTGTGGGTCTTTATGTTTGCTGGCAAGTTATATTTCTTTATCTGGATGATAGTTTCAGGATTTTCTTTGTGAGACATCATTGAGCTGTGCATGTCTGTGATGTACACACATCTATATTTCACAATTATATGCAGATGCATATATGTGAGTGCTCAGGACTTGGATGTGGACTTGACTTTCTGTATCATATGAGGGCAGGTGAAACACAGGTTCAGCCTTCTCTCAAATACTCAGAACATCACTCCCTCATTCTATCCAAGAGGACTAAATGCCTTCATCATTTCCAGCACATATCCTCCCAAACTCTGAACCCCATTCCCTCATTCTATTCCAGCCATCCTTCCCTTGTATTCCTTAAACATGATACAGTGATTATCTCAGACACTTGTTTTTTCCTCAGGCTGAGAAATAAAAAAGCCAAGGACCCTTGAGGCAGTTGGAATGAGGGGATTTGTTGACTGGCTGTGGAGGTTTGAAAAAGAGGTTGATACTGAAGAGGATTTGGACTGAGTAGGGGGATGTTGGGCTGTCTTATCCTCTGGCTAGCATATAGATTTGGCCAACAAGAGGCAGGAGGCAGAAATTAAAGTGTGTAAGGAGAGAGCATTTTGATGGCACAATGTGAGGCACTCTCCAATCAGCCTCTGGTCTCTGAGGTACACGTGCACCAAGAATCTCTCTCTGTTAAGGCTATATACAGTCTCCAATCATATCTCTTGAGAGAAGTCCCCTTAGGAGAATCACAGCCAAATCTCTCTCTCTCTCTCCCTCCCTCCCTCCTTCCCTCCTTCTCTCTCTGTCTGTCTCTGTCTCTGTCTCTCTCGGCTAGTCACTCCCCCTTTTGAATTTCTTACATGTGATTCTGACTTCTGAAGAGACAAATCATGCCCCCTAAGTGGACACTTTGAGACCTCATCCTCCCAGTAGGTGAAGGGTATTTTCCTCCTGTAAACTCAGCCCACCATTGAGCCTCTGTAAAGCGCCTCTGTGGTCTTCAACCCACCCAGACTCTCCCATGTTAGTCCACGCCCTCCCGTGGGTGAGTGGTCGGTGCTCACGTGAGTGTGTGTAATTGCCTCCCTTACCAGTCCTCCATGGATGGTCAGGGAGCCCCTGTGAGATGGTGAGTAGTCGGAACCAATTGTTCTGGGGAGTCAGCCAAGTCTGAGAGAGAGTTCCCCCTGAACTTCCTGCTGCACTCCTTGGGGGACCTTTACTACATATGTATATATTCAAGACTGCTTGGCACATTTTAGTTACCTTTTGCTACATTCCTCTGTGATGCTTGTTTTTTCCCTCGATATGAAGATTGTGAGGTTTATCCACGTTGGTACATGAAGCTCTACGGCCTGAGTGTTATGTCTTCTCTTGGTTGCCAGTGGATTGACTGTAGGAGGTTGGCTGTCATCGGTCTCTGCTCCCTTATGTGTCTCCTTCGTGCCCTACCTGTTGGTCTCCAGCCTCAGGTCTTCAGTTTCCTCCAGCTCACAGCCTCTGTTTCCTCATGAGTGGTAGGTGACTAGTCACTCACACGGGGGTGTTGAGACCCTCCCCTCTATCCCACAGCCACACCTGACCCTCTGAGGGAGGACTAGTGGCTATGTTTGACAATGCCAAAGCAGAGAGTGCACAGCCAAGGGGACAGGAACAGGGAGGAGGGTGAAAAAGACACAGAGGGGGTGGGGGTGTCAATAGTTCTGCATAACACAGAGCTGGGAGAGACTGGGCTAAGGGGAGCGAGAATATAGCCCCTGAGACATGGGTGCAGGAGGAAAGACAGGAAAGGTGTTGTAGGAATGCTCTACAAGTTGTGAGGACACGATGGAGAGGAGAGGAGAGGGGGAAGAGAGAGGCTGCCTGGAGTTTCCTTCTGGACATCACATTGCAGGATAAGAGTCCTGCTTGGAATGTGTGATGGTTTGAACTTTTCCCCTTGTTTTGATGTAAGCTTACTCGTCATTTAGGCTTTCCCAATCCCCCTGCCCCTACCCCTGAGCTCTCCCTGTCCTGCCTTCAGCTTAGCTCTCACTCCTGAATGCCCAGTTCCTACAATTCCCATTTCCACTTTCTCCCAGTGAGATTTGACTTTCCCAGCACAGGCCTTTGGGGAGCCTTTTTTGTGGGAGCCCTCACCCAAGTCTTGTGGACCAAGGGCTGGCTTCGCTTCAGTCAAGTGACTTCTATTCAGTCAGCTGTGGCCTGAACTGGTTTATTTCACATGGTACAAATAAAGGGCCCTGGGGATTCCACTTCTTTGAGGAAGTGAGAGGAATATTCCCTTTAGAATTCCTTGAAGATATGATGCTCCCAGATTAAAATGCCCTGTGCTCTGATTTTTTAATATTAAACAGAACCAACCAAGACACAATGCTGCAGTTTCTAAATGACACTCTCCTGAGCGTCAGAAAGTGGGGTAACTTAAACTTCCCACCCGCTCATGGCCTGTTCTCAATGTCTTCTCACCAGGGGAGGCAACTAGTTTTTAGAGGGGAGCACAGTGAGGTCTCTCCAAAACGCCTAGGGAGAGAAGTCTGGGGTCTTGGAATGACCTAGTATGCGTAACTATTCCCTTCCTTTTTCATTGGATTAAAGGTGGGAAAAATCTGATATGCAGCATGATCTCACCATCTCCCATTGTCTGAGACTCCTGCACAGAATGTTAGAAGGAATAGGCTCCCCTCTCCGGTGCAACCCAAGAAAGCTGTATGGGCATAAACACATGTCAGACCAAAAGGAGTGAAAACATAGCTTTTATTTTAACAGCTGAAATAAGGGAGGAGGAGTTTATTTTAAATCTTTTTTTTTTTTAATATTTTCCAAAATTAAGGGCAGGCATAAGCAGGTAAATCATGTGATTTTTTGGCAAAGGCCAACTCCACCCTGGTGTGGCTCATGTCAGCATCCACAGCCACTTTGACAGATCCACATCATTTCTGTGCCTCCCCAGTTGCCTGCTGAGTAAAAAGGTCACCACACTTTTGGAGGCAAGGTTTTTGGGCTTCAAGTATTTAGGTCTCTTCCTCGGGATGCTCGGTGAGGGGCTGCTCGGCTTAACTTCAGAGCCTCCTTTATCCATGACTTGTTGACACCACAGATGGATTCAGGAAGAGAGCACAACCGAGAAAGCCTGAAAAAGATGATGAAACCCACTTAATCCAGTGTCTCCAGGGGCCCCTTCCCCGTGCCACCTGCCTGTCACACTCACACTCATTTCCAGTGTAGACATAAGAGATTGCTTTTACAATCGTCTGACTTCAAATGTCAACCTTATCATTTCTTTCACTCTGTTATATGCATGAGTCTGCGTTGAAAATCTATATTCTGTTCCATTGACATATTTTCCATTCCTATTTTAATTGCTAAATGGATAGTGTAGGTTTTCCTATCTTGGAGGGCACTGTCAGTATCATGCCTGCTCCCACAGATGTTCTCTTCTGTTTAATTGAATAATCAGCTCATTTTATTTCATGGCAAAATCCTGTTAAGGTTCATGACTGAATTCAAAGGTTTATTTTGGGAAGAATTGCTAGGATTACAATAATTAATTTTCCTATTCAGCAAGAAATGGTATTTTTAGTGTCAAAACAAGAAAATCATAAAAAAGTTTCATGCATTTTTCCCTCTGTTTTTAAAAATGATGTTCACATGTGTTTTGTGGACGCTGTGAACTAAATATATTATTTCTATTGTTTCACATTTTATTCTTAGAAGAGTATATAATATCTTCTTTTGTGTGTTTAACTTGTATCCAATCTTACTTTTTTGTAAAATATTTGAGTGATTGACTTGATTATTCTAAGGAGATATTTGCTTAAGAAGACAAAGGCAATTTTTCCAATTTCCTTATGTAAATAAATTATAATATATCAATAATATGAAATAAAGTGCAGCTATTGAAAGAGATGAAGGGGTCCTCTATGTACTGACATGGAAATGATCTCCAAGAAATGGTACTTGAAGAAAGAAATTTGAAAAACAATATGTATCATCATCTCATTTGTCTTTCTTCACAGAATCGTCTATAGCGATAAAAGTAAATGCAAAGAATAAAATCTGAAAAATTTACTGCAAACTGCTAAGGCAGCTCTTCTGGTGTAAGATGGTGGAGTATAGGAAAGGAAGGGGGATTATCAGTTGATCTCTATAAATGTAATTCTTACTTGTATTTTCTATAACAAGAATGTAAAAATATGTCTAAGTCAATTCTGTAAAATTCTTTAAATAAACCAAGATTGCTCAGAAGCCTAGATTTGAGACACAGAGAGGCGCCAACACTAAGGCAGATTGACCCAGGCTCAGGGTGTCCTCCAGGGAGGGGCACTGGAGCTCAAAGGAAAGGCACCAAAACCCCCAAACAAACAAAAAGTGAACCAACCTGTAACTGGAGTTCCAGGCAAGAGAGCAGATTTCGCCAGGGCAGAGTGTCTACCCTGTCTGTGACTTTAAGAGGTTCTCATTCAGGAGCGAAAGAGGAGGTGAGGACACCTCTTCTCCAGTCTCCTATGCTCCCTAGGCCTCCCCATTTCCCAGGAATACATACGGTAATGACAAGAGTGACAACATCAGCAAGACCACACCTCTGCTCAGGGGCTCTGCCTCCAGGCACTTCCCCAAGGGTGTTACATACAGCAGCTCAGTGGACCTCTAACAGTTTATGGGGCCACTGTCACGCCCATTTATCCAGGGTGGAAACTGAGGTACAGGAAAGTTATGTAACTGGCCCAAGGTCACATACTGGTATGTGGAAGAACCAGGATGCAGACCCAATTTGTCTGGCTTCAGCACCGCAGCCCCCACCCCTGCCCTTCAGGATGCCTCCTCTTGATCCTTGTGGAAGGTAAGGAAACAATCCTCATCCTTCCATTTGCTTTGAACACTGAACACAGTATCTCAGTGTCTTTCCATGGTTCTCTGTGGGATGGGAGGATACCTGGATGACTGAGCCTCCCCCGCCACTCAAGGAAAGGAGTGTGTGGCCTGGGTCCCTCTTACAGGCACCTGTGCCTCCATTTCCTCAGTGGTTATGTGAGACTGGGGGGGGCATCTAGTGGGGCCAAGTCACATCTCATCACAGTCATTTTAGTTCCTCAGGAGAACAGCTCTATAAAACACACAAGGTCCTGTCCTCACCATTATCCCTCTGACATCCCATCAAAATCCATGTCCTACCTCTAGACAATCTGCACATGGCTCACACTTCAATGTTAACTCTATAGTTGTTCCGTGTCAGACACTTGCAAGGTAATATGGCATGACAAGTATGACTACTCATCTGAAATTTCTACAATTAAACAACTCATTTATGTGTATTATATCTTACAAATGTAGTAATTTCAGAGCTATGACCATGGCTGGATCCAGAGATCGAGAGAGAGTAGAAAATCCTACCTGGAACTGAGTTCCCTTGCACCTCTCTCCGGGTGATTGGATCTTGAGGCCAGAATCACTGTCCGTTTCCCAGTGGACCTGTTGAAACACAAAGAACACTGTTAGGATATTTTGGTAACTCCTCCCACAGGAGAAGTTGTAGTGGAGAGATTTTGCTTGAGCCGAGGAAGAGCTCTGAGGCCAAGATAGCTGAGTGTCCATGGAACAGATATGAAGAATGTACCCAAACATATCTACCCCCTCTTCCGGCACCTCTCCCTCACCGTTTCAGCTTTGAACCACAAGTAACCGAGGTGGTTGTGGCCAGCGCTTGGATCCTGTAACTGGATGTGATTCCTAGGTTCTAAATGACATTGTGAGTCATCATCACTCTTCTTGGTGCTTAACCAATCAGGTCCTGGAACCCAGGGAAAGAATGGGAGAAGGAGAGAGGGAACTTTTCCTCTCCCTCCTTGCCTTCCCTTCCAGATCAACTGCTGCTCCTGTAGGAACTGTGTCTGCTTCGTTGTCTGGGAGATAAAATATCCAGACAAACCAAGATAATGTGGCATCTTTATCTGCCATCAACAAACTAATTGAACTGATGAACTCCAACCCTGCTGTGTAATGGCAGGGTGAGAACTGTCATTTGTCCAAATTAGTAAAAATACATTACATACAGAAGTGGTTAGGAACACAGGCTCAGGAGACAGATGGTTTGATTTCTAATCTCAGATTTGTGTGACCTTGGGCAAGTCCCTTAACCTCTCTGATCCACAGGATCCCCCTTTGTAAAGTGCAAATGACAACAACACTTCCTCCCCTTAGGAGTTTGTGAAGATTAAATGAGATGATACTATGAAAGCACTCAGAACAGCATCTAGCAAGCAGGTAGTGCTCAGATGACCTCAGCATTCATCATTGTGGTCATCTCCGCCAACCTCTCTGATTTAAGCAGTCTTGGATATATATTCAATCCCTTCAGAGTTCACCTCCCCAGTGGCACTGTTCCCCTCCTCTCCATCCCATTTCCAAAGAAGAGGTCTTGGGGTAAGGCAAAGCTCCTGATCCTCACAGTATCAGAAGGGGCAGGGCTCCTGAGTCTCAAGCTGGTCTCCACACCATGGCTGATGGTCAGGTCCTTGGCTATGCAATTACTTGTGTTCACTCAAAAGAGGATATTCCCTTTGTGTCCCTGGAGGTTCTGCCAGCATCTGCTGTTGAGAACTTCAGCTAGAATCACTCAGCCTGCGCCACTTGCCCAGAGAGCTAGGACAATTACCCTTGCAGCCACGCATGAGCTCAACTCCAGGTCTCACTGGGACTGGGGATGCCGAGGTCTGCCTGTGACCCAGATGGGTGCCAGTCTGGGCACCTGGGCTTGAAGCACTGCTGCTGGTGATACTGACGGTGCTCAGGGAGTCATGACCCCAAGCAGGCCCAAGACCACGAGATTGCATAGTCTACAGACACACCAACCTGCAGCCTCTGTCTACAGTGTTGTTGGTGGCAAAGAGGTATGCATGTGTCCTCAGGCAAGAAAATACATTTTTATTAACGCAGTGCGAGGCACTGATGTAAAGGTGAGCTTCACGTCCGAATGGAATAAGAGTTAATATACTAGCAGCAGCACCCTGGAATTTAAAGGGTAATTGTATACTGCATATAATTGGTGTGACATTTATCATTAATTTATAAGAATCCTGTCGTAATGAAAACATTCTGCTCTCTTACTTTGGAAATCAGATGGTTGTTGTGCAAATCTTTCCCACTTTACCTTACTTGGGTCAATAACAGAAGCACTGACATAAGGTAAATGTGTGTCCAAATCCCAGTGCTGACACTTACAGGCTGTGAGAACGTGGGCCATCTGTGTTGACTTCTCTAAGCCACATTTCTTTATCTGTAAGATGAAGGTCATAATTGTTCCTACCCAGAATTTGTCAAGGAAAAGTCTGTAATAAGTGTTTTACTCCAGTTTTGATGTTTGCTGACAGATTTCAATCCCTACTGCTACCCCTTCCTTCTTCCCTACATGAGGGCAAGCTGATAAGAAAGCTTCCTTCCTTTGATGCAGGCCAGAAGTTCAAACCTTGCCAGCCCGCCCAGTTGAAGGAAAATCCCTCACCCCAACTCCATGTCCTAAGCACAATAAAGCCAATCTCCTTTCCCTGTTTTCTCAAGCCATTTTCAGACCAACTTGGCGAGGTTGCCCTGCTCTCCCCAGAAAGCCTCAATATGTGAGTAACAACCCTGTTATTGCTTCCTTGGTGCATGTATGGCATTGTCAGTTTTGATATCTAATCCAAATTTTGGGTTGAGCAGCATAGAGGGCACCGTGGAAGTATATCCAGTAACTACTCGAAAAACAAAAAACTGGATAGGAGGGAGTACAAACACTAAAAGAGAGGTTCACAGTTTTACCCAATCGGAAATTCAAAATTTACTAAAAGAGTTTATACAACAAGATGATTAAATTATTCTAATTGGCTTTCATACTTCTACAACATAGGTTCTGAGTTAACTTTAGCACCCATTGAAATCCACCAGTTGGCAAACCTTCATAGCCTTAATCAGTACTGGGCTTAGGAAACTAATACAGTTATACCTGGAGATTGTCACTAAAATTTAAAAAGATACCTATTATACTCTTAGAAGGGAATTACCAAGCATAAAATAGAGGACAAACAAATGTGCCTCACCCTAACCATCAGAACTATTGCCTTGTACAAATTCCCCAATAGTCAAATGCACATTACCCTAAAATATGCCATAATGGGCATGGGTGCTCTGATTCCAATGAATATTACATTAAAATTAAGTCTTTGGCACAATTGGCTTTACAAAATGGACCCCCTTGGACCTTCAATCTCACATAAAATAGTTAATATAGCCCAATATAAATTAAACCAGGTGTTATGGGTTGAATTCCCCACCGCCTGCAAAAAAATATATGGAAGTGCTAACCCACTGTATTCCGACAGGGACCTAACAACACTGGTTCCCAGTATAGCCAGGTGCAAATTGTAACTGTACAGGGGCATAAGTGTACCTTGCCATGGGATCGTCCTCACACACATTTACCAGACGTGAGCCATTGCACAGACCCAGAGCCTGTAGAATGCCAGGCAGCCTGAGGAAGGGACCTCCTACAGCTCTTCTGAACCCTCCTGCTGGTCTTCCTCAAACTCACCTGAACAGATTGACTCTGGCAACTGTGTAATGGAAAGCAAGACAGCCGCAAAAGTTTCAGAGACTGATTGAATACTAGGTGTCAGTCAACAATAATGACTGGCTGATGGGGGCAGGAACTGAGCCTGGAGTTCTCAGGTTAGCCTGTACCAAACCATGAATAGGGTTTCATTTTCCTGCAGACAGAAATTTTCTGGTGACCTCTGTTTAGGTCTCAATCCTGTCTATGTGATCTTGGAGCTATGTGACCATTTGGTAAGTGAACTGCCGTCAAAGTTTTGATATCAGATGGCCCTGAATCCAAACTGTGCATTTACTATCATAATGCACTTTTGCAATTCTGGAGTCAGCCAGCAGTATACTGTCTCAGGTTCACTCCACTGTTCTTGTTGGTGGAAAGGGAGCCTGAATATTTCCTCACATACAGAACATGGCCTCATAGGAAGACACAAGTCTCAGGCAGGTTCATAACCAAATCTAGAACATGGCCTACCTGGGTGCTTGGTAAGTAGTTTTCCAAGTGCCCCAGGATTTTTTTCTCTTGGTTCAACACAAACTGCAGTCCTTTGAGCGCCCAGTGACAGGTTTGCTAGTGGGATTCAGGGAAGGACACTGGAGCCTAGACCTGAGGATTCAGTAGAGTGTGGAAGACCCCCTGAAACTCTAGCCTTCATTCCCTTGCAGGGGCCTTCTCCACACGCTGTTTCTCAGCTGAACCAGCCCCCATAATTTCCCTTGGAAGCCCTATGAATACCCGCCGCCAGTGTGAGACCTGTGGATCGTTGCTGCTGTTCCTTTTGGGTGGTTATTTTGCTGACCACACTTAATTGCCTCACATGCATGTCCTACTCAGTACTCAACTGAAGACTCTCTGGGAACCCTCTGCACATCATCAAAGCTCTGTCTCTCCACATAGCTGTCTCCTCTCCAGTGCTCTGCCCCGCCTATTCTAGTCTCTTTGTCCTCCCTAGACTCCCAAGTCTGTCTCCTCAGCTCAAAGTAAATACTGGACTCTACTTGCTTGCCCCACTCCACGCTGCTGTTTGGAAATCCTCTCGTGCAAGTAATCTGGGGGCAAACTGGAGTTCACCTCATTTATTTCCCCTCTCTTAGGGAGTACTGTCCTGTACTGTCTGATAACAAATATCTGAAAATAATTACTTTATATATTTTACCTGGATTTTTAATTGTTTATGGAAGAGATTAACTCCATTCCCTGTTATTCCAAGTTTGTCAAAAGCAGAGGCATCAGGGTATGCAATTCTACACCCATTTGAATCAATGTTTGGTCAATACCTTTGCGCTCCTACTGGCTGCCAGCTCCAGGAGAGCAGGACCCATGTTTGTTCTTGCTTCACTGAGTCCTAAGGCACTTATCACAGTGCCTGACTTGGGATTGGATCTCTATAAAGATTGGTTGAATGAATGAAGAAATAAGTGAATAGCATTCTGTCTCCCTTGTCACATAATGGGTCTTGTACCTTTCCTGGAATAAGTTACTTATTATAGAGTCATTCTGTCTTTTTGTCATCTGCATCTAATATGTTTTCCCCCTCTCATTTCTTAATTGATTTTTTAAAATCTTGTCATCATTTATCTTCCAGCAACATTTTGGTATAACTTTATATAATTTAACAAGACATTATCATTAACTATTGAAGACAAAATAACACAAAATCCCACATTTACAAATTTCAAAAAGAAATAACAAAACTAGGTTATAGCCCAAAACAAACCCCAAAAGAGAGTTCCTCAATTTGGTCAAAAATCTCTATAAAGCTGAAATGAATTGTCACGGAATAAACTAAAAGTATAGCTCTTATTGATAATAAAGACAATTTGTTACCGCCCAAGGGTTGTCGTCTGCTCGCCCTAAGACATGCTGATAGTCAAGAGGAAAGGTGGTAGGAGAGGAAGGGTTTTATTACAGCTTTCTAGCAAGGGGGAATATGGCTGACTAGTGTCCAAAGAACCATCTTACAGAACAAAGATTACAGACCAGTTATATAGGGGGCTGGTCTCAGGGTAGGGGAGGCATCTGGTCTCCAGATGCGGCAGACATCTGGTCTTCAGGTGGGGCAGACATCTGGTCTTAGTTCCTCATAATCTTTTGTTTTACTGGATATGCATCTGAGACGGGAGCAACACCCTACACCCTGATTTAGTTTAAAGATAATAAGAACAGAATCTTTAATATGCATAGTAAAGATTACTGTTCACATGAGTGGCGACAACAAATTAAGTCTTCAGTCTTCAAATATTAGTCACATGTTTATCCCATGATCTCAATAATTTTTGAGATTAGGCTTTTTTGTTATATTTTTTCATACTTAATTAAAAATGAAATCTTAGGGCTGGCCCTGTGGCTGAGTGGTTAAAGTTTTTCACGCTCCGCTTCAGCCGCCTGGTGTTCACGGGTTCAGATCCCGGGCGTGGACATGCTCCACTCATCAACCATGCTGTGGCAGCGTCCCACATACAAAATAGAGGAAGACTGACACAGTTGTTAGCTCAGGAACAATCTTCCTCAAGCAAAAAAAGAGGAAGATTGCCAGCAGATGTTAGCTTAGGGCAAATCATCCTCATACACAAAAAAAGAAATCTTATTAAAACTTCCTCCTATCTATTTAACGTTTTTTCAATACACCTAAAAGAGTGAGAGCAAAGGGTTGATAAAATTTTATACTCACGATGCAATTTCTAAAATCCAATAATTGTTCTCATTGTCTGCTTTAAATTCCCAACTCAGCTAGTCTCCGTACTCTTGTTCCTTTTTCCACCCTGGAAATCGCAAAAAAAAAAAAAAAAAAGTGAAATATTAATGAAACATGTAATTCATTAAATCAATTCTTTAGAGAATTTCTTGAACAATTTATTATTTAGATTTTTTACACTCTTAGTTGACTCTCCTATATATTTCTCTTAAAATGAAGGTTGGAATTAATCATTTGATAAAATTAATTCCTTTTTAGGTAAAAGACTAAATCTTTCCATATTTGACACAAAGGGAAAAATTACTGTTCCTTTGGTAAATATAATCAAGTATAATGTTTCTTAAAATATTAGTTATAACTTAAAATTTAGAATAGGCTTATCTTATTTAGTATTGGCAATATGGTCTTGCAAATGGAAGCAGTAACCAAATCAGTACTATTCAATCATTATAGCATAAACCTTTTGGAGATGCTTTCCAGGCATAGTAAATATTATGTATGATCAATGTATAATTAATACACAATTCAAAGTTTATTACCTAATGTCTTTTTCTTCTTTGCCTTCTTTAGAATTTGTTTTATAGTGGATTTTGAGAGGTCTGGAATATGACCAACCCAGGTCCACCTGATGTTTACCTACTTAAAATCTGCATTTTTGATAGCCTTTAATCATCAAAGTAATTCCTTCTTGGATTATGCAAACTATTTGCTGTGAAGCAGCAGACCAGAATCAGAAACTAGAAAGTCAGTGGCAAAAAGACCTCCACAGAGTAAACAAAACAAACTTGTTATGGACTCAATGTTTATGTCCTCCACAAATGCATATGTTGAAATCCTAACTCCTAATGTGAGGGTATTAGGACGTGGGGGCCTTTGGGAGGTGATGAGGTCATGAAGGTAGAGCCCTCATGAGTGGGATTAGTACCTTTATAAGGAGCTAAAGAGACCAGAGATCTCCTCTTCTGCCAGGTGAGGACATAGCAAGAAGACCTCTGTGTATCAACCAGGAAGTGGGCTCTCACCAGACACTGAATCTGCTGGCATCTTGATCTTGGATTTCCCAGCCTCCAGAACTGTCTAAAATAAATTTCTATTGTTGATAAGCCACCCAATCTATGATATTCTGTTAGAACAGCCTGAATGGACTAACACAAAACCTACTGGCAAGTGCCTCTCAAATTGGGCAAAGTGATTCCATTTCGGCTGGTTTGCATTCACAGAGTCTTGTTTCTCTGTGTCTACTTATCCTTGTACTCTTGCTGTCCATTGTGTTTAAAAATATATTTATAAGAATAATTTGAGAACTAGAATGCAAGCACCTTACTCCAGAGAGGATTTTCTTTTGCTTCTGCCAGATGCCTGGGGCCATTACTAGATGAGGTTGAAGAAAATCAAGTGCAAAACTTGAGGTCCTCTACACAACCCAGGGTATTTGAAACTAAGCTATAACTCCACCCAATATTAAGTCTACTTCCTGTTCTTATAAACCGTTAGGTTGTAACAACCTGGAGGCCCTGACTATTGCTGGTAGGGCTAGAATCCCCATATTGTGAGGCTCTGGTTTCTTTCACCTTGTCAGATAAGGATGTCACACCTCACTAGGCTGACAATTTCTCTTAGGGAAATAGTAACTTCCATGCTCCTTTACTTGACTAGATTCCTATTTTCCTTTCAATTTTTAAATTAAAAATGACCTGTAAAATTTTAAATATACAGATAAATTGAAAAATTAGTACCATAAACATGCAAATATTTACCATCTAGACTGAACGATCATTAACATTTTGCCATGAACATTGTGCTGAACCTTTTCAAAGACATTTTCCAATCTCATGACACTTTATTGCTAAATTTTTCAGCATATATATCCTAAAAACCAGAACATTCTCCTACATAAAAATAAAACCAGGTTTCCTGCCCAGCAAGTAAAGAGCTTGGAAGTCATTACTCTCATCTTCATAACAAGATAAAGATGAACAAACTGTTTCTCTCCAGAAACATTAGAGAATTGATGTCACAGGGTAAACCACTGCCCTGAAAGTTGGAGTGAGAGGTAGATACAGAGAATCACAGCTTACATGGAGCAGAAGCCCAGGAAAAGCTGCTCCTGGAGCCACGCATGCAACGCAGACCTCCTCCTGATCTATCAACCAAGCCCTCTCTCCAGGATCTTTACCTCTCTCTCAGGGAGTGTTTCTGGAATGAGGGGAGGAAGGAGTAGAAGGATGGGTGTCTCCACTCAGCAGGTCACCAGGCTCTAGCAACTGAGTGTGACTCTGTGCTTAGGGGCACCGATGATGGAGCCAGGCTGCTCAGGCCCACATCACATTTCTCCCTGGCTTGGTGCCCTCAGCCAAATTGTTCTGCTTCCTTTTGTCTCAGGATCCTCATCTACAAAATGGGACTAATAATAATACCTATCATGAACAACTTGGAGGATTCAATCAATTGCTGCATGTAAAGTGCTCAGCACAGAACCCAGCACAGAGGACACACTCTATATTTCTTAGCGATTACTAATACATACAGGAAGGAAAAAGCCTGCCTTCATTCTCCCCCAGCTCTCTCACTTTCTTCACACTGACGCTTGTCGAAAGGACAGGCCGTGCTCTCTGTGCTCCCTTCATGACCCACTGCTGCCCCAGTCCACCCACAACACCCAGTGATGGCCTACGCGCGTGAGCACTTCCAGCCCATGGCACTGGGCACCAGTGTCCCCCACTCCCTGGGGACCTCCCTCGTTGCCCCAGCACTGCTCTCACCTGGTTCTCCTCCTCCGCATCCTGCCTGTTCCCTCTGTTCCCAGGACAAGAAGGGCACACAGACTTCATCCACAGTGCCCACTGTCTGTCACCAGGATGGCTAGGCAGCACCCTCCTACCTGGTCTCCCTGCTTCACCCTAAGGCCAACTACAGCCTCTTCACAACCAAGCAGCCACAGGGACCCTTCCAAAACATAAGACAGAACTCACCACTCCTCTAAGGATCCAAACCCTTCAGGAAGTGCAGATCTCACGTACAGCAAAAGTCAAAGAATTTATAGTGGCCTCCGAGGCCCTGCATAGCCTGGCTCCCTGTTACCCCACTGACTACATTTTCTGCTATTCTAGCCCTCGCTTACTCTGCCCCAACCACTTAGGTTTTTCTAGAATACATGAGACACATTCTTGCCTCAGAATGTGTGCACAGGCTGCCCCCTCTGTCCAGATAGCTCCTGCCCCAAATGACCACCTGGTGAACTCCATTGCCTCCTTCAAGACTTGGCTCAACTATTGCTTTCCAATGAGGCCTACTCAGACCACCCTCTCCCAAAATGCAACGTAATCCCCCCCCCAGCACTCGGGAACCCTCAGTCCTGCTATATCTTCCCACAGCGTTTATCACCTTCCAAATATCACGTATTTTATTATTTATTATTTTCTTTTATTGTTTTCCTTTCCCTCCTCTGTGAAAAAATGACTTCCACAAGACCAAGATTCTTGCCTCTTTTATTCATTGATTAAATCCAAGAGCCTAAAACGGTGTCTGCTTCATAGTTACTGCTCCATAAATACTTATTAAATGAATGAAAAAATGCATTAAATATAGCAAAGTATGTGGCATAATTAGGTAAACAATGAAAAAGTGAGAGCAATGATGATCAAAGAGTTCTATGATAAATTTCCATCGGGCCCCATAAAGGGATTCAGAGTATAAAAGACAGTACTTGCCATCCCTAAAATGTCACATACCCAAAGGATCACACAAACACACACACACACACACACACACACCTCACCATTGCTCCATGCCTGGGGTAAGTACTCACTACCTATTGTTTTGTCAGTCCTTATGCTAAGCACCAAGAATAATAGTGAGCGCTGGATTTTTGTTTGCACAGCCTGGGGCAGATTGGGCCACATCTTCCATGCCAGGGTCCTGTCCTCCCAGTGACCCGACAGAGGAGACTCTCTATCCCCTGAAGCACACACAAGGGCCCAGACTCCAGCCTATTTCCCTATGGCCACCATATTGGCCCACTCGCCAACAATGGGAGGAACCCGGATGTCCCCGCCCACCACCTCTTGGTGGCCGCAGGGGCCCACTCTCTGCAACCCCATTGGCTGGAAGGCGCTGCATGGCAGGCACTCAGGGGCACCGAGTGCATGGCACGTGCCAGCTCCTGTGGTGACAGCAGCGACCCTTGGGGAAGGGCAGGCACAGAGGCTGAGGAAGGGAAGCAGGAGGTGTGGGCCCTGAGAGGCCACTGTGACCAGAGGGTGTCCGTGAGGCAGCAGCTGCGACACAAGCAAGCCTCCTGCTTCGTCTCTGTGGTGTGTGCCCAGGCCATGGTGACGACGGGACCATGCTCAGGCTTCTGACCAGGCCTGTGACCTTCTTCCAGAGGAGGGCGGACTACGGCAAAGGGGAGTGTCCAAGGCAGCTGGGGGTGTGGCCAGGTACCCTCTCAGTACCCTTGTGCCCCACGCAACAACCCTCTGCAGAGGGGCTCCCCCACCCCTCTCTGGGCCGCAGGAGTAGCTCCAGCTTGTGTGCATGGGGTGGGGGGTGTCCCAGAGTCCCCGAGGGTCCCAGAGCTGGGCCTGCATCCACCCAAGCCGCAAAGGGGCTTGTCCATACAAAGAGGCCTGTCCATACAAAGGGGCCAAGGTTGTGGCAGAGAAGCCTGTAAGGGCGCTTCCCCTCCCCTGCATTTCCCCAGAAGCTCGTGCAGCAGATTCCTCCCCATGTCTCCGGCAGAGCACACCTCCCTCATTTGAGGTGCATTTGACTTTGTGTCGCCAACGTGCGTGTGTTTGCAGCCAAGTGAAAGAGTCCTACATCTGTCACCCCTAAGCGTGCAGAGGCCATGTTTAACTTGCTCCCTTTGTATCCTAAAAACCTGCCTCAGATTTGGCACTGAGTGGATGACTCAGGGGACATTTTGAAGGCGTCATTTTGTTGGTGGGAATCTGTTAAAACCGAGGTTTGCTGGGCTGGTGGCGTCCCTGCTCTGAATCGCATTGATTCTGACGTGTGTTGAGTACTTGTCTGCGCCAAGCACTGGGCTTAGGCTGTGAGGGCATTCGTGTCATTTCGTCCTCAGAACCCTCCCAGGAGAGAAGCCTGGGTATCGTCAAGTCCGTTTTACAGCCGAGTCGGGGAGACACAACCAGGAACGAGAGGACACGGGGCTAGTGTCACCCAGACCCTGAGGCCCAGCAGTCACTTCCTGACCTCTGTGCTCCTGCCTCTGAGGACTTCCTTCCACGGGAGTCACTTCACAGTGTGCTCGGGATGGTCCTTTGGAAGAGACTCCTAGTCGGTCAGCATTGTTCTCTCAGCGGAGGCCTGGCCTTCCTGCTGCCGGAATCTCCCTGCAGCTTCTGTGCCCGCTGAGGCTGAACCCCTGCAGAGGTGGCTGAGTCTTAGCTGACGTCCCCACAGAAGGCTGCTGCTTAGCTTTTAGGACTCATTGCAGAGGCCTGTGCCAATGCGACGACATGGAAGAGTTGCTGACAAGTTTTCTTGTGCCTGAGTGCCAATTGTCTTGCTTGTCATTCCTCTTTTTCCAGTGCTATGATTTAAAGTAACAAATTTGACCCATTTTATTTCACCGTGTTTGAATTTTCTTGATTTCTGATTTTGTAATCTAGTATAGTCAAGATTTTTTCCCAGCCATCCTGTCAATTCACCCACGTCACTGGCTAGACTCCTGTGGCGTTGTGGTTCAGAGCTTAGATTCTGCAGGCTGAGTGGCTGTGGTCAGATCCCAAAATATCACTTATCAACTGTTCTTGTTAGGGGAAAAAGAAAAGCAAAAACAACTCCCCTGGTTGAGTCAGATGCACTTTTGGGCTAGACTTAAATCGCCTTGTCCTTTAGTGTTTTGCCTAATGAGATATTTAAGAATCTACAGTAGTCCCCCCTTATCCGGGGTTTTGCTTTCGGAGATTTCAGTTACCCACAGTCAATCACAGTCCAAAAATGTTAAATGTAAAATTCCAGAAATAAACAATTCATAAGTTTTATTTATTTTTATTTTTTATTTATTTATATTTTTTGTGAGGAAGATCAGCCCTCAGCTAACATCCATGCTAATCCTCCTCTTTTTGCTGAGGATGACCAGCTCTGAGCTAACATCTATTGCCAATCCTCCTCCTTTTTATTCTCCAAAGCCCCAGTAGATAGTTGTATGTCATAGTTGCACATGCTTCTAGTTGCTGTATGTGGGACGTGGCCTCAGCATGGCCAGAGAAGCGGTGCGTCGGTGCGCGCCCGGGATCCGAACCCAGGCTGCCAGTAGCAGAGCACGCGCACTTAACCACTAAGCCACAGGGCCGGCCCCCAATACATAAGTTTTAAATTACTACATCATTCTGAGTAGTGTGATGAAATATCATGCCATCTCGCTCCCTTCTGCCCTGGATGGGAATCATCCCTTTGTCCAGCAGATCCAGCTGTATACGCTACCCACCTGTTAGTCACTTAGTAGCTGTCTTGGTTATAAGATCTACTGTCTTGGTATCGCAGTGCTTGTGTTCAACTCACCCTTATTTTGCTTAATAATGGTCCCAAAGTGCAAGAGTAGTGATGCTGGCAATTCAGATATGCCAAAGAGAAGCTGTAAAGTGCTTCCTTTAAGTGAAAAGGTGAAAGCTCTCAACTTAATAAGGAAAGAAATAAATCGTATGCTGAGTTTGCTAAGATCTACGGTAATTACAATTGTTCTATTTTATTATTAGTTATTGCTGTTAATCTTTTTCTGTGCCTAATTTATATATTGAACTTTATTATAGGTATGTATATATAGGAAAAAACATAGTATTTATAGAGTTTGGTACTATCCACAGTTTCGGGCATCCACTGGGGGTCTTGGAATGTATCCCCTGCAGATAAGGGGCGAGTACTGTTTAGATAGTGCTACTAATTATGTTGGTGATGATGATGAAGTTACATAGTTATAGTGAATGGTTAAAGACTCTCCAGGTGCAGATATGACCATAACAACTAACATTTACACTAACCTGTGTGGGCACTCACACTTCTAAGCAGTTGACTTCTATATGTCACTTAATACTCACAACAACACTATTAGGCAGACATTGTTATTGTTTTTGTTTAAAGACGAAAATAGGGTCAGAGAGGATAGGAAATGTGGGTAGGGTTACACAGATGGTAAGTGTAGGAGCTGTGATTAAAAATTATGCAGTCTCGCCCCAGGCTCAGTGTTCTTAGCTCTGGCACTCCACTGCCTGTGGTGTGGAGCCACACAGCTGTACAGAGGAATGGTCGAGCCAGGACCTGCACCTGGGCACTCTGCCTCCAGAATCTTGCACATGCACCACTATGCTCTATTGTCGGGTCATCTGTATCTCACATCCAGCCTATTCTATTTCTAGAAATAAGTTACTGTCTACTGTAACTTTCTCCGATAGGGCCTATTTGTAATATGTGTTTGCTTTTGAGATTAATTAATGAAACCTTTTGTTTACCCATCTCTTAGATGACACCAGGTTAGAAACTGTGCAGGGAGTCCTGACAAAGTTCTGTAGTGATTATGGCTTGATTGATGAGTTGATCTACTTCAGCAGTGATGTTGTGACCGGCAATGTGCTTCTGAAGGTTGGACAAAAAGTTACTGCAGTTGTGGAAGAAGATAAAACATCTCACAGATTGAAAGCAATCAAAGTAAGATTAGTATGAGTTTGAGGGGGGACCTCTTATCCTAGTGTGTTTTCAATCTTGCTTTTCTTGTATTAATCCACCCTTTCTGAGGTGACCTGGTATAGTGGGTGTAGGGTGGAATTTGAAGTCCCATTCATGTGACAGTGCAGGTTCTTTGGTTTGTTTCTTACATTTGTAGTGATTTCTGTTTTTAAAAGTAAAAATTGGGGCCGGCCCGGTGGCGCAGGCGGTTAAGTGCGCACGCTCCGCTGCGGCGGCCCGCGGTTCGCAGGTTCAGATCCCGGGCGCGCACCAACCCACCACTTGGCAAGCCATGCTGTGGCAGCGTCCCATATAAAGTGGAGGAAGATGGGCATGGATGTTAGCCCAGGGCCAGTCTTCCTCAGCAAAAAAAGAGGAGGATTGGCAGATATTAGCACAGGGCTGATCTTCCTCACAAAAAATTAAAAAATAAAGTTGCTTTAAAAAAAAGTAAAAATTGAATATCTATTCCTCTAGTATTTAAACAATATGTTTAACATTGGTAATTATTGGACTCTGTACTATCCCGCAAATTCCCTTTTTTCAGGTAAATAAGGATTTTCTGTAGTTCACATTCATAGAAGTAGAATTGTTAGGTCAAATGATGTTCATTTTAAACATATTAAAAATAGCTTTATTGAGGTATAATTTACATATCATAAAATTCTCCTAAGAGTGCAAATTTTTTGTAGATTTACAGAGTGGGGTAACCATCACCACAGTCCAGATAGTTACATTTTAATGGCTATCATCAAGTTATCCTTTAGCTATATTGTTGAATAGTCTCAGCAGCAGGCTGTGAGACTGCCTACTTGACAATTTTGGCAAGAACAGGAATGTTATCAATCTGAAATCTTTGCTAATCTGAGCAGTGAAAAATCAGTGTTTTAATTTTATTTGGCACTTCTTTAAGTCTTTATGAAAATACAGCAACTTTTCTTTACTTAGACCTATTTTACTATTAGGGACATTACATTTATTTCTATGCTAGGAAAATTAAAGATTCATTAGGAAAATGAGTTTTACGCTTATTTCTTCCAATACTGTCTCTTGACTTTGTTTTATGGTGTTTACTTTTTATATCCTATAAATATGTCTATCTTGTCCATGTGACTTTTGGGTTCAGTAAGAATCCTAAGAGAAAATTTTTCCAATTCATAATTCACACAAGTATTCACTTAGCTTTTCCTCTGAAAGCTATTTAATTATTTACATTAAATGTTCAGTCAGCCTGGAATGGATTTAGATGTACAGACTGAGAGAAGGATTCATATCTTGTTTACTTAACATTACCTAGTTGTTCCATAGCATTAATTGGATAATCCACTTTTCCCCTATTGAATTGAAATGCTACTTCTCACCTGAAATTTATACAATGTTATAAACCAATGTTACCGCAATAAAAAAATAAAAAAATAAAGAAATGCTACTTCTGTACATTCCCACAAACATCTGAATCTGCTTGGACTCTCTGTCATGTTGGTGATATTTGCAAGGGGAAAATCAAAGGAATTGAGAGAGTGGGCCTTAGACATGAAAGTTGGGGGAAGGTTCAATCTGAGAGCTAGAGTGGTCGGGGAACAAAAAGGTCAGAGGATCTTATGGATCATCCATTTGGACAGTGACAGAAGTGGTGGCGGAGAGACAGACGCGAGCCTGGTGCTTCATTCCTCAATGATAGTGAATGAGGAGGAAATAACTATGAGATTGGTATTGACAGCTGGAAGGACACCAATTGCAAAATGGGATTAGAACTTTTCTTAATAATTAAAAAATATGATTAAAAAATGTATATACATCAATTGATGAAGTTTTCATCAGAAACCTTTGAACAAGAAATTCCACTCTTAGGAGTTTATCCTACGGAAGTAAATCAAGCAAGTAGGCAGTATGTTAGGATAAAAAGCTAAATGTCCAACAATGTGGAATTGAGTCAATAAATTATGGCACATTCATTCAATGGGAAAGCCATATTACCCTTTCAATAATCTCTTGTCATAGAAAAATGTTTACCATCATTATGTGATACTTAAATACTATATACAATATTAAATTTTGCTTTTAAAATGATGGATATATATTTGCGCACAGAAAAAAACACCTGGAGCAGTGTAACTTCCAAATTGTGGTCAGTGGTTATCTCTAGGTAATGGAATTATGAATTATGGGTAATTGCTTTCTGCTTTGTGCTTATTTGTTTCTTCTACTTTTCCTGTAATGAACATGTAACAAATTACAAAATAAGAACTATTACACTTCCAATAAGCAAAAAGATTTGCATGGCTGCCTATTGTAGATAAATTAAAGCCCTATTTTGACTTGTCTTTTTTAGAGCTCTCCTCAATTTGAAGTGATTTTTCCACCTTTAGCTCATGCTTCCGTCCCTCAGGGCCTGATCTTGAATCCTACGATCTGCCTCCCTAGTCTCCTAGCTTGTGTTTGTTTTTCCTCTCTGTCTTCCTGCTCCTGCCCACATCTCCATTTGCCAGGTAAAATCTTTCTCTTCTTTCACAGCCCCGGTTAAATCTGACTTCCTGCAGGAAATGCCCCTATTTTCTCAAACTCTGAAATTTTCTTCCTTCTGGGAATTCCAAAAAACTAATTTTTGAACTTTTTTTTTATCATTTATCACAACTTCCTTAGAACTAGTAATTTTTTTCTTTTACCCCCATTTAACTGCGAATTCCTGGAGAGCAGGGACAGTATATTTTTTAAATTTTTGAATCTAATACTATCACTGGAATTAAACTTGGGAGTGCAATTCTTGTTGATGCATTTTAATGATACACGAGGCTCAGGTATTATTTTTACCATCATCTCATGTCTATATCTATTCGTCATGTAAAATATGTTCACTATTGTTGAGGGCAGTTGTTTAAAAACATTTATTGAAAAACAATGGTTTAAGGATATAAGTTCCCATTTAAAAATTTTTATTGTGTTTGAAGTAAAGTTTCTTTATTACAGGTGGATGCTAGCTCTGATAATTTTGGTGTTGATGGACCATCAGACTCTGGTACTAGAATTTTAATTGATTATGTTACCTCTATAAGGAAAGGTGACATCCACAGTAATAAAAAAAAAAACCTTACTTCTCTCTAGATACTTTTTCTGAAGGTATGATTTACATCAGAGAAATTAAAAATGGGTTTTAATTACTATGTTTTAAATTTGTAGATTAGATTTAGTTGGTTACAGACATCATTTCAAGGTTCAAAATAGGACGTGCTTGAGAAGATTTTAGTACTAGAACTATTTCTACAATGTACTTGGCTATAGTCAGCGACTCTTCAATATTTGAGGTAGGTCTTTGGAGTTGAAAATAATGTACAGCATGGGAAGAAATACATAATTTATCTAAAAACTCATGCTATATCATTATTGAGTGCAGTCACTAATGTCTGGATAATTTTTTCATTCATATAAATATTTAATTTCTAATAAACGAAAAAATACTACAAAAGCACAGTGATGCTATTTTTAAAATGCTTCAAAAAAAAGGCTTGTAGACAGCCTTGTACCTGTTTGTATGTGTGTATATCCATTGTTAAAATCTACTTGTAAGTAGCAGATATGTTGTAAGATTTTGTTTAGACTGTAAGGTATAATTTGTTTATGCTATTTAAGTCTAAGGCAGCTACCACTTAGCTTGGGTACAAAAGGGGGGATTAGCTCAGCCCCACCAGGCCGCTTGCTATTTTACTTTCCATGGATGTAAAAACCAGGACTCTGATCTGAATTATGTCTTAAGATGGTCACTCTGCTTTGTTGAGAAGAGACTATGTGGGGCAAGGGTGGAGTCAGGGAGATCAGCTAAGAGATGGCCACACAGTCCTGGTGAGCAGTGATAGAGACTCGGACAAGGGTGTACAAGTGTACTTCGAAGGTAGAGATGAATATATTGGTTGTTGGATGGGATCTTTGGAGTGCAGGAAAAGAAGAGTCAAAGGTTACCCCAAAGTTTTTGGTTTGAGTAATGGTAAGAGTGGAGTTGCCAACTTGAAACACAGAAGACTAAGAGGAGCAAAATTGGGTGCATGAGAAGAAGAGCAAGAGCTTGGCTTTAGACTTGCTAAATTTGTGTAGGTACACGGATATATGAATCCCAGGTTATTAGAGGTGGAGGAATATGCATTTTGGAGTTATCAGTCATGAATATTACGTAAAGTCATATGAAAGAATTGTAAAGAGATTAAGAGAGAGTGAGGAAGAGGGAGAGATATAAAGACAGACAGACAGACATGAGGTCCAAGACCCATGTCTTGTGTCATTCTATACTGCTGGGTCATAGAACAAAGAATTGTTTAACTTTGTCAGTACTGCCAGTTTTATGAAGTAGTTGTGCCAATTTAAACTCCCACCAGCAGTGTTTGAGATTTCCAGTTGCTCCTGATCCTCGTGGGTACCTTTATATCCTGTGACTTACTTTTAACTTATTTAAAAATTCTGTTTGAAAGTATTTGTTTATAAGTGTTAAAATGTAAGATTACATATTTAAGGGTTCATCAGCTGACAGAAAAACCTGGGGAAATTGTTTCATTCTGACCATAGCAGTATCTCCTAGTGCTACTGCTACCACAAATAACAATCAACATTTATTTGGTGGTTACTATGTGCCAGACATTATTCTATGAGTTTTACACATATTGATTCATTGTCATATCAACTCTATACAGTAAGTACTATTATTGTGCTTCTCATTTTATAGATGAAGAAACCAAGTCACAGAGAGGTTGAATATCTTTTTTTTATTAAGGTATAATTGACATATAACATTATACTAGTTTCAGGTGTACAATGTAATGATTCCATGTTTGTATATATTGCAAAATGATCACCACAATAAGTCTAGTTAACATCTGTCACTGTACATAGTTACAAATTTTTTTTCCTGTGATAAGAACTTTTCAGATCTACTGCCTTAGTAAATTTCAAATATGCAGTACAGTATTATTAACTATAGCCAACATGCTGTACATTACATCCCCATGACTTATTAATTTTATAACTGGAAATTTGTACCTTTTGATCTCCTTCATCCATTTTGCCCACCCCCTACCCCACCTCTGGCAACCACCAATCTGTTCTCTGTATATATGAGTTCTTTTTTTTTTTGTCGTTGTTGTTTTTAGATTCCACATTTAAGTGAGATCATGTGGTATTTTTTTTCTCTGTCTGACTTATTTCACTTAGCATAAAACCATCAAGGTCCATCTGTGTTGCTGCAAATGGCAAGATTTCATTCTTTTTTATGACTGAATAATATTCCATTGTGTGTGTGTGTGTGTGTGTGTGTGTGTGTGTGTGTATATATATATATATATATATATATATACCACATCTTCTTTATCCGTTCATCCATCAGTGGACATTTAATTTGTTTCCATGCCTTGGCTATTGTAAATAATGCTGCAATGAACATGTGGGTGCATATATCTTTTAGAATTAGTGTTTTCGTTTTCTTTGGATAAATACCCGGAAGTGGAATCGCTGGGTCATATGGTAACTATATGTTTAAATTTTTGAGGAACTAAACTGTTTTCCACAGTGGCTGCACCATTTTACATTTCTACCAACAGTCTATAAGGTTCCAATTTCTGGACATCATCTACAGCACTTGTTATTGTCTGTCTTTTGGATTGTACCCATCCTACTTAGGCTTGAAGTGGTATCTCATTGTGGTTTCAATTTGCATTACCCTACTAACTAATTACGTTGAGTTTCTTTTCATGTGCTAATTGGCCGTTTGTATATCTTCTTTGAAGACATGTCTATTCAAATCCTTTGTCCATTTTTAATTGGGTATTTGTCTTTTTATGGTTGATTTTTAATAGTTGTTCACATATTCTGGTTAAGTCATTAAACAGATATATGATTTGCAAATATTTTCTCTCATACTGAGGCTTGTCTTTCGACTTTCTCCATGGTGTCCCTTGAAGCAGAAAATTTTTGAATTTTAATGAAGTCTAGTTCATCTATTTTTTTGTTGTTGCTTCAACTTTTACTGTCATATTTAAGAAGGATTTGCCAAATCCAAGCTCATGATTTACCTGTCTTTTCTTCTTAGGCTTTTCAATGTTTCACTTTTACATTTAGGCCTTTAACCATTTTGATTTAATTTTTGTGTGTGGTGTAAAGTAGGCATCCAATTTCATTCTTTTCCATATGGATACAGGTTGTCCCAGCATTATTTGTTGAAAAGACTATGCTTTATGCAATGAATTGTCTTAGCATCCTTGTCAAAAATCAATTGACCATACATATAAGGGCTTATTTCTAGACTCTAAGTCTATTCCATTGATCTATGTTTCTATCGTTATGCCAGTTAAAATGAGTTGGAAAGCATTCCCTTACCTTCTATTTTCTGAAAAAGATTGTGTAGAATTAGTGTTAATTCTTGTAACTGTTGGCTAAAATTAGCCAGTGAATCCTTGTGGGCCAGGGCTTTTCCTTGAAAGAAGTGTTTTGATTAGTAATTCAACTTCTTTAGTTGTTACAGATGAATTCCAATTTTCCATTTCCTCTCGAGTCAATTTCTGAAATTTGTCTCTAGGAATTTGTCAATTTCATCCAGGTTTCCTAATTTTTTGTCATACAATTGTTCATAGTATTTCCTTACAATCCTTTTTATTTCTGTAAGGTCAATAGAGATGTCCCTTTTTCATTATTGATTTTAGTAATTTGAATATTCTCTTGCTTTCTTGGTCATCCTATAAAGGCTTGTCAACAATATTGATGTTTTCAAAGAACCAAACTTTGATTTAGCCCATTATCTCCATTGTTTTTCTAAACTCTATTTCATATATTTCCACTCTAGTCTTTATTATCTCCTTCCCTTCTGCTTGCTTTGGATTTAGTCAGCTCTTTTCATTCTAGTTACTTAATGTGAAAAGTTAGGTTATTGATATTAGATCTTTCATGCTTTTTAATATGGGCACTTATGGCAATAAATTTCTCTCTAAGCACTGCTTTAATTGCATCCCATTAGTTTTGGTATGTTGCATTTTCATTTTCATTTCTCTCTAAGTATTTTTCTAATTTTCCTTGTGATATCTCTTATGACACAATGGTTATTTATGGGTGTCTTCCTTAATTAACACATATTTATGAATTTCCCAAATTTCCACTTGTTATTTCTTTCTTTCTTTTTTTTAAGTTCATACACATTTTATTTGGTTTTGTTCTTTTTTTTTTTTTTTGCTGGGAACAATTCACCCTGAGCTAAGATCTGTTGCCAATCTTCCTCTCTTTTCTTTTTTCCTCCCCAAAACCCCAGTACAGAGTTGTATATTCTAGTTGTAAGTCCTTCTAGTTCTTTTATGTGAGCCGCTGCCACAGCATGGCTACTGACAGATGAGTGGTGTGGTTCTGCACCCAGGAACCAAACAAAACAAGGGCTGGCTCTTGTTATTGCTTTCTATTTTCATTCCATTGTGGTTAAGAAACATAAATTGTATGATTTCAAGCTGTTTAAATTTATCGAAGGTTGTTTTATGGCCTAGCATATGGTCTATCCTGGAAAATGTTTTGTATGTACTTGAGAAGAATGTGTATTCTGCTATGTTGGGTTCAGTGCTCTCTAGTGTCTTTTGGGACTGATTCCTTAATAGTGTTGATCAGTTCTTCTATTTCTCAGTTGATTTTCTGCCTGATTGTGCTATCCATTACTGAAATAGGGATATTGAAATCTCCAACTCTCATTATTGAGTTGTCCACTTTTCACTTCAATTCTGTCAGTTTTTCATTCATATGCTTTGGGGCTCTGTTGTTCAGTGCATATGTTTCTGTTATATCTTTTTGATAGACAGACTGCTTTATTATTTTATAATGTCCTTCTTTGTGTCTAGTAATAGTTGTCATCTCAAAGTCTGTTATGTTTGCTATTAGTATAGCCAGCCCAACTCTCTTTTGGTTATAGCTTGCAGGTTATATCTTTTTCCATTCTTTTACCTTCTAATTTTTTTGTCTTTGAATCTCAGATGTGTCCAGCATACAAATGGATGATGTTTTTCTTTTTAATCATTTTTTCTGATGTCTGACTTTCCATTGGAGTGGTTAGTCCATTTAAATTACAATAATGTAGGATATATATCTGTGACTTTGCTATTTGCTTTCTGTATGTCCCATTACTTTTATGCTCCTCTGTTCACCTATTACTCTCTTCTTTAGTGTGAAAAAGACATTGTCTAGTATGACATTTTATTGCCCTTGTTGTTTCTTGTATTTCTGAGTTACTTTATTAGTGACTGCTCTGTGAATTACAATTACCCTCTTAATTCATAACCATTTAATTTGGATTGATACCAAGCTCATTTCAATAGTATACCAACTTTGCTACTATAAAGCTCTGTTCCTTTCCCACTCTGTTGTGCAATTATTGCCCTACAAATTACATCTGTATACACTGTGTGCCTATGAACACAGATTTATAATTATTTCTTTTTATACAACTCTTTAAGTCAGAAAGGAGAGAAAAATGAATCTAAAACAAAATTTATATGGTCTTTTATACATTTACCTATAAAGTTATCTTTACTAGTGCTCTCTAAATGGACTCATGCAAAATGTTGTTTTTTATGTCTGGCTTTTTTGACCTGGGATAATATTTTCAAGGTTCATCCATGTTGTAGCATGTATCAGAACTTAATTCCTTTTTATGGCTGAACAATAGTCCATTGTATAGATATACCACCTTTAATGAATCCATTTATCAATTTACAGACATTTGGTTTGTTTCCCCTTTTTGACTCTTATTGATAATGCTGGAATGAACATTTATGTTCAAATGTTTGCATGGACATATGTTTTGAATTCTTTTGTGTATATACAAAAGAGTAGAATTGCTAGGTCGTATGGCAATTCCACGTTTAACATTTAGAGGAACTGCCAAATCATTTTTTGAAAGTGGCTGTACCATTTTACATTCTCACCAGCAATGTATGGGGGTCCCACTTTCTCCATATCCTCACCAACACTTATCTGCCTTTTTGATTATAGCCATCCTGGTGGGTGTGAAGTGGTATTTTATTGTGGATTTGATTTGCATTGCTAATATGGTTGCTAATTGCTAATATGGTTGATTGAGCATTTTTTCATGTATTTTTGGCCGTTTGTATACATTCTTTTCAAAAATGTCTATTCGATTATTTTCCCCATTTTTAGTTGGGTCATTTGTCTTTTTATTATTGAGTCATAAGAAGTTTTCATACTTTCTGGATACTCTACTTTTACCACATATATGATTTGCAAGTATTTTCTTCCATTTGTGGGCTGTCTTCTCACTTTCTTGATACTGTCTCTCACTCATTCATGTTTATGTCGATATTTATTGAGTGCCTCCTATGTGCCAAACACTGTGTCAGGTGTGAAAAATTTGATGGATATGACAAGTGAACATGTCAGGCAAAATTCCTGCCCCAGGTCGCTTATCTCCCAAAGTGGGTAGAGAGGGCACACGCCGAAGAACGTGTAAAGAATTCTTTTCTATTACAATAAGAGCTTTGAAAGAA
This sequence comes from Diceros bicornis minor, assembly GCF_020826845.1. Taxonomy (NCBI): domain Eukaryota; kingdom Metazoa; phylum Chordata; class Mammalia; order Perissodactyla; family Rhinocerotidae; genus Diceros; species Diceros bicornis. The sequence continues at coordinate 123,221,005 of NC_080781.1, read as the reverse complement.
ATCAGCCATTCAACCCAAATACCACCCCTGCTGTCACTTTATTTATAAAAGGGACAGGGACTCGGAGTATGGAATGGGTTTTCAAACACCAGCTGGCCCTTGGGACCTTAGAAAACAGACTCTCAAACTTCAGTGTATCAAAGTTCCTTGAAAAAAATCTAATGAAAAGCTAGGGCCATAGGGATAATGATTTTGTTTATAGAAAAAAAACATACACCTACAAATTGTATATCTTCACAGGTCTCATGGACTTCTTGAAGTCCACCAAGTGAAACCAGTAGGGCTGGCTCTAAGCCAAGAACTCATCTTCAGTGAGATAAGCCCCTACTGTTTTTGCTTTTATTAATTTTTATTGTGGTAAAGTATACATAATAAAATTTATAATTTTAACCATTTTTAAGTGTACAGCTTAATGGCATTATGTACATTCTCATTATTATGCGACCATCACCACTATCCATCTCCAGAATATTTTCATCATCCTAACCAGGAACTCTGTACCTATTAAACAATAACTCCCCATTCCCCCTCCCCCTAGTGCCAAATAACCTCTCATCTACTTTCTGTCTCTATGAATTGGACTATTCTAGGTTCCTCCTATAAGTGGAATCATATAATATCTGTCCACCTTGTCTGCATTATTTCACTTAGCATAATGACTTCAAGGTTCATCCATGCGGTAGCATGTATCAGACTTTAATTTCTTTTTATTTCTGAACAATATTCAATAGTATGTTTACACTACAGTTTGCTGATTCATTCATCTGTCAATGGATATTTGGGTTGTTTCCACCTTTTGGTTCTTGTGAATAACGTTGCTATGAACATTGTTGTACAAATATCTTGTGTTTGAGTCCTTGCTTTCAATTTTTTATGAATATATATAAAATTGCTTGATCATATGGTCATACTATGTTTAATTTTTTCAGGAAATGCCATACTGTCTTTCCTAGAGTCTATACCATTTTCCATTCCCGCTATCGATGCACAAGGTTCCAAGTTCATCACATCCTTGCTAACACTTATTTTATGTTTTTTTTCTTTTTGCTTATAGCCATGCTAATGGATGTGAAGTGGTATCTCATTGTGGTTTTAATTTGCATTTCCCTAACGATTAGTGACGTAGAGCATCTTTTCATGTACTTATTGGCCATTTGTACATCTTCTTTCGAGAAATGTCTATTCAAGTCCTTTGCCTATTTTTAAATTGGGTTGTTTGTTTTTGGTTGCTGAGTTTTAGGAATTCTCCATATATTCTGAATATTAATCCCTATCATACATAAGATTTTAAGATATTTTCTCCCATTCTGTGAATTGCCTTCTCACTCTATTGATAGTGCCTTTGACGCACAAGAGTTTTTCATTTTGATGAAATTCAACTTACCTACTTTTTCCTTTGTTGCCTATGCTTTAGGTGCCATATCTAATAAGTAATCGCCAAATCCAATGTCATGAACATTTCCCCCTATGTTTTCTTCTAAGAGTTTTATAGTTTTAACTCATACGTTTACGTCTTTGATCCATTTTGAGTTAATTTTTGTATATGATGTAAGGTAGGGGTCCAACTTTATTGTTTTGCATGAAGATACCCAGTTTTCACAGAACCATTTGTTGAAAAAACTGTCTTTTCCCCATTGAATGATCTTGGCATTCTTGTCAATCATTGGACCGTATACGCGAGGGTTTATTTCTGGGCTCCCTATTCTATTCCATTGGTCTCTATGTCAATCTTTATGCCAGAACCATACTGTTTTGATTACTGTAGCTTTGTAGCAAATTTTGAAATCAGGAACTGTGAGCCCTCCAACTTTTCTTCTGTTTCAAGATTGTTTTGGCTATTCAGGGTCCCTTGAGATTCCATATGAATCTTAGGATGGGTTTTTCTATTTCCACAAAAAATATGTTTGGAGTTTTGATAAGAAATGCTTTGAATGTGTACATCACTTTGGGTAGTACTGATATCTTAACAATATTAAGTCTTCCAGCCTGTGCACATGCAATGTCTTTACATTTGTGTCTTCTTTAATTTCTTTCAGCAATGTTTTATAGTTTTTAGTGTATAAGTCTTCTGTGCCCTTGGTTCAGTTTATTCCTAAGTATTTTATTCTTTTTGACAATATTGCAAATGGAATTGTTTTCTTAATTTCCTTTGTTTATTATCCATTGTTAGTGTATAGAAACACAACTGATTTTTGTGTGTTGATTTTGTATCCTGAAACATGGTGAATTCAGTTATTAGTTCTCACCGTTTTGGGGGGAATCTTTCAGAGCCTCCACTTTTTAACTGTCTTCATATATTGTACCTTCAAGAAAGATTTCTTTGACTCAAGTGTACTGCAGCCTCCACTCATCCAAAAACTAGTTTAGAAATATCCACCTAGATGATCTATCTCTACTTACAGTTCCAACATTCCATTTGTAAAACTCCTACTCAGCAAGATATTTTCCCTGTTCACTTTCTTCAATTAAAAAAAAAAAGATCGTGTTCACCTGCACTTTTTCAATGGCTTAATGGCAGTCTCAGTTGGCACTCTTTCTCTCAGATCACTGTCATCCTGCTGGAACATGAAGTTGCCCACCACACTGGCCAATGTGTTATAAATTGGGAACAACTTAAATGTATATCAACAGAGGCCTGGCTGAATAAACTATGGCGAATCCATTCCATAGACTACACTGCAGACATTGAAAACAATGTGATGGATTTCTGTGTGCTGATGTACAAAGATGGCCATATATATTAATGAATGAGAAAGTAAGTTTGGATGACAATGTATATAAAATAATCCCATTTTTGTTATACTGGAAAATATTTTTATGTTGAAATATCTGGAAGGATACACAAGATATAACAAGGACCCCTCTAGAGAGCAGAATTGGAGGGGATGGGATTCAGCTTGTGCTTTTCACTCTATGTCCTCTATACATTTGATATTTTTCATGAGCTATTAAGTTTTATGTCATGCTAAACATAGCCCATGAATATATTTTCAGTGTAAACCAGAAAATACAGCCAGCCAAATGTTAGAGGGGGCCTCTGATGTTTTTGTTCATAACTCGTATAGCTAAAAAACGTAAAAATCACAGCAACTGAGATGTTTGTTTCACTGGGGTGCACAGAACTTAGAAAGTGATTTGCAAAAGCAGATTGTGCCCGTAGAGAAACAAATATGTGAAAACTAGGATGAGTTGAATTTTATAAGTCAAATAAGGAACCTTCAACAAATATGGAAGTAAACACAACAGAGACCTACCTCCAAAGGAAACACACACACACACATACACAGAGCAGGCGTCAGGTTAATGTAGACATAGACTCTTTCACTGTGGTACAGAATCTCTCCCCTTTCCCCCTAGTGAACAAAATGGAAGCCGCATGGTCTCATAGGACCTCAACTCGGAATTCATACAGCATCACTTCCGCTGTACTCAATTAGCAGCCGGCTCAAGCCTGCTGAGACTCAAGGGCAGGGGACATAGACCCCACATCTTGATCTTAGGTGTATGAGTTTCCTATTGTTGTTGTAACAAATGACCACAAATTTAGTGGCTTAAAACAACACAGATTTATTGTAATATAGTTCTGAAAGGCAGAGGTCTAAAATCAAGTTGCCTGCTGGGCCAAGTTCCTGCTGGAGGCTAGAGGGGAGAAAATATTTCTTCACCCTTTTCAGCTTCCCAAGGACACCTGCATTGCGTGGTTCATGGCCTCTTCCTGGCATTACTCCAACCTCTTGCATCTGTCATCACATCTCCTACTATTCACTCTGATCCTCTTGCCTCCCTCTCATGAGGTCTCTTGTGACTACATTGGACCCACCTGGATAATCCAGCAAACTCTCTCCATCTGAAGATCCTTAACACATACAAAGTCCCTTTCGTGATGTAAGGTACCATATTAACAGGTTCTGGGGATTAGGGCTTGGAGATCTTTGGGGAGGGCATTTTTTAATGCCTGCCACAGGTCCATAGGAAAGCATTTGCAGCAGTGTTTTAAAAGCGCCACAACAAATAAAGAAACCAAGATATGGAGGCTTGTCAACGTCATCTATCTGGTAAACCTCTGGCAGACTTCTCAATGCTAATGTCACCAGCTCTCAGCTTGAAAGGAGAAGACTTGTAACAAGAGTCATAGACTTCCTTCACTCTTTCTTCTTACCTTGGTGTATTGGGAGGACTCTTTAGCACATGAGGGATACCCTGAGAGTTACATCTTAAGAGAAGGAACTCTAGGCCACCCAGGGTGAACTGAAGTGTCTCAGGAGATGTGGCAGTGGAGGTATTCCCCCTGCCACCACAGATTAAGATGAGGAGCCTCCTGTCCTTCACTGCTTGCCTTCTACACTCTCTCCTTTTTAGGAAGGGAACCTAGTTGGGAAGAGATGGCTAAAGGAAGAATTACTATAAAATGCAATGCCAATTAGACTAAAAAGGCTTCTCTCAGGGCCAAGTGGTGTGGTCTGACCTTCTTGAAAGGGACTCCATTTTAGTTTTTTTTAACATCATCTCCAGTAATTCATATGTTCCTATTCTTGTGTTGGGTATTACAGACACTGAGGAAAGATAAATCTTTAAAATATATCAATGTTTGTAATAGTTTATTATTCAAGATCATTAACACCTTAATAATGTGGACCTGGCCTGTGCTAGACCTCTGAGAAGTCCTGTCTGACAGCAAAAACTGGAATGGAATCCACCCCCCACCCCCAATCCCAGTTGTTACCATCTGATAATTGGGGTTGAGTAAACTCAGCACAGATGCTAAAGAGAAGCTAAGAGATGAGCTCTTAACCCATTCTGTTCCATGTGTGTCACAGAGGACTGGAGGACAGGAAGGAGAGAGCCAAGCCTCAGGCTTAAAGATGAACTTTGATTATGAGATTATTCAGCTCATATCACTAAGGTTAGAAATGAGACAGGGTTTCAGGAGGAAAGATCATGCAGTTTCCTGCAGGTGACCGAGACTGGTTCTCTTCCGAACGTCACAGTGACTGCAGGTGCAAGAGGGCAAAGTGTAACATCTCCTCCCCCACCTGATGGTGAGCCACTTGGGGGCTGAGTCACCCATATGTTACCTTGATTTTGGCCTAGACAACCTCCTCAGCATGCTGTGAAACAATCCCTGTTGATTCAAGAGGGCCTGTTGCAGAAACCTCAGAGTGCCCACTGCAGCTCCTCTCTGTTTTCAGGAGGACAGACCACGATGGAATCCCGAGGGAGAGCTTTCTCAGCTTGGTGTGGAGAGGCCAGGTCTCTCCTAGGTCCTTCAGCTTCCTGCTTTCACTGCCAGCCTCGATAGCCGGGCAGCTATTGACAATTGCTATGTAACATCCATAAAATGAGTCCAAAAAACCTCTTAAGAAGGGAATGGAGAGTACAAGAATGCAGGTATTCAGAATGGGGAGCAAGGCAATCCACTCTGTGTCACTGCCCCTTCATGAGCAACAGGGATATTTCTGATGCCACAAAAGTCATTGAGTCCCCAGATTATACTGTAGATATTTGTGAGCCCTACAAATGGAACCCTTCTTCTCTATGCTCTTAGGACATAAGGCTTCAAGAAAATCTAAATGAACTTCAAAGCAGAAACAGAATGAACCTTATTTATTAAATGAATATGCATTATAACCAAAAACTGACAGGAAAATATCGACATTGTCCAACTCTTGGGGCAGAGAGGAAATAAAATGAAAACTGCAATAACAAACAATTGCAAAATCATAAATAAAAGCATTGTATAAGATTTGTGGAATATGACCAAAGCTAGACTTAAAGTTCACAGCCTTCAATGCTTTCATCATTTCAAGAAACACATAAAGAAAATACCATATTTATTGGAAGGGCCTCCATGCTAATACAGTCCATTCACTCTTGCTAGCCCTTGTGTGGCGGGTACTGTTCTCTGCCCTTCATAGTACTTTGAGTTGGACATCTTTTTCCTTGCCCATATCTTTTTGAAATGCTCCACATTTCAAAAATGGACTGTGTTAAAGGCTCAAATGATGCATAAACATATCAATGACTGCACAGGAGACAGTGATTCTGACACGTGGTGTAAACGGGAGTCAAGGGAAGTGCTCCCTGTCCCGGTTAAGGCAGCATCTGCACGGTGCTCCAACAACTAGTCAGTGGGAACGAAACAGGAAGAGCATATCCATTTCCCCGGGAATACAATGTTGCATAGATACGGGTCAACTGGGCACATCCCTGTTGACTGGGATACTGACCCAAGATCTGAAAGGAAGGCCGACATACATACGTGTCTTAGTTACACCTATGCTGCGGTCCGCCTGAGACAAAGACATTTTCATCGTAATGATTAAACAAGATTTGCTGAGGCAGAAAAAAATCAAATCTAGGATAATGGCAAGAGTCGGTGAACACTCTAGAATTTACATGCCTTGGAAGATGGGTTTTAAACACAGCAAAACACAAAGCTGTTCTAATGAATGAGCT